>NC_053027.1:438869785-439191542 GCF_003073215.2 Triticum urartu | reverse complement strand
ACTCTCAAAATAATCTACGTGAAGCATGAGAGATCAATAGTTTCTATAAAACAAATCCACCACCATGCACTAAAAGATATAAGTGAAGTACTAGAGCACAATTATATAACTCAAAAGATATAAGCGAAGCGCATAGAGTAATCTAACAAATTCCAAATTATGTATGGCTCTCTCAAAAGGTGTGTACAGAAAGTATGATTGTGGTAAACTAACAAATAAAGAATCAAATAATACAAGATGCACCAAGCAAAACACATATCATGTGTCGAATAAAAATATAGCTCCAAGTAAAGTTACCGATAGAAGTAGACGAAAGAGGGGATGCCTTCCGGGGCATCCCCAAGCTTTGGCTTTTAGGTGTCCTTATATTATATTGGGGTGCCATGGGCATCCCCAAGCTTAGGCTCTTGCCACTCCTTGTTCCATAATCCATCAAATCTTTACCCAAAACTTGAAAACTTCACAACACAAAACTTAAAGTAGAAAATCTCGTGAGCTCCGTTAGCGAAAGAAAACAAAAGACCACTTCAAGGTACTGTAATGAACTCATTCTTTATTTATAGTGGTGTTATACCTACTGTATTCCAACTTCTCTATGGTTTATAAACTATTTTACTAGCCATAGATTCATCAAAATAAGCAAACAACACACGAAAAACAGAATCTGTCAAAAACAGAACAGTCTGTAGTAATCTGTAGCTAGCGCAAGATATGGAACACCAAAAATTCTAAAATAAATTGCTGGACGTGAGGAATTTATCTATTAATCATATTAAAAAAGAATTAACTAAATATCACTCTCTAAATAAAAATGGCAGCAGTACTCATGAGCGCTAAAGTTTCTGTTTTTTACAGCAAGTTCAACAAGACTTTCCCCAAGTCTTCCCAACGGTTCTACTTGGCACAAACACTAATTAAACACAAAAAACACAACCAAAACAGAAGCTAGATAATTTATTTATTACTAAACAGGAGCAAAAGGCAAGGAATAAAAATAAAATTGGGTTGCCTCCCAACAAGCGCTATCGTTTAACGCCCCTAGCTAGGCATAACAAGCAAGAATAGATCTAGGTATTGCCATCTTTGGTTGGCAATTCTTCAATGATGCATCTACCATCTTTAGGGATTTCTTTCTTTTTATTGATTATAAAACTTTTAGGCACAAGATCGGAAAATTCATTTGTAGCAAATGGTTCCTTAATGATAGCAAAAAGATTGGGATGAACACTTATAGATTTGAGATCTGCATTTTCCTTACTAGAAGATTCACCCTTATTTTTAGGAACGTTCATAAGCTTGGTAACTTTAGTGGAAGGACTTGGAGTATTATTTATGGAAGAAAAAGCGGTTCCCATGTTGGTAATAATATTCTCAAGTTTATCGATCCTAACGGAATCGTGATTTATTTTCTTATTAACTATGGGTTCCTTTTCTTCAATATCTTTCAAAGTAACTCCTACTTTAGATCCATATTGAGAGATTCGACTGTGGATCTTTGTCGGTGTCAAAACTGGCGGATCTCGGGTAGGGGATCCCGAACTGTGCGTCTAGGCGGATGGTAACAGGAGGCAGGGGACACAATTTTTTACCCAGGTTCGGGCCCTCTTGATGGAGGTAAAACCCTACGTCCTGCTTGATTAATATTGATGATATGGGTAGTACACGAGTAGATCTACCACGAGATCAGAGAGGCTAAACCCTAGAATCTAGCCTATGGTATGATTGTTGTTCGTCCTACGGACTAAAACCCTCCGGTTTATATAGACACCGGAGAGGGCTAGGGTTACACAGAGTCGGTTACAATGGTAGGAGATCTACATATCCGTATCGCCAAGCTTGCCTTCCACGCCAAGGAAAGTCCCTTCCGGACACGGGACGAAGTCTTCAATCTTGTATCTTCATAGTCCAGGAGTCCGGCCGAAGGTATAGTCCGGCTATCCGGACACCCCCTAATCCAGGACTCCCTCAATCTTTTTATCCAAATTTTCAATTAACTCTACGGTAGCAACTTTATTCAATAATCTCAAGCCTTTGGATTACATGCTCCAAAGTTAATATAGTTCCATTAACCAAGAGAGGGGGTGAGCCAAATAAATCTAACATAGCACTATAAGAATCAAAAGTATGGCTACCCAAAAAGTTCCCTCCGGTAATAGTATCAAGAACATAACGGTGCCAAGGAGTAATTCCTACATAAAAATTGCGAAGGAGAATGGTAGTAGATTGCTTCCTAGTAGATCTATTTTGAGCATTGCAAATTCTATACCAAGCATCTTTTAGATTTTCACCCTCCCTTTGCTTAAAATTTAGAATTTCATTCTCGGGAGACAATAGAGAAGATAAGGGACTAGCCATAACGACAAGCAAACAAACTAACACACAAGCAAACAAAAAGCAAGCGGGCAAAAAGAGGCAAATAGAGAAAGAGAGGGAGGATAGAGAGAGAGGGCGAATAAAACGGCAAGGGTGAAGTGGGGGAGAGGAAAACGAGAGGCAAATGGCAAATAATGTAATGCGGGAGATAAGGGTATGTGATGGGTACTTGGTATGTTGACTTTTGCGAAGACCTCCCCGGCAATGGCGCCACAAATCCTTCTTGCTACCTCTTGAGCACTGCGTTGGTTTTCCCCGAGTTCGCCCTTCGCCTCGAGTCCAACACCCAGGGCTCCAGATTTCAGGCGCTTCAGACCTTCGGCAATGTTCGGTTCCGACCTTCGAGGCCGATGGATTCCCTCCTCTGTCACGGAGGAGGACATGCTGAAGTTGAGAGAGGCCAGGTTCTTGACCGGCGAAATCTCGCACAGGCTGCCTGCTCAAGGGCAGGTCATTCCCACTCCCAAGCCTGGTGAGAGTGTGGTGTTCATGTCTCACTTCCTTCGGGGGCTAGGCTTCCCGACGGATCCCTTCGTGAGGGGGCTCATGTTTTATTATGGGCTGGAATTTAATGACTTAGCTCCGGAGTCCATCCTCCATATTTCCTCATTCATCGTCGTGTGTGAAGCCTTCCTCCGTATTACTCCTCACTTCGTACTATGGCTCAAGACCTTCAAAGTAGAGCCGAAGATGATCGAGGGACGGCACGCGGAGTGCGGAGGTGCTTTTATAAGCAAGAATGCTGGTGCTCCATGGCCCGAAGGATCTTTTCAAGGGGAGTCCAGCTTATGGCAACGAGAGTGGTTTTATATCACAGCTCCCAGGAGCACCAAGTGGGTGGCGCTGCCTGCTTTCCGCTCGGGTCCCCCGCCACGACTGGCGTCATGGGTCAATAAGGGGCTGGACTGGGGGTCGGCAAAGGACGTGCCCCTGTTGTAGGGCCGCATCCAAGATCTCCTAGAAAGAGACATCAGTCTAGTCGTGGTGACGCGGGTTATGTTAATTCGCCGAGTTCTGCCCTGCAAACGTCGCCCCCTCCGCCTGTGGGAGTTCAACCCGGAGGGACCACGAGTTCTCCAACATTTTCTTGGCATGACGCCCGTGGAGATGTACAAATTATTCTTCGGACCACAAGTAGTGTGTCCGGATTCTACGGAGGACGCAGGTCTGAGCTGCAATCATCCGGATACTCAAGTAAGTAGCCTTGTGCTCGGACTCGCTATCCTTATATTTATCATAAAATTGCCCCTAAAAGAGCTGTCCTTTAAACAGGAGTGGATAGCGAAAGCAAAGCTAATCAGGTGTCCGGCCCCCCTCCCCGAGACCACGCCGGGTCCCGTGCTAGTCAGGATGTTGGAGGTTGTGCCTTCAAAGGAAAGCGAGGGAGGGGACAAGGAAGCTACAGCCTCCTTGAAGGAGGTTGTCCGGAAGGGAGGAATCAAAAATTCCTCTCCTCAGGGGAAGAAGAGGACCGCCTCTGAAGACCCAGAGACCATGGCCTCAAAGCGGGGGAAGAAATCTTCGCCAGAGGGTCCTGTGCTGGGGGATACTTCGACCGAATTATGCCCTCAAGGGGCTCAGCCCTCCACCGAGCCATAAGTAGAGAGGAGTTTTCTTTTTAAGAAACGATAGAAATCCTTGCTTTATATCTGAGAAAAGTAATCGAAAATTTACCTTGTAGCTCGGACCTTAGCCCTTCTCAGCAGAGCTCGTCTTCGGGGGATCTTCTTCCGGAGATGATGGAGAGCGGAACGCCTCCCCCTGCCGTACCGCCTTGCGAGGCGGGCGACCCTGAGGTATCGTCGTGGAGGGTTTCTCCGAATCCGGTAGGGCTGGAAGGTAGTCATATGGCCCCCCAAAGCCCTCCGCGCCCGGCCTTCGAAAGGGGCCATCGGACGAGTCCGGCGCCGTCTGGTGCGCGGTCGGAGGAGCTGAAGGATCTGCTATGGCGAGCATCTATCTCAGAGGAGCATCATGCATTGATGGGTGCGGTGATTGAGAGGATTTCATCTGCGGAGAGCGGATTGCACGAGGCCGTCAGGAGTTTGCTAACATGTGTTGAGGTACGCGAAATAATGTACCCTTTTTGGACAGTTGTGCATAAATAAGATGCACCCTGTGTAGATAGTAGCCCCTGAGACTTTGTGTGTTGTCAAAAGTGATGGCGCGCAGAGGATCATAATCCCAGGTCTAATATGCCGCCTTCATAAGTAGGTGGCGAAGTGTCCGGTGGCAAGCCGGACTGACGAATTTGCTGAGCTAAAGCGGCAACTTGACGTGGCAGATGCCGACATCGCGCTTGTCAACAAGCGGCTTGACGAGGCACATGGTATGTAATTCCTCCGACGGCACCTGGTAAGAGGAGCTTTATGCCAGTATCTTACAATGTGTGCGCTTGATGCAGATGGTGCTGCTGGCATGGAGAATCTTCGGCGGAACTTGCCCGAGCCAAGGAGCAAGCCAAGAAAAGTGATGCGGCTGCCGGAAAGGCAATTGAAGAGCTGAAAGCCGAACAGGCTGCTCACTGCTGAAGCAAGAAGGAAATGGCCGTGAAGCTGAAGAACGCTGCTGACCGTTGCAAGCTTCTTGAAAAAGAAGATCGGGCGGAACAGAAGGACCTGGAGAAGGCCATTTCCGATGCCAAGGATGCTCGCTCTGCAATGAGAGCTATGAAGGAGGAGCTGCGTCAGGCCGGAGAGATCGCGGCTGGAGAGCCCTTTATGCTGTGGAGGAAGTTCTGTGATCCTAAACATGCTCTGTTTGACCGGATGTGGAGTATAGCGGACACCTATCTGGATTTGGCAGCGAGTGCCGCAGATGCGGCCGAACACTTCCGAGATCAAGAAGATCGCGAAGTGGAAAAGCTCTTTTGGTCGCAGTTCCACAATCCGGAGCGTCCACTGTCATTAGTCGATCGTTTGGCCGAATGGGCCGAGCTAAATAGGTTGTCCGGACTCGCCATGAAGTATGTCATGAGTCATCTGTGGCCAGAGAGGCCAGAGCCGAAAAGTTATTTCAACTTAGTGCAGTAGTTCCTTGGTGCGGCGCCGCATATCAATGCGATGAAGAGGTCAGCGTGCATAGAGGGTGCGTGGATGGCTCTTGCCCGTGTGAAGACATACTGGGCGGAAATGGAGGCCACCGCTATTGCATCCCCAGACTCGGATGGAAGCCGAGTACCTGCCGAGCACTATTTTCAGGAAGTTCTGCAAGGCGCTCGTTTAATAGAGACGCAGTGCTCGAAGGATACTATATTCGAATAGCATATATTATTGTAAAACAATATTTTGATAAATTATAGAAGCTTTTTATACTTGTGCCTGCAAGTATTATAATACCTCCTGTGCAGCCGTTTAACATATATGTATATATAATCTGAAAGATGGCAGTCGTCGGCTTCAGCCCCCACGCACATAATGCGGGGGTGTTCGCAGAAGGCGCATTTTCACACTTGATCCAATGTCTTGGTCCTACAAAGGAGGTGATAGCACAGCGAACTAGGCAATCGGACTATGATGCTTTATCACTTTCACTTAGCCATAGGAGTTTGATAGTGAGGCTACTTATATAGCCCCTGGTGGCGCCTGCGCTTGCCCGAACTCGGGGCGCGTATGTGCCTGGCCGGGAAGCGGCCCTTCGTTAATGCGGAGGAATCCTAAAGATTCCGGTAAGTCATCGAGTGGTTGACCAGTCTCACGCTATATCATGATAGTTAGTTTTCGGCTTTCTCTACTAAGGTGCTCGCCTGGCCGAACCGGGGCACAATCGCAGTAGTTCTCCTGGTGCCGCCTTAGCCGATAGAGCGGAACGTAAGGTAGCAAAACACAGGAGCCAGGCAAACCCAACATTTGACCAAAGACATGATTCGGAGCTGATGCATATAAGTCCAAACTCGCGACGCCGAACACTCCCTAAGGTATTCGGTCTTTATGAGGGCGGGCGGGATAACGCCCTTAGTAATAAGCCCCTAGTGTCCAGGTACGCGCAAAACTCTGACGTGGCCACATGCCAAAACGCCAGCCTCCTCCTTGGTTATACCAAGAAACCAGGGGATGTGTATCAACAAGAGACAGTAAAAAAGGTTTACGCGGGGTCTTAATCTAAAAAGAATCCTTGGAACGGGTCCCTGCTGCACGTCTGCGCCTGTGTCTCCGTTGTGCCGTATCCTGGACGGGCGTAGCACGGTGTTCATCTGTAAAAGAGAGGAACTTAGTTTAGGAAAGATCGTGCCGAACATGAGTTATACTAAATAAACGAAGTATAAATCGAAATGGGTAAAATTGAGCTTTATTGTCTCTTGTTTTATATGCGCGGAGCCCCTAGTATAGGGGTATACGGCTATTAAGCCTTTATCAATTGTATGTTTATGCCGGATTCGTCTAGTCGTGTCCGTGGTCTTGACGACCTGTTTAGGTGCTTTGGCTGGTGAAGCCACTTTATTGTGGGGCTGTCAAGGCAGCCACACTGTCTTCTGCGCGCGGGGGGGGGGGACACTCAATGTTTTCCCTTTAATGAGATGATACCTCGTGGACCGGGTATCTTAAGCGTGAGAGATGCATAATGTGGTATTGCGTTAAAGCGGGCGAAAGCTTTGCATCCCAGCAGTGCTTGATAGCTACTTGAGAATGGGGCGATGTGGAAAGTTAGCTGTTCGCGACGGAAGTCATCGGGGGAGCCGAACATAACTTCTAGCCGGAGAGAACCCATGCAACGGGCATCCGGGCCTGGCGTTACCCCTTGAAAGGAGGTTTTGCTATGGCGAATTTTTGTTGGGTCTATCCCCATGTTGCGGATTGTGTCCTGGTATAACAGGTTTAGACCACTGCCGCCGTCCATCAGGACATTTGTAAAGTGGAGTCCGCCAATTATTGGATCTAATACCAAGGCAGTCCAGCCTGCGTTCCGGATACTTCTAGAGTAATCATGATGGTCGAAGGTGATCGGTTTTAACAACCATTGGCGAGACTCCTTTGGGATAGGCCGTATGGCGCGTATCTCTGTTGGCGCCATTCTGTTCGTCACATGAAGTAAGTTTACTGTTTTGACTTCTTGTGGGAAATCCTTTTGTTTCCTGGTGCTCTGCTTGTGGGGTTTGTCGTCGTCCTCACTTGGTGTGTCGAGCCCCTTGTGTTCGGCGTTGAGTTTGCCGGATTGCTTAAAAACCCAACAATCTCTGTGGGTATGCTTCGCAGGCTTCCCGGGAGTACTGTGTATTTGACATATCTTGTCCAAGATTTTGTTTTAAGTTGGATAGCTCATCCCTATTATCCTTGAGGGGCGGCTTTCTCTGATTCTGCCGTGAGCTTTTGAATCCGGCGTTGACCGCCGTGCTCTTTGCGCTGTTTCTCTTATTCCAGTGCTGGTCCTTGTTGCGTCGGGGTTTTCCGTTTCCATCCCTAACTTCGGATGTACTTGGGTCGTTGGTGCTTCATCTTGCCAACCAGCTGTCCTTTCCTGCGCAAAAGTGGGTCATGAGGCTTGTTAATGCGGCCATTGTTCTTGGCTTTTCTTGGCTGAGGTGTCTGGCGAGCCATTCGTCTCGAACGTTATGCTTAAAAGCTGCTAGGGCTTCAGCGTCCGGACAGTCGACTATCTGATTCTTTTTAGTAAGAAATCTGTTCCAGAATTTCTGGGCTGACTCTCCGGGCTGTTGAGTTATGTGACTGAGATCGTCTGCATCCGGAGGGCGGACATTGGTCCCTTGAAAATTTGCCTGGAAAGCATCCTCAAGCTCTTCCCAACTTCCAATGGTGTTTTCGGGAAGGCTTTTGAGCCAATGCCGGGCTGGCCCTTTAAGCTTGAGGGGTAAGTATTTTATGGCATGGAGGTCATCTCCTCTGGCCATGTGTATGTGGAGGATATAATCCTCGATCCATACCCCAGGGTCTGTTGTTCTGTCGTACGCCTCTATGTTTACGGGCTTGAATCCCACTGGAAATTCATGGTCCAGCACCTCATCGGTGAAACATAGGGGGTGTGCGGCACCCCTGTATTTGAGTGTGCCGTGATGTTCGGATATTTGTTGTGTTGCATTGCTTACTAGAGCTTGCTTTATTGGCCCGTAGATAGATCTGGCTGGGCCATCTTTTTGATGCGGATCCTTTGGTGGATCGCGTGCCGGCTTGTGTGTGTCGCCGCTTGCCGCTCCATGCTGGCCATGCGGTCGTCTATCCGACCGGGTGGCTTTCCTATTTTTTGACTGCGAGGGCTCTAAGGCCTCCTCGTCAAATTCAGGCAGTAGCTTTCGCTTTGGATAGCTTTTGGTGCGGTGACTGCCGCCATATTTGTCCGCGGTGTTGCTTACTTTGCTCCATCTGATTCTGAGTGCATCTTCCGCAGTTTTGAGCTTCCGCTTCTGCTTTTTCAGGCTACGCGCAGTGGCGATGAGCCCTTCGTGGAGGTTCTTATACTCCATGAGCCTATCCGGTGTAAGGTCGTCCGGACTGTTGTTTTCGTCGGGGAAGGGGTGTTCGGTTTGTTTATCCAAGTTGCCCTGTTCGGACGGTTGCTCGAAGGCATGTTCGTCGTCCGCCGGCTTGTCCTGCTCTATGGCTGGGTCTGTATGGCTGATGTCTCTGTCGAGGCGGGGCTTGGAGCGGCGCTTACGTCACTGCTTTGATTGCTTTTCGAGTGAACGATCCCTCGTTGCATCCGTGTGTTCCTCGTCGTCACTTCCTTTGGGTGTGTCCACCATGTATACATCATAAGATGAGGTGGCTGTCCAGTGCCTTATAGGCGTTGGTTCATGTTCATCTCCTACATCGTCGTCCATACCGTCGATGTCTTCGGAGTCGAAGTCGAGCATGTCGTTTAAATTATCGACAGTGGCTACGAAGTGGGTGGTGGGTGGGCTTTGAATTTATTCATCATCAGCATCCCAACCTTGTTGACCATAGTCCGGCCAGGGCTCTCCTGATAAAGAGAGAGACTTTAGTGAATTCCGAATATCGCCGAAGGGCGAGTGCTGAAAGATGTCCGCGGCGGTGAACTCCATGATCGGCGCCCAATCGGGTTCGATCGGTAGGGGCGCGGAGGGCTCAGAGTCTGGAGAGGAGTCCGGCTCCTTGGAGTCACGGGCTTCGCAGAGAATAGGGCTGGTGTTCGGCTCGGTTGCCGTAGAGATTGCAGTCCCCGAGGCGGTGTCCAACCACCCATCCTCAATTGGCGCAGTTGGCTCCGAATTAAGGGTCGGAGCTGATGCGGGTGCGGCCTCCAGGGCACTGTTCGGCGGCAGAGTTAGATCATGCCCATCGTGACAGTGTGGCGCGCTCGGCTGCGGCTCGAATCCGTCGAAGATCAAGTCTCCACGGAGGTCCGCTGTGTAGTTTAAACTTCCAAATCTGACCTGACGGCCAGGGGCGTAGCTTTCGATCTGCTCCAGATGGCCAAGCGAATTGGCCCACAGTGCAAAGCCGCCAAATACGAAGATCTGTCCAGGGAGAAAAGTCTCACCCTGGATCGCATCGTCATTGATGATCGGAGGAGCCATCGGGCCTAAAAGTGACGACACAGAGGAACTCTCAATGAAAGCACCAATGTCGGTATCAAAACCGGCGGATCTCGGGTAGGGGGTCCCGAACTGTGCGTCTAGACGGATGGTAACAGGAGGCAGGGGACACAATGTTTTACCTAGGTTCAGGCCCTACCCTACGTCCTGCTTGATTAATATTGATGATATGGGTAGTACAAGAGTAGATCTACCACGAGATCAGAGAGGCTAAACCCTAGAATCTAGTCTATGGTATGATTGTTGTTCGTCCTACGGACTAAAACCCTCCGGTTTATATAGACACCGGAGAGGGCTAGGGTTACACAGAGTCGGTTACAATGGTAGGAGATCTACATATCCGTACCGCCAAGCTTGCCTTCCACACCAAGGAAAGTCCCTTCCGGACAGAGGACGAAGTCTTCAATCTCGTATCTTCATAGTCTAGGAGTCCGGCCTAAGGTATAGTCCGGCTATCCGGACACCCCCTAATCCAGGACTCCCTCAATCTTTCTATCCAAATTTCCAATTAACTCTATGGTAGCAACTTTATTTCAATAATCTCAAGCCTTTGCATTACATGCTCCAAAGTTAATATAGTTCCATTAACCAAGAGAGGGGGTGAGCCAAATAAATCTAACATAGCATTATAAGAATCAAAAGTATGGCTACCCAAAAAGTTCCCTCCGGTAATAGTATCAAGAACATAACGGTGCCAAGGAGTAATTCCTACATAAAAATTGCGAAGGAGAATGGTAGTAGATTGCTTCCTAGTAGATCTATTTTGAGAATTGCAAATTCTATACCAAGCATCTTTTAGATTTTCACCCTCCCTTTGCTTAAAATTTAGAATTTCATTCTCGGGAGACAACAGAGAAGATAAGGGACTAGCTATAACGACAAGCAAACAAACTAACACACAAGCAAACAAAAAGCAAGCGGGCAAAAAGAGGCGAATAGAGAAAGAGAGGGAGGATAGAGAGAGAGAGGGCGAATAAAACGGCAAGGGTGAAGTGGGGGAGAGAAAAACGAGAGGCAAATGGCAAATAATGTAATGCGGGAGATAAGGGTATGTGATGGGTACTTGGTATGTTGACTTTTGCGAAGACCTCCCCAGCAATGGCGCCACAAATCCTTCTTGCTACCTCTTGAGCACTGCGTTGGTTTTCCCCGAAGAGGAACGGATGATGCAGTAAAGTAGCGTAAGTATTTCCCTCAGTTTTTGAGAACCAAGGTATCAATCCAGTAGGAGGCTACGCGCAAGTCCCTCGTACGTGCACAAAACAAATAAATCCTCGCAACCAACGCAAATAGGGGTTGTCAATCCCTATGAGGCTACTTACGAGAGTGAGATTTGATAGATATGATAAAGATAATATTTTTGGTATTTTTATGATAAAGATGCAAAGTAAAATAAAGGAAAAGTAAATAGCAGAGTAGTAGGAGAACAATATGATGAAGATAGACCCGGGGGCCATAGGTTTCACTAGTGGCTTCTCTCGAGAGCATAAGTATTCTACGGTGGGTGAACAAACTATTGTTGAGCAATTGACAGAATTGAGCATAATTATGAGAATATCTAGGCATGATCATGTATATAGGCATCACGTCCGAGACAAGTAGACCGACTCCTACCTGCATCTACTACTATTACTCCACTCATCGACCGCTATCCAGCATGCATCTAGAGTCTTAAGTTAAAAACAGAGTAACGCCTTAAGCAAGATGACATGATGTAGAGGGATAAACTCATGCAATATGAAGAAAACCCCATCTTGTGATCCTTGATGGCAACAATACAATACGTGCCTTGCTGCCCTTACTGTCACCGGGAAAGGACACCGCAAGATTGAACCCAAAGCTAAGCACTTCTCCCATTGCAAGAAAGATCAATCTAGTAGGCCAAACCAAACTGATAATTCGAGGAGACTTGCAAAGATAACCAATCATACATAAAAGAATTCAGAGAAGATTCAAATATTATTCATAGATAGACTTGATCATAAACCCACAATTCATCGGTCTCAACAAACACGCCGCAAAAAGAAGATTACATCGAATAGATCTCCACAAGAGAGGGGGAGAACATTGTATTGAGATCCAAAAAGAGAGAAGAAGCCATCTAGCTACTAACTATGGACCCGTAGGTCTGAGATAAACTACTCACACTTCATCGGAGAGGCTATGGTGTTGGTGTAGAAGCCCTCTGTGATCGATGCCCCCTCCGACGGAGCTCCGGAACAGGCCCCAAGATGGGATCTCGTGGATACAGAAAGTTACGGCGGTGGAATTAGGGTTTTGGATCCTATTCTGATCGTTTGGGGGTACGTGGATATATATAGGAGGAGGAAGTACGTCGGTGGAGCAACAGGGGGCCCACGATGGTGGGGGCGCGCCTGGTAGGGTAGGGCGCGCCCCCCTACCTCGTCGCCTCCTATTATGTGCCTTGGCGTAGGGTCCAAGTCTCTTGAGTTGTATTCGATGAGAAAATCACATTCCCGAAGGTTTCATTCCGTTTGGACTCCGTTTGATATTCCTTTTCTTCGAAACCCTGAAACAGGCAAAAAAATAGCAATTCTGTGTTGGGCCTCCGGTTAATAGGTTAGTCCCAAAAATAATATAAAAGTGGATAATAAAGCCCAATAATGTTTAAAACAGTAGATAATATAGCATGGAGCAATCAAAATTATAGATACGTTGGAGACGTATCAGCCCCCGAGCCACTTGTCGGGTGGCAACACTAGATCAGGGGATCGATGTGCCCCTTTTATATTTATAGATAGTGAGCGCGAAGCCTAGTAGCCCCCGAGCCTTAATGTGGGCATGGGTGGCTGAATTAAGGATCGATATCCGTTTGACAGAAAAAAAAATTATGTTTAACACAAACTTCTCAAGAAGAGAATAAGATCTCTTAAAGGAGCTTAGAGCTGGTCAAAATCCAAGCTCGCCAAGGTAGGCCCCAAGGGGTTTAAAAGATGGGTTGCAGTAAATGGATTTTACTCGCAATTTTTATGTGTAATGATTCTATGTATCCAAGTACTTTACATTATTAATGCTCGGATCCACATTGAACAAAACTTTGTTGACCGACCATCGGCTTCAATCTCCTCGGCCAGTAGCTAGGGAGTGTTTGTCCTACTTTATAAAGCCTTTACAAAGGCAAAGTTTTACGACAAACAAGGCAATCCGGCCATATGGTTTTATAAACAAAGGTATGTGGAGAGATACTACTATATTGCTAGTAAATATAAAAAACATCTTCCAAAGAAAATAGTCCCACTATCGGTTCCTTTCTTTGGGTTGTCATGCTGATCATGATCATGAAACCTCACCTCCGATCAATGTGGGAGGAAAATATTGAGGATTTAGTTTGGGGAAAGTTCCCGAACTATGTGGTCCATAGCGAACGTAAATTTTCACTTCCGTCATTGCTGACCAATTATATCCTTTAAGATTGCTAGCTTTCGGCTTCACCCAGTCTGAGGTACTAACTCGGATGACCCGATAGTAACAATCACAGAGGTGCTCCCTTTATCGCCTAGCCGAACAATCGGGAACATAGGGGTAAGCACAGGAGCCAGGCAACCCAGCTTGGTGAAAATCTTAAGTCAAATTGATGCATATTTATGGCTTTATAACGATGATTACGGAAGGCAGCCCTCGTATATTAAATATAAACACCGATGATATGTTTATTTTGACTCCATTGCGACCGTTTATCAGTTGAAAGTGGCCCATTGTCGGCTTCCACCCCTTTGTAGATGCTATGCAGGGTGTTTCCACAATAACAAAACAACCCTTAGCCGACGTCTCGGTGCCCGAAGGTGGTTGTGTTAGCAGAAACGAGGCAATCAGATATGCGGGCTTTATAACTTTCACTTAGTCATAGGAGCTTAAAGTTGAGAGGCCAGTTACTAGCCCCCGGTTAGTGTTCGGTGACAGCCGAGGTCAAGCTGTAAACACTTTGGCCAATGTTATGAACGGCCCGTCATTTAACACGGGGTGACCTCTATCGACCTTATAGTTTAACACAGTCATCAGATCACTGACCATTTTGTGCTTATTGTGACAGTCAGTTTTTGGCTTTCTCCACTGAGGCGCTTTAACCATGAGAGCTGGAAGCACAATCGCACTGGTTCTCCCTTTGCACACCTAGCCGAACAAAGCGGAACATAGGAGGCAAGCACAGGAGCCGGGCAACCCAACTATTGACCGAAGACACAATTCGAAACCGATGCATATAAAGCAGTATCCGAGAATGTTTTGCCAAATCTCTAAAGGTGTCCGGTGATGCACTGCGGGACTTATGCTGAAAACACACAAATAGTTTAAAAGTGCCATAGGCTTGGAAAACCAAAAAACTTCAGTAAAAAATTTACGCCTGAACTAAATCAAGTCATTTGGTGCCAATCCGAAAATTGGTCTTACTTTTGTGCTTCTGTCGTGCATTAATATGACGCATTCGATCTCAAGACTTCAAGCGGGTCAGCCTACGGCTGCAACCTCCTATCCCAAAGGCGGAGTACTGCTCGTTAAGCCAGTTTTGCGAACTAAACTCGAGCGGCATTAGAGAGAAAACAGGCTATCCGGCTATTCACCACACACTCGAGTCGAGAAAGGAGTGATAGAAAAAGACTTTGCAATGACAAAGAAGAAATCACTTGTTATAAAACGACTCATGTAAATTTTAAGAGCCCCCAGTTAACATGGGCAAAGGGTGTTTCTTTTAACAAACAACGTATGTGAGCACGATTGAACTGAACACAAATTTAAAATTCTGAGCATGAAAGCGACTTAGCTAGTTAATGTGCTCGGTGTCGATGCATGACCTGAGCTTTCGGCGGGACAAGGTCCCAGCCCCCAAACTGGTCCCGAGGTGGCGCAGCAAAGATCTCGACACTCCGAAGTAGCGACATGGCACGACCAATGTAGGCCGGCAATGTGACGCTGAAGTCCCCGACGTGGGTTAATGAAGTGATGACGAAGCCACCGGTTGAGCTGAGATGACGTGGTACGTCGGTACGCCGAGGTGACAGCGCTGCCCAACCCAGATCATTTACCTATGCACAGAAAATAGTGCAAGCCGGAGATAATAGTAATGATAGTAAATTAAAAAAATTGTTGCATAATTAATAATTTATGCAAAGTGAGTAATAAAAGAAATATGGCCCGTGTGCCGAACACTCAATGAGGTAGAGTTCTCTCAGCGATGCCAAAGTCCCCGAGGCAACCGAACATGTCGGTATGGCAATCCGACCAACAAGGTGATCACGCGAGACGATTTATGCTGATTGGGACGACTGTCGGTGTCAAAACCAGCGGATCTCGGGTAGGGGGTCCCGAACTGTGCGTCTAAGGTCGATGGTAACAGGAGACGAGGGACACGATGTTTACCCAGGTTCGGGCCCTCTTGATGGAGGTAATACCCTACTTCCTGCTTGATTGATCTTGATGAATATGAGGATTACAAGAGTTGATCTACCACGAGATCATAATGGCTAAACCCTAGATGTCTAGCATGTATGATTGTGATTGCCTCTACGGACTAAACCCTCCGGTTTATATAGACACCGGAGGGGCCTAGGGTTCTACAGAGTCGGTTTACAAAGGAAGGAATCTTCATATCCGAATGCCAAGCTTGCCTTCCACGCAAAGGAGAGTCCCATACGGACACGGGAGGAAGTTTTCTATCTTGTATCTTCATGGCCCATCAGTCCGGCCCACGTCACATAGCCCGGACGCCCGAGGACCCCTTAATCCAGGACTCCCTCAGTAGCCCCTGAACCAGGCTTCAATGACGATGTGTGCGGCGCGCAAATTGTCTTTGGCATTGCAAGGCGGGTTCCTCCTCTGAATACTCCAAAGTAGTCCTCGAACACAGAAAACGTGTCCGGCTCTGCAAAACAAGTAGCACACACAACCGTAGAGAGTATAATATTTCATGGGTCCCATCTACTGACAACTTTTGTAGCGAGACGCCACATCCCTGCCCGGTCATTATTTCAAACCGTTTTTAGCCTCCCGCTCCACGTTTCGAAATGCGGTTTTCATTGGCACGTCTTGTCGAAGCAGAGATTGTGTCCCCTTATTGCGGGATTCTCATCAATACGGGCGTGGGTAATCCAACCGCGCCATCTGCACGACCCTTGGGGAATAGGCGATTTTTAAGGCGAATGGGGAGGCGCTTGATATTTGCTGCCTTTATAAAGAGATAAGGATTCACCCTTTCACCCACGCCTTCTTTCTCTCTGCCCACCCATTCTCGAGCTCCAGTGTCCAAGCTTCCATCCTTTCCTCCTCAAAAAAGCACTCCGACCATGTCTGGATCTGGAGCGCAGGGCAAGTGGATGGCCTCCTCCGTCACGGAGAAGGACATCATGAAGCTCCGGGAGGCGGGGTACTTGGCCCAGAAAATCACCCACCGGCTTCCGGCCAAGGGGCAGATCGTCCCCACCCCGGAGCCTCATGAGAGGGTGGTATTCATCCCTCACTTCGTCCGTCGCTAGGATTTCCTCTCCACCCATTCGTCCGCGGATTCATGTTCTACTATGGGCTGGATTTCCATGATCTGGCCCCAAACTCCTTCCTCAACATCTCGGCATTCATTGTCGTGTTCAAGGCCTTCCTCCGCATCCCACCCCACTTTGATTGTGGTTCAAGACCTTCAATGTGAAGCCGAAGGTGGTGGGTGGTCAACACGCAGAGTGCGGAGGCGCTATGGTGAGCAAAATGTCCAATGTCTCATGGCCCAAAGGTACCTTCGTGGAGACCGTCAAAGGGTGGCAGAAGTAGTGCTTCTATGTCACAGAGCCCCGCGACACCACCTGGGTCGCGGCTCCCGAATTCAACTCCGCGGCCCCAATGCGGCTTACCTCCTAGCTAGAAAAGGGCCTGGACTGGGCGTCGTCAGACGAGGTGTCCACGCTGCAGACGCGCATCAAGAGCATGGTGGACAAGAACATCAAGCTTGTCAATGTGATGCAGGTGATGCTTTTTCACCGGATCCTTCCTTGCCAAAGCCGGACTTGCAATTTGTGGGATTTCGATCTGGCCAAGCACCAGACCTTGCAACAGTTCTTCGGCGTTACACACGAAGGCATCTGGAAGGTGCTTTTTAAGGCCAATGAGACGTGGCCGAAGACGACAGAGGACCGTGGGTACAACCTGACCCATCCCGCCAGTCCGGTAAGTTTTTCGTATTTCAAGGTGTATCCTTCACCTGTACATTCAAGGAAGATGTCTAAGATTCCCCATATGTCTTTCCAGGGCTAGACAAGGAAGGCGGAGCGGATCCAGTGTTCGGCTCTGCTGCCTGAAAACCCAGCTATCCCACTTCTGACGAAGATGCTGGTTCCGGCACCGTACCAGGCGCCGGAGAAGAAGGCCAAGAAGAAAGGCCAGGCAGGGAGAGGCGGCCTCCACCATAAAGGCACTTCAGACGTGATGTCCGAAGACGCCAAAACCCACTCCTCCCCCGCCACCGAGGATGACGAGGAGGAGGAAGAAAGCAACTCTCCCCCTGAGGGGGGAAGGAAGAAGAGGACGGCCTCCACGGATCTGGAGGTAGAGGCGTCCAAGAAGGGGAGGGTCTCCCTCATAGATAACTCCACGTTGGACACTGATAGTAGCTCCGAGTGGCGTCCCAGGGAGAAGCCCCTGGCCGAATCGTAAGTACTCAAAAGCACTTATACACACATATATCCCACTTCTTTACTTCATGGTTTTAATATGTCGAATCATGCGCTGCAGCCCGGCCCACGCCCTCCCCCAGCGTTACTCATCTTCGGGGAATTTGCTGGACCCAAAGGTGATGGACAGCGGGTCACTTCCGGCGGCCTCCTCTCCCAAGGCCACGGACGACGCAGAGGTGTTGTCCCGAAGGACCTTCCCAGGCCAGGGAGAGGTACAGGAGGCCATTAGGGTGGCGCCAGAGGGTGATACCTCGGCCGCTGGACACATGGGGGAGCAAATCCCCTAGAGACTGGCGATGGGGGCCATATCCAATTCGGCCCCCAGCCGAATACTATTCCGGAGACTCATACGGCTCCGGAATCAGGCAAGCAGCCTCCTTTGAAAGAAGGAGGTGCGCCTATTCCGCCGGTGATCTCTGTCCATCAAGAGGCACCGAATACTCTACTGGAAGCGCTGCAAACTGCTTCCATTGTTGAGGAACATCGTATCCTTATGGGTACGGTGGTTGAGAGGGTTCAGTCCGCTAAGAGCGGACTGAACGAAGCCTGCACCAACCTTCTAACAGGCTTTGAGGTATGCGACGTAATTATGCAAAAATGATGTCATAGTATAGACAGTAGCCCCTGAGACTCTGTTCGGTGCTCGAAAAGAGAAGCCGGACAGAGGATCAAATAGTTTTCGCAGGAGACTAACCATACATGTCTATGTGAATAAGCAGGCGTCGATGCTGGCTGCGACCTCCCATTCTGCCGAAGTCTCCAAACTGAAGAAGAATTTGGAGCAGGCCGAGGAAGAGCTTGGTCGTGTGAAAAAACAACTAGAGGACAAGCAAGGTATGCAATGGCCTATTCAGATCTAGAAAGATATGAATTGTTTGTGTTGATCATGTTATCATGATATTTCACAGGAGCTGCGACCGAGGTGGAGACCCTCAAGAGCGCACTGGCTGAGCCCCAAAAGAGAGCGGCAAGGGAACAAGCCGCCCGCGAAAAACACGAGGCAAGGGTCGGGGAGGTCCACCAGGAGCTCCAGGACGTCGTAAAGAAGTGCGATTCCTTGGAGCACAAGATTGCAGACCAAGAGTCCGAACTTGCTAAGGCCCACCAAAGCGCACAAGAGGGCCGGGTTGAAGCCCAGGGCTCCCTCCAAGAAATCCAAGATGCCAGGAAAATCGCGGCGGGTAAGGCCTTTATTATGCAGAGCAAATATGTGAAGAAAAGGTACCTCTTACTGACCCGGATTTGAAGTTCTCCAGGGGCGTTTGCAGATCTGTCGCGTAGTGTTATTGATGTTGCAGCGTTCTTTCGAGCCAAAGAGGGGAGCTCGACGAAGAAGTTGTTCTGGTCGCAATACCTTGTGCCAAAGCATCCGGTGCCCTTGGGCGATCAGCTAAAACAATTGACCAAACTGCATAGGGTGGCTGAATCGGCCATGGAGGATTTGATAATCCGTCTGTGGCCTGCCAAAGCCATACCCAGCACCTATTTCGGGCTCGTGAAGCGGCTGGTCGATGCCTGCCCTCGGCTTGAAGCCATCAAGCGGTCGGTCTGCATCGAAGGTGCGCGCATGGCCTTCGCCCGTGTGAAGGTGCAGTGGGCAAAGATGGACGTCGTCAAGCTCGTGATTGAGGGACCACCCGCGGGCAAGGAGCACCGCACGCCTGAGCAGTATTTTGATGATGTCTTGAAGGGATCCCGCATTGTAGAGGGCCAGTGTGCAAAAGACATTATCTTTGAATAAAGACATTCATGTTATTCCGTCCTGTATTATGAAACAAAGCTGATATGTAATATAATGCTTGTTGTTTGTTTAAAATTTTGCCTCATGTGCGGCCGTTTTATTTAATCTGAGAGTTGGCCAGTCGTCGGCTTCACCCCCCAAGTAGGTAGTACGGGGGTGTTTGGGTTGGAACCTAAACACTCTTTCTCCAAGAGTTTGGTCCTTGAAGGAGGTGTTTAGCGCAACGAACCAGGCAATCAGACTATGTGGCTTTATCACCCTCACTTAGCCATAGGAGTTTGACAATAGGAATGTAGGCGCAACCCCTAGTTAGTATTTTTTAATCTGGACTAGGGTGTTGTAGACACCTAATCAGGTGGAGGCCGATCCGTCGCATAATGCGGGAAAAAATCATAAGAGATTTTAACCTCCGAATAGCTGACCAGCTCTCGCCGCATCATGACAGTCAGTTTTCGGCTTTCTCTACTGAGGTGTTTACCCGGATGAACCAGAAACACAATCACAGTAGTTCTCCCTTTACTACCCTAGCCGATAGGATGGAACGTAAGGTAGTAAGAACAGGAGCCGGGCAACCCAACTATTGACCCAAGACATGATTCAGAGCCGATGCATATAATGCTAAATTCGGGGTGCTGAACTATACTGTAAAAAGTGTTCGGACTTTGTTGTCGTAGTATAGAGCGCAATGAAGCCCGTGGCGAATTAAAGCTTATCAAAGTGTACGGGTGCAATCGATAAGAATAGCGGAATAAAATGAAGTAGTAAGCCAGTGCCACATAAGTTGGGCTGCAAACTGTTTCCATTATAATTTGATTAATACATCATAGCGAATTTGCACAAATAGTGCGATAAGCAACAGGGCTATTTAACATGCTGAGACCAAGGGGGAGCTGTGTGCGGGTCCTGAAAACAGGTAGAGTGATCGTCAAGAAGACCACCTAGAGATTCCTCCACCCGTCTATGCTGCTTGCCGCATTGGTATATCCATCCTTTGAAAGGATCGATGGTCAGGCCATCGTGAGGGGCCTGTGGAAAAGAAAAGGAAAAAAAGGAAAGGGAAAGTATGTGTGTCCGGGGAAGGTCTAGCTGTATTATGGACCACAATCGAGTTATGCCTCCATCTATGCCCATGGTATTTTGAGTGCGTAGTTATGTACGTGCGGTACGTACGCCACCATTTGGTCAGGACTGAGATGGAGGCCGAATTGCTAGTCGAACTCCTGACGAGATGGACTGTCAAGTTGTGGAGTAGTCCGGGCTCGTTTGACAGTGTCCGGGAGCTTGGCCGCTGAATTAAAATTCTGCTTGATAAGGCCGCTCTGTACTTCCGCTACCAGGGCCGCGGTGTGCTCCTCGGTATGGAGGGAGCGTTTAGTGTTTCTATTGACTGTTATGACACCGCGTGGTCTGGGCATCTTGAGTTTGAGATGAGCATAGTGTGGCACCGCATTGAATCGAGCAAATGCAGTTCCTCCGAGCAGTGCGTGACAGCCACTGCGGAAGGGGACGATATCGAAGATCAAGTCTTCGCTTCGGAAGTTGTCCGGGGATCCGAAGATGACTTTCAGTGTGATTGAGCCCGTGCAGCGGGCCTCTACACCTGGTATTACTCTGGCCAAATCGTAAGTACTCAAAAGCACTTATACACACATATATCCCACTTCTTTACTTCATGGTTTTAATATGTCGAATCATGCGCAGCAGTCCGGCCCACGCCCACCCCCAGCGATCCTCATCTTCAGGGAATTCGCTGGATCCAAAGGTGATGGACAGCGGGTCACTTCCGGCGGCCTCCTCTCCCAAGGCCACGGACGATGCCGAGGTGTTGTTCCGAAGGACCTTCCCAGGCCAGGGAGAGGTACAGGAGGCCGTCGGGGTGGCGCCAGAGGGTGATACCTCGGCCGCCGGACACATGGGGGAGAAAATCCCCCTGGAGGCTGGCGATGGGGGCCATATCCAATTCGGCCCCCAGCCAAATACTATTCCGAAGGCCCATACGGCTCCGGAATCAGGCAAGCAGCCTCCTTCGAAAGAAGGAGGTGCACCTATTCCACCGGTGACCTCTGTCCATCCAGATACACCGGATACTCTACTGGAAGTGCTACAAACTACTTCCATTGTTGAGGAACATGGATCCTTATGGGTACGGTGCTTGAGAGGGTTCAGTCCGCTAAGAGCGAACTAACTGAAGCCTGCACCAGCCTTCTAACAGGCTTTGAGGTATGCGACGTAATTATGCAAAAAGGATGTCATAGTATAGACAGTAGCCCTTGAGACTCTGTTCGGTGCTCGAAAAGAGAAGGCGGACAGAGGATCAAATAATTTTCGCAGGAGACTAATCATACATGTCTATGTGAATAAGCAGGCGCCGATGCTGGTTGCAACCTCCCATTCTGCCGAAGTCTCCAAACTGAAGGAGAGTTTGGAGCGGGCCGAGGAAGAGCTTGGTCGTGTGAAAAAAACTAGAGGACAAGCAAGGTATGCAATGGCCTATTCAGATCTAGAAAGATATGAATTGTTTGTGTTGATCATGTTATCATGATATTTCACAGGAGCTGCGATCGAGGTGGAGACCCTCAAGAGCGCGCTGGCCGAGGCCCAGAAGAGAGCGGCAAAGGAACAAGCCGCTCGCGAAAAACACGAGGCAAGGGTCGGGGAGGTCCAGCTGGAGCTCCAGGACATCGTAAAGAAGTGTGAGTCCTTGGAGCGCAAGATTGCGGACCAAGAGTGGGAACTTGCTAAGGCCCACCAAAGCACACAAGAGGCCCGGGTTGAAGCCCAGAGCGCCCTCCAAGAAATCCAGGAGGCCAGGAAAATCGCGGTGGGTAAGGCCTTTATTATGCAGAGCAAATATGTGAAGAAAAGGTACCTCTTACTGACTCGGATTTGGAGTTCTCCAGGGGCGTTTGCAGATCTGCCGCGCAGTGTTACTGATGTTGCGGAGTTCTTCCGAGCCGAAGAGAGGAGCTCGACGGAGAAGCTGTTCTGGTCGCAATACCTTGCGCCAAAGCATCCGGTGCCCTTTAGCGATCAGCTGAAACAACTGACCAAACTACATAGGGTGCTTGAATCGGCCATGAAGGATTTGATAATCCATCTGTGGCCTGCCGAAGCCATACCCAGCAGCTATTTCAGGCTCGTGAAGCGGCTGGTCAATGCCTGCCCTCGGCTTGATGCCATCAAGCGGTCGGTCTGCATCGAAGGTGCGCGGATGGCCTTCGCCTGTGTCAAGGTGCAGTGGGCGAAGATGGATGCCGTCAAGCTCGAGACCGAGGGACCACCCGCGGGCAAGGAGCATCGCAAGCCTGAGCGGTATTTTGATGATGTCCTAAAGGGATCCCGCATTGTAGAGGGCCAGTGTGCAAAAGACATTATCTTTGAATGAAGACATTCATGTTATCCCGTCCTGTATTATGAAACGAAGCTGATATGTAATATAATGCTTGTTATTTGTTTAAAATTTTGCCTCCTGTGCGGCCGCTTTATTAAATCTAAGAGTTGGCCAGTCGTCGGCTTCAGCTCCCACGTAGGTAGTACGAGGGTGTTCGGGTTGGAACCTAAACACTCATGATCCAAGAGTTTGGTCCTTGAAGGAGGTGTTTAGCGCAACGAACCAGGCAATTGGACTATGTGGCTTTATCACCCTCACTTAGCCATAGGAGTTTGACAATAGAAATGTAGGCGCGGCCCCTAGTTAGTATTTGTTAATCCGGACTAGGGTGTTGTAGACACCTGATCGGGTGGAGGCCGATCCGTCGCATAATGTGGGAAAAAATCGCAAGAGATTTTAACCTCCGAATAGCTGACCAGCTCTCGCCGCATCATGATAGTCAGTTTTCGGCTTTCTCTACTGAGGTGTTTACCCGGATGAAGCAGAAACACAATCGCAGTAGTTCTCCCTTTACTACCCTAGCCGATAGGACGGAACGTAAGGTAGTAAGCACAGGAGCCGGGCAACCCAACTATTGGCCCAAGACATTCAGAGCCGATGCATATAATGCTAAATTCGGGGTGCCGAACTATACTATAAGAAGTGTTCGGACTTTGTTGCCATAGTATAAAGCGCAATGAAGCCCCTGGCGAATTAAAGCGTACCAAAGTGTACGGGTGCAATCAATAAGAATAGCAAAATAAAATGAAGTAGTAAGCCAGTGCCACATAAGTTGGGCCGCAAACTGTTTCCATTATAATTTGATTAATACATCAAAGCTTATTTGTACAAATAGTGTGATAAGCAACAGGGCTATTTAACATGCCGAGACCAAGGGGGAGCTGTGTGCGGGTCCTGAAAACAGGTAGAGTGATCGTCAAGAAGACCACCTAGAGATTCCTCCACCCGTCTATGCTGCTTGCCGCCTTGGTATATCCATCCTTCGAAAGGATCGATGATCAGGCCATCGTGATGGACCTGTGGAAAAGAAAACAAAAAAAGGAAAGGGAAAGTATGTGTGTCCGGGGAAGGTCTAGCCGTATTATGGACCACAATCAAGTTATGCATCCATCTATGCCCATGGTATTTTGAGTGCGTAGTTATGTACGTGTGGTACGTACGCCGCCATTTGGTCAGGACTAAGACAGAGGCCAAATTGCTAGTCGAACTCCTGACGAGCTGGACTGTCAAGCTGCGGAGTAGTCCAGACTCGTTTGATAGTGTTCGGGAGCTTGGCCGCTGAATTAAAATTCTGCTTGATAAGGCCGCTCTGTTACTTCCGCTACCAGGGCCGCGGTGTGCTCCTTGGTACGGAGGGAGCGTTTAGTGTTTCCATTGACTGTTATGACACCGCGTGGTCTGGCATCTTGAGTTTGAGATGAGCATAGTGTGGCACCGCATTGAATCGAGCAAATGCAGTTCGTCTGAGTAGTGCGTGATAGCCAGTGCGGAAGGGGACGATATCGAAGATCAAGTCTTCGCTTCGGAAGTTGTCCGGGGATCCGAAGATGACTTCCAGTGTGATTAAGCCTGTGCAGCGGGCCTCTACACCTGGTATTACTCCTTTAAAGGTAGTTTTTGTGGGCTTGATCCTTGATGGACTGATGCCCATCTTGTGGACTGTATCCTGATAGAGCAGGTTTAGGCTGCTACCGCCGTCCATGAGGACTCGTGTGAGGTGTAATCCATCAATGATTGGGTCGAGGACCAGTGCGGCTGAACCGCCATGACAGATACTGGTCGGATGATCCCTGTAATCGAAGGTGATCGGGCAGGGCGACCATGGGTTGAATTTTGGGGTGACTGGTGATACGTCTCCATCGTATCTACTTTTCCAAACGCTTTTGACCTTGTTTTGGACTCTAACTTACATGATTTAAATGGAACTAACCCGGACTGACGCTGTTTTCAGCAAAATTGCCATGGTGTTATTTTTGTGCAAAAACAAAAGTTGTCGGAATGACCCGAAACTTCACGGAGAATATTTTTGGAATATATAAAAAATACTGGCGAAAGAATCAACGTCAGGGGGCCCACACCCTGTCCACGAGGGTGGGGGCGCGCCCCCCTATCTCGTGGGCCCCCTGAACCTCCACCGACCTCAACTCCAACTCTATATATTCATGTTCAGGGAGAAAAAATTAGGGAGAAGGGTTCATCGCGTTTTACGATACGGAGCCTCTGCCAAGCCCTAATCTCTCTCTCGGGAGGGCTGATTTGGAGTCCGTTTGGGGCTCCAAAGAGGGGAATCCGTCGCCATCATCATCATCTACCTTCCTCCATCACCAATTTCATGATGCTCGCCACCGTGTGTGAGTAATTCCATCGTAGGCTTGCTGGACGGTGATGGGTTGGATGATATTTATCATGTAATCGAGTTAATTTTGTTAGGGTTTGATCCCTAGTATCCATTATGTTCTGAGATTGGTGTTGCTATGACTTTGCTATGCTTAATGCTTGTCATTAGGGCCCGAGTGCCATGATTTCAGATCTGAACCTATTATGTTTCCATGAATATATGTGAGTTCTTGATCCTATTTTGCAAGTCAATAGTCACCCACTATGTGTTTTGATCCGGTAACCCCGAAGTGACAATAATCGGGACCACTCTCGGTGATGATCGTAGTTTGAGGAGTTCACGTATTCACTAAGTGTTAATGCTTTGTTCCAGTACTCTATTAAAAGGAGGCCTTAATATCCCTTAGTTTCCAATAGGACATCGCTGACATGGGAGGGTAGGACAAAAGATGTCATGCAAGTTCTTTCCCATCAACACGTATGACTATATTCGGAATATATGCATACATTACATTGATGAACTGGAACTAGTTCTGTGTCACCCTATGTTATAACTATTGCATGAGGAATCGCATCCGACATAATTATCCATCACTGATCCATTGCCTACGAGCTTTTCACATATTGATCTTTGCTTATTTACTTTTCTGTTGCCATTGTTACAATCACTACAAAACCAATATTGTTACTTTTGCTACCGTTACCATTACTTCCATATTACTTTGCTCCTAAATATTTTGCTGCAGATATTAAGTCTTTGAGGTGCGGTTTGAATTGAAAACTCAACTGTTAATACTTGAGAATATTCTTTGGCTCCCCTTGTGTCGAATCAATAAATTTGGGTTGAATACTCTACCCTCGAAAACTGTTGCGATCCCCTATACTTGTGGGTTATCAAGACTATTTTCTAGCGGCGTTGCCAGGGAGCATAGCTCTATTATTTGTGTACTTGGGATTTATATATGTTGATCACTATGAAGAACTTGAAGGATGAAAGAACCAAGATTTATCCCTCAACTACGAGGGGAGGTAAGGAACTGCCATCTAGCTCTGCACTTGATTCACTTTCTGTTATGAGTAAACTTGCGACACCTACACCTGCTATTCATTCTAATATATCACATGTTATTGATGATGCCACTTCTGCTATGCAGGATGCTTATGATGAAACTACTTCTATGCTTGATAATATTGTGCCATTAGGTGAATTTCTTGATGAACAACTTGCTAGGGTTAGAGAGAATGAAATTATTGAAACTTATAATATTGATGAAAGTGATGATGAAGATTCTCCCCTAGATATGAATTGCTTGTTGTGCCTGAGGGTTATGTTATGGATGAAGAAACTGCTAGAGACTTTTTAGCTTGCAATGATAGAATGATCTTAAGAAACTGTTAGCTAAGCTGAAAGAAAAATCATTGAATGCTAGAGTGAAATATGACCCTACTTTTGCTACTTCACCTATCTGTATCAATGATAAGGATTATGATTTCTCTGTCGACCCAGAGTTAATTACTTTGGTTGAATCTGATCCTTTCCATGGTTATGAAACTGAAACTGTTGTGGCACATCTCACTAAATTAAATGATATAGCCACCCTTTTTAGTCATGATGAGAAAAATCGCTATTACTTTATCCTTAAGTTATTTCCATTCTCATTAAAGGGTGATGCTAAAACATGGTTTAATTCTCTTGATCCTGGTTGTGTGCATAATCACCAGGATATGATTTATTACTTCTTTCCTAAATATTTCCTCGCTCATAAGAAACAAGCTGCCCTAAGGGAAATATATAATTTTGTGCAAATTGAAGAAGAGAGTCTCCCACAAGCTTGGGGGAGGCTTCTCCGATTACTTAATGATTTTCCTGATCATCCTCTCAAGAAAAATGAAATGCTTGATATCTTTTATAATGGAGTAACCGATGCTTCCATATACCACCTGGATAGTTGTGTTGGTTGTGTTTTTAGGGAAAGAACTATTGATCAAGCTGAATTGCTATTGAATAATATGTTGAGTAACGAAAATGATTGGACACTTCCTGAACCAACTCCTAAGCCAACTCTGAAGAAAAGGGGTATTCTATTTCTCAGTCCTGAATATATGCAAGAGGCAAAGAAATCTATGAAAGAAAAGGGTATTAAAGCTGAAGATGTTAAGAATTTACCACCTATTGAAGAAATACATGGTCTTGATAACCCGACACAGGTAGTAAAGGTAAATTCTCTCTATAGATTTGATGAAGGTGATATTCCTTGTAATAAGTCTGCTAGCCAATGCTTGGATGAGTTTGATAATTTTATTGTTAAGCAAGAAAACTTCAATGCTTATGTTGGTAGACAATTGAAACGTAATGCTTATATGATTGAGCACTAGAGTGATTATATGTCTAGAGTTAAAGGTGAGCTTAAACTTATTAGTAAACATGCTTCTATGGTTACCACTCAAGTAGAGCAAGTACTTAAAGCTCAGAATGATTTGCTCAATGAATTAAATAGTAAGAAAAATGATAATGTTGTTAGAGTTGTGACTAGAGGGGGTAAAATGACTCAGGAACCTTTGTATCCTGAAGGCCACCCTAAGAGAATTGAGCAAGATTCTCAGAGAACTAATATTGATACACCTAGTTCTTCTAAGAAGAAGAAAAAGAAAAATGATAGGACTTTGCATGCTTCTAGTGAACCTATTGTTGACACACCTGAGAATCCCAATGACATTTCTATTTCTGATGCTGAAACACAATCTGGTAACGAACATGAACCTAGTGATAATATTAATGATGATGTTCATGTTGATGCTCAACCTAGCAATAACAATGATGTAGAGATTGAACCTGATGTTGATCTTGATAACCCACAATCAAAGAATCAATGTTATGATAAGAGAGACTTTGTTGCTAGGAAGCACGGTAAAGAAAGAGAACCATGGGTTCAGAAACCCATGCCTTTTCCTTCTAAACCATCCAAGAAAAAGGATGATGAGGATTTTGAGCGCTTTGCTGGAATGATTAGACCTATCTTTTTGCGTATGCGTTTGACTGATATGCTTAAAATGAACCCTTATGCTAAGTACATGAAAGATATTGTTACAAATAAAAGAAAGATACCGGAAGCTGAAATTTCCACCATGCTTGCTAATTATACTTTTAAGGGTGGAATACCAAAGAAACTTGGAGATCCAGGAGTACCAACTATACCATGCTCCATTAAAATAAAATGTGTTAAAACTACTTTATGTGACCTTGGAGCCGATGTTAGTGTTATGCCTCTCTGTTTATATCATAGACTTGCTTTGAATAAGTTGACACCTAGTGAAATATCTTTGCAAATGGCTGATAAATCAACTGTTATACCTGTCGGTATTTGTGAGGATGTGCCTGTTGTGGTTGCAAACGTTACTATTTTAACTGACTTCGTTATTCTTGATATTCCCGAGGACGATAGTATGCCTATTATTCTTGCTAGACCCTTTTTGAATACTGCAGGGGCTGTTATTGATTGCAACAAAGGCAATGTCACTTTTCATGTTAATGGTAATGAGCATACGGTACACTTTCTGAGGAAACAACCTCAAGTCCACAGTATCAATTATATTGGAAAAATTCCAATGATTACTATTGGAGGTTTTGAATTTCCTCTTCCTACTGTCAGGAAGAAATATGATATTCTTATTGTTGGGGGTGTGCATATCCCCGTTGAGGTAACTTAGTGTTATTCAAAAATTCTCCGGTTTCATGTTATTCGGAAAGATTTTGTTAACAAGACTTGATCAACCTTGTTAATGGATTCCTTTTGATGAGCATGAGATGGATGAATTTAGAAAACACAACCCTCTGTACCCTCCTTTTACTTTCTGTTATTTAGATTAAATAAAGCAAAAATATTTTTTGTCTATTTTCTGAATTATCCTTGCAATAAAAAAATACCCCGAAAATAAAAGTTCTCCAAATGCCCTGAAAATTTTATATGATTTTTTCTAGTATATTTAAGAATTATTGGCACTGAGAACACACCAGGGGGG
Organism: Triticum urartu; assembly: GCF_003073215.2. Lineage (NCBI taxonomy): Eukaryota > Viridiplantae > Streptophyta > Magnoliopsida > Poales > Poaceae > Triticum > Triticum urartu. The sequence continues at coordinate 439,162,503 of NC_053027.1, read as the reverse complement.
CTCACCACCTGGCCACGAGGGTCCAGGGTGCGCCCCCTGCCTCGTGGACCCCACGTGCCCCCCTCCACTTATTCTTGCACCCACACTTCGTCTTCCTCCAGAAAAAATCATCCACCAGCTCAAACCCGAGTCTAGATCATCTTGCTGCCATTTTCGATCTCCTTGCTCAAAGCTCCATTCACAAAATTGCTTTGAGGGACTGTTCTTCGGTATGTGACTCCTCCAATGGTCCAATTAGTTTTTTCTCTAGTGCTTTATTTATTGCAAATTTTTGCTGCTTAGGTGACCCTATTCTTGAGCTTGCATGTCAAATATATGTGGTCAAAAGTAGTTTTAATGCATGATATGGCCTCTAGGCACTTGTGGGAGTAGTTGCTACCAATCTTGTTGAGTTTGGTTCACTTTTATTTTGAGTTACTAAAAATTTCAGAAATTTTTCAGAGGAAGAAAAATGTTTAGGAAAATGTACCAAGGTGGTTCCTCAAGGAAGCAAGGCCCAAGGCTCGCGATACGTGAGCCAGACAATGAACTACCGAGGGAAGCTCAAGTGCGGCCTTGTGAATGGCCGTCAGAGGAGTTCATGGTCCAGGAAGGCATCAAGGATGAATTTGACGTGTATGTGCGTAACACTGATCTTGAGGGCTTCGTGTCAGATAAGTGCCAGCAATACCTCTATCTAACTGATTCATTTGTGAGAAGGTTTAAATTTACATCCTCGCGTAATTCTCACGCTGTTTTATTTGATCTTTATGATAAACTATATACCATAGATTTAGAAGATTTTAATATTGCTTGTAAACTCCCGCAGTGGGGCAATGTTAGTGAACCTCGCAAATCTGAATATAAACTTTCTTACTAGTATCACTGTGGGGGAATCTAGAGAAATCACACAAGCTACCATAGGGAGCATTCACTTTCCTTCCATACATTATTTTGCTCTCTTTATAGGTAGATGCATTAATGGTAAAGATGAAGCTTGTCACATGTGCGGTCCAGATCTTTGTCCTCAGAAGTGCGGTATTAGGTGATAAACAATATAACTTGGGGGGCATTGTTGCACGAAGGTTGCATTTTAACGGTTTAAGTGGAGACTTGTTTGGTGGAATTTATGCAACTCGTGTAGCTAACTGTCTTGATATACCCATACATGGAAATGATATTGAGTTGACTCCTGCTTATCTAGATTATAATGCCACGGTTCGCCATTAGTTTGTTGAGAGGAACGATCAGTTCCTCCAGTACCGACTAATCTTTGACAGATGGCGCACTGTCCATGTTGCTCTCCATGCTCCTACTTTCTTTGACTTTCAGGCAAAAAGGAGATATGATATAACCAAGGAGGAGGTGAACGAGTACAAGAGGACGACGGACGCAGCTCGCCTCCAAGCTGCAACTCGTTAGGCAGTAGCTGCTGCATCTCAGTACGACCCCAACTACAACTCTGGATTTCCACCAGGCCAGCCGTGGCCATAGACCAACTTAGGCCAAAAGCCTAAGCTTGGGGGAGTATGTATCTCTCATCGACATTACATTCATGTTCAAACACTCATTCCAGTTGTCGGTGCTCATACTTTTTCATTGTATTATCCATGCTACTTTATTTTCTTTTTAAGCCTTCTTCTTGTGTGTTTGAAAAACCTTAATAAAAACAAAAATAGTTGTAGCTTTTAGCTAGTTTACTTTCCATGCTTGTAGTAGTAATAATTAAAAGAAAGCCCAAAAAGATTTCTCGTTCTTCTTTTGCTTGTTGGGAGCTTTCCCGTGTAAATAATTTTGTTTCTTTTCTTGTCTTTGGGGGTCGAGAGGAGAAGACCATGATGAAAATGTTGAGTGGCTCTCATATGCAATATTGTTGATCTAACAAAGAGCCCATATTACCTTGTCTTCTCCCTTGTATTGAATGCTTGCAGATTCTAGCTTAGTCCAATGCACGTGCACTATTATTATTATCCACACTGTTTGGTTGTGCAAGTGAAAGGCGATAATGACGATATATGATGGACTGATTGAGATTAGGGAAGCTGGCATGAACTCGACCTATCTTGTTTTTGTAAATATGATTAATTCATCGTTCCTGATTCAGCCTATTATGAATGAAACATGTTTGCAATGACAATTAGAGATTATAGTTGCTCATTACATGCTTACTTAGCTAGGATTTTATAATGGTTTACCTTGCGTGCCAACATGCTATTAAAATGGTCGTGATGTGGTATGATAGGGTGGTATCCTCCTTTGAACGATTCGAGTGGCTTGACATGGCACATGTTCATGCATGTAGTTGAAACAAAATCAACATAGCCTCCACAATTTTTTTGTTCATGGTGAATTATATCCTACTCATGCTTGCACTCAGTGTTGATTAATTTTAATACATGTTCATGACTGTTGTCGCTCTCTATCTGGTCGCTTCCCAGTCTCTTTCTAACCTTCACTTGTACTAAGCGAGAATAATGCCCGTGCATCCACTTCCATAAACCCCAAAGTTATTCCATATGAGTCCGCCATACCTTCCTATATGCGGTATCTACCTGCCGTTCCAAGTAAATTTGTATGTGCCAAACTCTAAACCTTCAAATGAAATTCTGTTTTGTATGCTCAAATAGCTCATGTATCAACTAGGGTTGTCTATATCTTCCATTCTAGGTGGTTATTCTCACGAGGAGTGAACTCCACTCCTCATTCACGGGAAAATGGCTGGTAACCGAGATGCCCAGTCCCATCCTTAAATTAAAATAATTGCAAACAAAACTCCCCCAGGATTGTTGTTAGTTGGAGGCACCCGTTGGTTTCGACAAGCCATGGATTGATGTTTGTTGGTGGTAGGAGGAGTATAAACTTTACCATTCTGCTTGGGAACCGCCTATAATGTGTGTAGGATGGAAGATATCGAGATCTCTCGGTTGTTATGTTGACAATGAAAGTATACCACTCAAAATATTATTCATCTCTATTTCAAAATTGAGCTCTAGCACCTCTAAAAATCCCTGCTTCCCTCTGAGAAGGGCCTATCTATTTACTTTTATGTTGAGTCATCATCCTCTTATTAAAAAGCACCAGTTGGAGAGCACTGCTGTCATTTGCATGTATTACTATTAGTTTACATTGAGTATGACTGTGACTGGATCTCTTTTACCATGAATTACAATATTGTCAGTCCTTGATCTTCAGAGGTGCTCTGCATTTATGTTTTGCGGTCTCAGAAAGGGCTAGCGAGATACCATCTTGTTATATCACATTATGATTGTTTTGAGAAAGTGTTGTCATCCGAGATTTACTATTATTGCTCGCTAGTTGATTATGCCATTGATATGAGTAAACATGAGACCTAAGTTTTATTGTGAATATGGTTAGTTCATAATCTTTGCTGAAAACTTGAATGTTGGCTTTACATATTTACAACAACAAGATCAAACAGAGTTTGTAAAAGTTTTTCTTTATCACTTTCAGTCTGTCAACTGAATTGCTTGAGGACAAGCAAAGGTTTAAGCTTGGGGAGTTGATACGTCTCCATCGTATCTACTTTTCCAAACACTTTTGACCTTGTTTTGGACTCTAACTTGCATGATTTGAATGGAACTAACCCGGACTGACGCTGTTTTCAGCAGAATTGCCATGGTGTTATTTTTGTGCAGAAACAAAAGTTCTCGGAATGACCTGAAACTTCACGGAGAATATTTTTGGAATATATAAAAAATATTGGCGAAAGAATCAATGTCAGGGGGCCCACACCCTGTCCACGAGGGTGGGGGCGCGCCCCCTGTCTCATGGGCCCCCTGAGGCTCCACCGACCTCAACTCCAACCCTATATATTCACGTTCAGGGAGAAAAAATCAGGGAGAAGGATTCATCGCGTTTTACAATACGGAGCCGCCGCCAAGCCCTAATCTCTCTCGGGAGGGCTGGTCTAGAGTCCGTTCGGGACTCCAGAGAGGGGAATTCGTCGCCATCGTCATCATCAACCTTCCTCCATCACCAATTTCATGATGCTCACCGCCGTTGTCAGATCTCGGGTTCCGGCAAAACCCTCAAGGTTCGAACACTGGGGTGCGCGTGAATATCTCCCCCTACCTACTCACGCCCTCAACCTCGCCACGGTCTCAAAGGCTAGCTCGACGAACTCGCAACACAAGAGACACAAGATTTATACTGGTTCGGGCCACCGTTGCGGTGTAATACCCTACTCCAGTGTGGTGTGGTGGATTGCCTCTCGGGCTGAGGATGAACAGTACAAGGGGAAGAACAGCCTCCTGAGGAGAGGTGTTCTTGTGCTTGGTGAGTTTGTGTGGTTGAGGATGATCTAGTCTAGGATCAGATGGCCCTCTCCTTCCCCTTCTCGATTCCATCCCTAGCTATGGTGGTGGCTAGCCCTATTTATAGAGGCCCTGGTCCTCTCCCCGAATATTGAGTGGGAAGGGAGCCAACAACGGGCAATTTGAAAGGGGACAGCTAGTACAAGTTATCCTGACAAAAGGAGTCTTCGCCTGCCAAAGGCTCTGGTGGTGACGCCGCCTTGGGCTCCACAGTGACCTCCATCTTGCCGTCCTGCTGGTCTTGGCCTCGTTGCACCAATATGGAAACCTTTGCTTGACGCCTCGGTACTCTTCGTCTGCGCTTGCCTCCTTAACACCAAAGAGGAAACAAGGACACTGTGCGCGCTGGCGCCCGCCTGGCACCCGCCGGTCTCGATCGTCATGGCTCACGTCATTGGAACCTCGCGAGATTTGCCTTGCCTTGATCTCTCCGCCCTTCGCGAGCCAGCCTGGTGAGGCCGCTCCCGAGGAGGTCTTGTGTCGTCCGCCTCGCGAGCCGGCCTGGTGAGGCCACTCCTGAGAAAGTCTTGCGTTGTCGGCCTCGCGAGGCTGGGCCCCTCATGAGGGTCTTGAATGCTTGTTGGCGAACATGGGTCGTACGGGCCCACTTGCAGAGCTACGCCATGGGCCGCAGGCAGGCAAGTCTGGGGACCCCCGTTCCTAAAACGCCGACAGCCGTGTGTGAGTAATTCCATCGTAGGCTTGCTGGAGGTGATGGGTTGGATGAGATTTATCATGTAATCGAGTTAGTTTTGTTAGGGTTTGATCCCCAGTATCCATTAGGTTCTGAGATTGATGTTGCTATGACTTTGCTATGCTTAATGCTTGTCACTAGGGCCCGAGTGCCATGATTTCAGATCTGAACCTATTATGTTTCCATGAATATATGTGAGTTCTTGATCCTATTTTGCAAGTCAATAGTCACCCACTATGTGTTATGAGGTAACCCCGAAGTGACAATAATCGAGACCATTCCCGGTGATGACCGTAGTTTGAGGAGTTCATGTATTCACTCGGTGTTAATGCTTTGTTCCGGTACTCTATTAAAAGGAGGCCTTAATATCCCTTAGTTTCCAATAGGACCCCGCTGCCACGGGAGGGTAGGACAAAAGATTTCATGCAAGTTCTTTTCCATCAACACGTATGACTATATTCGAAATACGTGCCTACATTACATTGATGAACTGGAGCTAGTTCTGTGTCACCCTATGTTATAACTGTTGCATGAGTAATCGCATCCGACATAATTATCCATCACTGATCCATTGCCTACGAGCTTTTCACATATTGATCTTTGCTTATTTACTTTTCCGTTGCCATTGTTACAATCACTACAAAACCAATACTATTACTTTTGCTACCGTTACCGTTACTTCCGTATTACTTTGCTACTAAATACTTTGCTGCAGATATTAAGTCTTTCAGGTGCGGTTGAATTGACAACTCAACTGTTAATACTTGAGAATATTCTTTGGCTCCCCTTGTGTCGAATCAATAAATTTGGGTTGAATACTCTACCCTCAAAAACTGTTGCGATCCCCTATACTTGTGGGTTATCAACTGGCTCTATTGTGTAGACGTCCATAAGTGCGCGTTTGCGCTCCCTCTTGGGGATATGGGTAACGCATATCATGCTCACCGTTTTAACCTGGGGGGAAACTTCTTCTGTCCCCCTGTGTTCGGCAGATGGGGCTCCTCGTCATCGTCCTCAATTTGCGACCCCTTCCCCTTGTTCTCAGTATTTAACTTACCGGCCTATTTAAAGACCCAACAGCTTCTGTTGGTATGATTGGCTGGTTTATTGGGGGTGTCGTGGATCTGACATGGACGATCGAGTATGCGGTCCAAGCTGCATGAGCCCGGATTGTTTCTTTTAAATGGCTTCTTCCGCTGGCCGGACTTGGAGCCACTGAATCCGGCGTTGACCGCCGTGTCATCGGTATTGTCACCATTGCTTCGATGCTTGTGTCTGTTGCGTCGGGGCTTTCCGTTGCTATTTCTGGCTTCAGAGGTGCCGGGATCGCTTGCATTATTATTTCTATGGGCTAGCCAGCTATCTTCGCCCACGCAAAAGCGGGTCATAAGTGCCGTGAGGGCTGCCATGGACTTCGCTTTTCTTGGCCGAGATGTCAGGCGAGCCATTCGTCGCGGATGCTATGCTTAAAGGCTGCTAGGGCTTCGCGATCTGGACAGTCGATGATCTGGTTCTTTTTAGTTGGGAACCTAGTCCAGAATTTCCTGGCTGACTCTCCGGGCTGTTGAACTATGTGACTTAAGTCATCGACATCCGGAGGTCAGAGGTATGTACCTTGGAAGTTGTCGCGAAAGGCGTCTTCCAAGTCCTCACAGCTGCCAATGGAGTTTTCAGGCAGGCTGTTCAACCAGTGCCGAGCTGGTCCCTTGAGTTTTAGCGGGAGGTATTTGATGGCATGAAGATCATCACCGCGGGCCATATGATATGGAGAAGAAAGTCCTCAATTCATACCGCGGGATCTGTTGTTCCATCATATGATTCGATATTCACGAGTTTAAACCCTTTTGGGAATTCGTGCTCCATTACTTCATTAGTGAAGCAGACGGGGTGTGCGGCGCCTCTATATCGGGCCAAGTTGCGATGTAGCTCGGATGGAGCCCGTCTGCGGTTTTCGTCCCAGACGTGGTTATGCTTGTCACGTCCGGCTAGATAGCCGTCGTCGCGCGCCGGAGCACACCACCGCGATCCGTAGATCGATCTGGTCTGACCTACTCTATTTTCCAGGTCCTGCCGCAGGTCATATGTATATCCCCGAGCTGTTGTGTCTCTACCTTTACGGGGAGGTAGTATGGGCTGGTGTTCGGCTTGAGTTGTTGTTTTGTCCCGGCCACATGGTGGTCGGTCAGCCGTGTTACGAGCTGATGGTACGGGCTCAAGTGCCTCATCGTTGAATTGAGGTAGCAGTTTACGCTTCGGGTAACTTTTGGTTGGGCGCTCGAGGTCGTATTCCTCGTCTGCCAAGACATTAGTCCACCTGTCATTGAGTAAGTCTTGATCAGCTTGAAGCTGCTGCTGCTTCTTTTTCAGGCTCCTTGCAGTGGCTATTAGCCGGCGCTTAAGGCACTCCTGCTCGAGGGGTTCCTCAGGCACGATAAAGTCTTCGTCGCTGAGGCTCACCTCATCCTTGGAGAGTGGAAGATAATTGCTGTCCTCCGAGTCTTCATTTACGGCCTGTTCATCAGGGCTAACTTGCCCATCTTCCCGATTGGCCTGTGCGGAGGTTGGCTCGACGGGGTCTTCTTGGTCTTCGGCGTCGTCCAGAGTATTGTTGTCTCTCGTGCCGGCATCGTTGTCTTTTCCATGGCGTGATTTAGAGCGGCGTCGCTGACGTCGTCGCTTTGACTGCATCCCAGGGGGTTTATCCTCGACTGGATCTTTATCGTTATCGCCGTTACCCTCTTTGGGTGTATCCACCATGTACACGTCATACGAAGAGGTGGCCATCCAATGTCCGGTAAACGGCGGGTTTTGGGCCTGCTCTTCTCTGGCATCGTCGTCCATATCGTCGATGTCTTCGGAGCCGTAATCGAGCATGTCAGTTAAGTCCTCGACAGTGGCTATGAAGTGGGTGGTGGGTGGGACGAAAAATTCTCCGCTCTCAGCCCCTAGTACGGGCTGGGCGTAGTTCGGACATTGCTCCTCTGTAATGACGAGGGATCGCATCAAGTCCAGAGCCTCGCTTAAAGGCGAGGTTTGGCCAAGAAGAAGAGAGTATGTGGAGTACAGCGGGAAGGAGAATCCTTGGCCGAGCTCACACGATGCTGACTCCGAGGGTTCGGAGCCAGTGTCCGGCTTCATGATGGTTACCAGTGACACTACTTCCTCCGGCTCTCTCGCACTAGACCTAGTGGCCGCAGATAGTCCGGCGGGCTCAAGAATCCTGTCTTCGGACCTGGCGATGCGCTTCAGATCTAAGGCTAGAGCGGAGGTTGGGGTTGTGAACCCTTGGAAGATCAAGTCTCCTCGGATATTAGCGACATAGTCCAGATTTCCAAAACTAATCTGGTGACCTGGGGCGTAGCTGTCGATCTGCTCTAGATGGCCAAGCGAGTTGGCCCGCAGTGTGAAGCCGCCGAATACGAAGATCTGGCCGGGGAGAAAAACCTCCCCCAGGGTGGCATTGTTGTAGATGACTAATGGAGCCATCGAACCTTCCGATGACGACACAACGGAACTCTCAATGAAAGCACCAATGTCGGTGTCAAAACCGGCGGATCTCGGGTAGGGGGTCCCGAACTGTGCGTCTAAGGCGGATGGTAATAGGATGCAGGGCGTTGGCGTGACAAAGCCTGTATTCACAGGGCGGTTCGAGTCTCGGATGAGATGTTCGCCGAACTGTGAACGGGAAACTAACCGAACCATCACGCAACCATCGTTAATGCGGCCATCATTTGACAGACCTGTGTATAGATGATGGAACAAACCAGAGTAATAATTCCTCGAAAAAAGTAAACCCAAGCAAGAAAAAATTACTAGGATTAATAGCACCTGGTTTATCTGTTGTAGCAATCTGAAGAAAGGTTAGTCCCAAAATTGGGACTCGACCCGCACACCCATTGCTTGATGGGAGATGAAGCGATGTCATGGTGATGCTAGCAAAGGTTGGCTCGCTAAGGCAAAGCCCCCGGTCCAGCTAACGTGACGAAACTGGTCGGCTGGTGACATTGAAGTCTCTGGAGTAGGTTGATGAAGAGATGGTGAAGCCCCCGGTCTAGCCGAGGTGACGGAGCGGGTCGGTACGGAGACGTTGTAGCTGCCATTTCAGCCCAGGTGTTGAAGCAGTTTGGCATGATGGACATCGGCTTGAAGAAGAAACAGTGCAGCCATGACGACGTTGGTCATAACTTGTGACGCGGTCAATGCCAGATTGATGAAGTGACCGAGCGGCGATGTTGGCGCGCCTGACCCATGCAATCTGTGGGGCGATGGTGTTGATGATGATTTAGCCTTCGCGATGCCGAACTCTTGTTCGGCTTGCCGAGATGATGATCCGATAGGGCTAGGCTCGGCTCGATGAAGCGACGATTTGTTTAGCGCATGTCGGTAGACGTGGAGCAATGGCTGGTTTGACACCGGTGTGACGGTGAAGATTACCTCCGAAAAGGAGAAAAAATTGTAAGCATGTGTTCGAAAACAAAACACAATACCCTAGAGATTCTTCTAAAAAGGTTGTCCAATATCCCGTTAATGAAGAAAGGTGAACTCAGGTCGGATTCGTATTCGCGCAGAAAACAGATCCAAAAAGTGATGCACTAATCGTAAGGTTCCCGGAGTTTGAACGGCCGGATCAAGTTGAAATTTTGAGAGGTGGTAGATATGGAAATTCCACAAAATTTGAACGGTTGGATCTTCCAAATAACCTCCGAGCTAGGCTCTGGAGACCACGCCCTAAAATCGTCCAGATTCCCATCCAGATTTTATAGGGCTCCGGTATATCGTTGATTGCCGGAGATTTCTCCATCAGAACTCGATGAAATTTTGCATGGTGGTTGTAGACATAATTCCGCACAATTTCACTGAAGAAATCGTTAAAACGATACTCGAGGAGGCAGTGGCGGCGAATACAAGTTCACTGTCCGGAAAAACAGCACGGTCGCTCAAGGGCAATGTTGACGTTGAGCCCTCGGGCTCCATGAATGATTCCTCCATGATCTTGAGAGAGATCGGAGTTGATGTTGATGAAGGTCATCGTCCAAACATGACGATCTGACGTGGAGTGCAGTCCTCGGTCGAGCCAAGGTGACCAGTCAAGCCGGTGACGAAGATGCCGACGTCACAGTTGGTCTGCAGGCGAGCCATTGATCCTTTGTCGATCACACAGCAGAACTCTCAATGAAATCACCATTGTCGATGTCAAAACCGACAGATCTCGGATAGGGGGTCCCAAACTGTGTGTCATGGATCGATGGGTAACAGGAGACAAGGGACACAATGTTTTACCCAGGTTCGGACCCTCTTAATGGAGGTAATACCCTACTTCCTGCTTGATTGATCCTAATGAATATAGAGATTACAAGAGTTGATCTACCTCGAGATCATATGTTGTGGTCTAAAACCTAAGGGTATGATGAGTAATATCATAATGATCTAGCCTCGCCCTATCGACTAGCCTGGCCTCGGCTTATATAATGTACCAGAGGCCTAGGATAACAAGAGTCCTAGTCGAATACGTCGGTAGAGAGGAGTCCTTGTCTTGATCACCAAGTATTGTAGAATCTTCCTCGTGCATACATCGGCTATCCGAACTGGCCCATGAGTAAACGGCCATGGGGGTCCTCGGCCCAATCCAACTGATCGGGAGACGATGTGGTGAGTACCCCCTAGTCCAGGACACCGTCACTGGCCTCTAAGACTAACTCATGCATTGCATGGTGATCTTGTTTTCCTGATCATGGGTGTTGTTAAGGTAACAAGGATGGCAGCAACAACATCGGAACAATGGTGTTGAACAGACCCAACCAAATGATAATACTATGAGAATACATCGTTAGATGTTATTACTGTTGTCATACATATGTTTAACTTTCACTTACTTCCTTAGCCATGAGAGTGTCAACTTCCTTCATGTCATATGGTGTGGGCTTCGTCAAACATTACTCATAATGGGGAGTACGGCAGTTGTCGGGTACATCAAAAAAGTATGTCAAGGGACAAGATAGTTTAAGATTGGGATTTGCTGCTCTGGCAATGTAGAGATATTCTTTGGGGCGTCTCTGTGTTATGGTATCCATCATCAAGACACAGTGTCATATTATCACGAGGACCCCAGAACATGATAACGGGAAAAAGAACGAAACCGGTAGCACCACTGAAAACAATGTAGTACCGGTGTGTCCACATGCTCGACAATACAAGCATCCCAAACGTTCACATGTCTCTGGTCAGTAGCCCTGGTCCTCCATGCTACTCCACCAGCTACATCATCATGCATTGTTGGGATCCATCGTGCTTTGCCCCACTGCATGAGGATTACGGTCCAGACATCACGAGGAAGCAAACACTCAAGCGATATGTGTTGAGTATTTTCTGTCTCTTGGTCACAGAATGGGCATGCCGATGATGTGAGAAGCCCCAATGACTTAGCCTATCTATGTCCAACATCAATTGTGAGTCACGAACCAGCCAGAGACCTTACAAGTCATCCGTGCGTGAGATCTAGCAGTCCGCGCGCTAGGGCATTGCATGCACTCAACAAAAAAATGCTTGGTATGTCGAGCGAGCAGAGAAGCACTCATCCTTCTCCCACACTCAGATGAAACTATCCTCGGTGTCGGGCTTGAGATGTACCTTCCAGCATGTCTCTAACGGAAAGAACTCATGAAGAGCTACCGCAGACATGTTTGGGCTAACGTCCTCCCACCAGCCACCATCAAGAGCATGTTTGGACTAGGCGAGTGGGAAAATTGATATACCATGTGAGTGGATGATGATAAAATGAAAAAAAATACTATGACCCATGCATAAGAAAAAAAGTGACCTTGTAAATAAAATGAATTATATCCCCATATTATTATTATTATTATTATTATTACTATTAGCAAATTAAATCTTCCCTGAAAGAACAATGAAGTAGTGAGTCAACATCCAATCTAGGGCTTGTTCAGTTAGGTGAGGTTTGAGGGTGATAAGGGGCATTAAATCCCTTGCAAGTAAAATCCCCCTCAATCCTCTCCAATCCCTTTGGTGAAGGGATTAACCCAACAATACCTTATAAGATTTGTATCTCTCTTGTGGGTTTGTCGTCTCGTCGATAATTATTCTTGACTATTCACCCAGGCCACTAATGAGGTTCTTCAAGGTTTAAGGTTATTCCATCTTATGGCAGTTTTGACTTCCCTAAAAGCATGGAGGCGCATCATTGTGTAAAATTGGAGATAGAGATGCCAACTTAAAAAACAAATAAAGTTCCGATTTCGTTAAAAGTGTTGGTCATCATGTTTTTTCATTTTTTATTTAACGTACTTTATTTAGATATTTTAGTGAAGTTATATCGTTTACTAAAAGATAAGATTTTGATTAACAATCAATTAGTCAATATGATATTTATGTGAAACAAAATCACAAACATAAGTACTCGCAGGTCACTAATTTTTATATAGTTCTTCCACTTCATCACATAACACATGTTATAATTTGTAGGATGAAGGTCTGACCCACAATTAAAAGTAAATATTTGTGAAACTCTAGTCTGAAAGGAAAAAATTATAGGTCAAAATCTAATGAATCACAATATATCATGAATTATGGAAAAGAGTGAGTGGAGTAATTGTGAGTTAAGTCCTTGTCTTAGTAAATCAAAATAGTCTCAATATCGGACAAAGGAAGTACTAGTATGTAATGGACAGTGGATTTCTTGCTCTCGAGCTCCATGGAGCCATGTTTTTGAAAAATTGGAAAAAAATCATATTTAAAGTTTCAAAAAATTCTACAAAAATACACATGAACATTGAGGTGTATACTACGTTTCTGTTAAGCTTATGACCAAATACGTTTTGGTGTGATCTGTATGAAAAACAAAATCATATATTCCATCCGTCTCATAATATAAGATGTTATTACAACCAATGTAATATATTGGTTGTAAGAACGTCTTATATTATAGGACAAAGGAAGTACTTTTGTAATGAATATTGTATGTGCTAGAAAGATGTGATTGTTTTGTACCTTGAACAACAACGTATTTCATCATAAAAATTTATAGAGATGTATTATATATGTGAGAATAAGGTTTTTAAATTTTCTGAAACCTGGGCTCCATGGATCCCGGGATTCAAAAGCAATTTTCATATGTAATGAGAGTGGACTTCTTGCCCTAAACCAGGTAGCAAGTTGTTCATAAATAGATATCATTTCTTTATTGGAGCGTGGATGGCATTTCTAAAATCATGTGTTCAAACTTTTCTAGCCTTGGCAAGCATTCATAAAACATATCATAAGTTAAAATGGTACGATTTCTCAAGATTTTATCACTATGTAATTTTTTCTCTTGGAGATGTCGATGTTTCGAGACCGACAATTTCGTAGGGTGCGCGAGTGGTGAATCAAGATGGTAAGATATAAGAAAGGGAGTTTACCCCAGGTTTAGGCCCTCCGGGCGGAGGTATGGCCCTACTCTAACCTTTGATGTTTGCACTGCTCAAGTGCTCGTCCTCTATCCTTAGGATTGTGGGAGATCGGTATCTCGGGTTACAAGCCCTCGCCCTGGTGACGAAGAGGAGGAAGATGGTGGTAGGTGAGAACCCTAGCTCTAGTATGATCTAAAATATGTTGGCCCCCTAAGAAGGTCATTGTCATATGCATTGCCTGATCATTATAGCTTAGCATTTCACTTATATGGTTTCGCAAAAAAAATCACTTCTATGGCTTTCAAATTTTGCATTATAGATATTGCCACGCTAGATCATTGCATATCCTGGTATACTGCCAGAGGCAACATATATAGGGATCTTTTCATGCTCATAGAAAGACCTATGTTTGCATTTAGATGAAGTTGAATAAAATGTAGTGATCATTATAGTTGTTGCTTTTAGCTTGAGAGAAAAATATAGATACGACAAAGAGAGAGAAAGGATAAAAAAGGGTGTGCCAAGGTGGACAAAAAAGTGTGAGAGAGAAGGAGCAACACCATTATCTTTTTAGCGTACACATATAAAATGCTTTAAAATAGCATTAAGTGTTCATGGTTGAAAATTTCCATAAGTACTTCAAAGTAGCATAGCTTCATTGCATTTCATTGTTGAGAGTCCATGAGTTTCACATATACTAGTGGAGAACTTCACATTATAGAACTTGGCTTATATATTTCATTAACAAGCCTCGGCAAATGGGCTCTAGGTATTCGTGAGCAGGCAAGTTGGAGGCACCCCAATTAGTCCATATGCGAGCTTTTCATTTATATATAGCTCTATGTGCATCCTAATAGTTGCATGGGAATCCATACTTCTTGCACAATATCGATCATGAGGTCTTCCTCTTGTCCTAATGGCCAGGTGCGTTGTTAAAGACTTTCTTCTTCTTCACTTATTTCAACTCCCAATGTTTTTTCTCTTTGCTTTGATTAGGGCATAAACTCATACTTGCGATCAAATTCTGAATTTGTGAAGATTGTAAAATAGAGAGAACATACAACAAGTGATTGTATACGGTCTTGTATTGAGGGTTAGACTAGGTGATTGCCATGTTAATATACTTTGCACAAAATGATTATGAATGTTTACCCAATTAACTTTACATTCTTTTCCCGGCGGACCGATGGGTTTTGGCGTGGGACTCGCCCATTAGTCCAAGATGGCGGACATATACGTCCTATTCGCCGTATATATGGGCTAGGTTTTGGCGGTGCATGACAACCCAGACGTTTGGGCCGCGTATAGGGGTCCGATTGGATGGCAATTTCATTACCACACAGTGACCAAGGAGACCTCCTAATTGGCACCTTAAGCGCCCGAAATCTCAACTAGCACCCGCAGGACATCAGATGGGCCGCAACCTACCAACGCGAGCCACTCGGTTCACTTGGATCATCCCCACCTTCGGTTTGATGCTGACTGTTAATGGATTAACCATCAACCATTGACTTTTGAGAAAAAAACATGTATCTGAATTTTTTTAGGAAATTTAAAAATGTTTGCAAATCTAAACATTTTATAGTAAATACTTTAGTCTAAAAAAGTTTGTGGATTTTAAACATTGTTCACGAATTGGTGAGAAGTTCTCAGGTTTGAAAATTATTCAAGAATTTGAAAATTGTTCGTGGTTTCCAAAAAGTTCATGAATTTGAAAAAGTTTATAAGTTTGATAAAAAAAAGTCTGTGGATTTTAGAAAATAAAACGGAAACGAAAAAAAGGAACAGAAAATAGGAAAACCCTGTTAGAAGCTTTACAAAACCGACTAAAAAAGCTTCTAGAAGTTTCACAAAACCGGATGATGTAGCTTCCATAAAAAAAGGCAACCTACATGGGCCAGCCCATTTCCTATGTGCCCTTGAAGTGCGCCATTTGTAAAAACGCCTGCAAGTGAGGCCTGAAGCGCCAAATACAAAGTGGGATGACAAGGCCAGAGGGATGAGTGTCCTGTGGTAGTAGATGCTCTACCTAGTGCTAAATCCGAACGCAAGCTCCAAACGTGTCACTACAGTTACGATTTGGTCCCATGCACTCAGCTGGTCCGTCCTAAGCCGCACCAGCTGTGAGTGTGTGGCTGCCGGGCGTCTCCGTCGCGGTTCCTCGTCTCTGGCCTCCAGCCAGAGCACCCTTCTGCAGGCCCGCACTTGTTTAACAACGATCTCGAATAAAATTTGTTTGATTTCGTTTGAATACACGGCCGTGTTCTACAGCTTCAAACCTCTTTAAAAGATGCATACTGAGGACACGCAGTCAGCTGAAATTACAAGAGGTAGACAACCCTCCAAAACACCAGCTAGCGGGCGATACACTCGATGAAAACTGCTGGGTAAATCCTGCTCCCTGGGACCTATATATACCTCATGACGTACCATGAAACATTCAGCACCTGAACACAGAGTCCCAGGTACAGCAAAGCAGCAGAGCCTCCAGATGGCCAGCCAAACCGCCTCATACGTGGTCGTGGCCCTGTGCCTGCTCGTGCTCGTGGCGAGGCATGCCGAGGCGAAGCAGCCCCGGCTCGTCCCCGCGATCTTCGTGTTCGGTGACTCCACCGTCGACGTCGGCAACAACAACTTCCTCGGCGGCACGCGCAAGGAGGGCAAGGCCAACTTCCCGCAGTACGGTGTGGACTTCCCGACCACCAAGCCCACCGGCCGGTTCAGCAATGGCTTCAACACGGCAGACCTGCTAGGTACTACGTGCATTGCAGCTCTTCGATCGGCAGTCACTTCCTTCATCACGAGTTGTCGAGTTCGATCGGCAATGCTTAACAAATTACACCATTCGATGATGAACAGCTCAGCTCCTTGGCTTCCCCCTGAGCCCGCCGGCGTACCTCTCCCTGAATAGGCGCACCGTCAGATCACAGATGTTTAAGGGCCTCAACTTCGCTTCAGCGGGGTCCGGACTTGGGGATCACACCGGCCGCTCAGTGGTACTCCCGCATTGTTAGCCGTTACGAATTATCTTTCATTTCAACCATATGACATGATCTGAAGTCTGAACATTATGTGCAGGTTGGTGAGGTCATCACGATGACCCAGCAGGTGGAGTCCTTCGCGACGGTTGTCAAGCACATGCACCAGAGCTCAGGCTCGAGGAGAACGGCCAGTCTCCTCTCCAAGTCCATCTTCTTCATCAGCACCGGCAGCAACGACATGTTCGAGTACTCTTTCTCCCGCAGCAACGACAGGAAGTTCTTGGCCGGCCTCGTCGCCGCCTACAAGGACTATCTGAAGGTACCACTACGTAGTAGTACTCAGCAAATCAGTTAGCTAGTCTGCAGTTGTGTTCATCTCCACAGAATCAGACGAACCACAAGAACTGCAAATTGACCTGTGAAATTCTGCGCAGGCACTCTACCATCTGGGCGCGAGAAAGTTCAGCATCGTCAGCATCCCGCCGCTGGGCTGCACTCCGTTGCAGAGGCTGCGCCGGCTGGAGCAGATGGGCACGCAGGGCTGCTTCGACCCACTCAACGATCTCTCGCTCGGGTCATACCCGCTGCTGGCCGCGATGATAGAGGAGCTGGCCCACGAGCTGCCTGGCATGGCCTACTCCCTCGGAGACGCCTTCGCCATGGTCTCCTTCGTCTTCGCCAACCCACATACGCCCGACTGGAGTAAGCAAATCGCCTTGGCACGGCTCCTTGCCTGTGCAAATACCCCGTGGATCTCTTCTAACTGTGATTTTGCCGGCCTGCTCTTGTAGGCTTCACGGAGCTTGAGGCGGCGTGCTGCGGCGAGGGTCCGTTCGGGGCGTCGGGGTGTAACCAGACGGTCCCGCTGTGCGGCAACCGCGACAGCTACCTGTTCTGGGACGCCAACCACCCGACGCAGGCCGTGTCCACCATCGCCGCGGAGACGCTCTTCGCCGGCAACCACACGTTCGTCAAACCCGTCAACGTCCTCCAACTGACCAAGCTGTGACCGTGCTCGTGCGCGAAATTTATAGCGATATGTATTTTGTTTTCTCTATTATCGTCTAAATAAGAGTAGTCAGATAATATAGGGCTACCGGGTAATCAAGCGGTTATAAAACATTATCTTACCGACATGCACGGCGATAATACTTACCCCAATTCATCTGTGTTTGGATTAGAAATCTCTTTTTATAAGGATTTGGAATTTGTACTGCAAATTTTATCGAGATATTTAAGTGGACTTGGAAGAGTCTCTCAATCAATCAATCAATCAATGACATGCCTTGCTATACAAGAAATAGTAAAACTGAGCCACCTATGACCACCGACGGCGATTTGAGCTGGGCTCCGATATTCGATGGTCCCACCACTCCCTATTTTTCGAGCGTTAATAACACCTTATTAACTCTCGGAAAAAACAATTCATCTTATTAACTCAAAAGTTTTCAGAAATACAAATAATCTCTGGCCTATTAACCAGCCCCAAATGTCGACCATAAGGTAATGTAGTCACAGCCTGTGAGCTTCTAAGTTCATGCTTCTCCTCTCATGGGCAATCTCAACTGATGCAAAACCTTTCATCTTCTGCTTTACTTCTTGAATGATACTCCCTCTGTAAAGAAATACTAGATCATGATGGGCACGGATTGCCGTGCCCGTCTATTTGTACGGTAATATAATTGGGGTTTTCATAAATATATCAATGCATAAAAAAATAAATTGATTTTAGGATAAATTGTCCATATATTTGCCGGTTTTATAAAACATAGATCATATAAATGTGATACAACTTGCAAATGACAGTTTTTGCTTGTTATTTTATCACGTTATTTGAGGAAACCATATATAAAACTGAAAAAGTTATGTTATTTCTTAGTAGCCCTTCCATCAATGGAAATACTGTATGTAGGGATGTCAACAACTAAGTGATATTCAATATAGGATTAATGTGATAATTTGTAAACTAATTTATAAGAATAAACATTCTTCTATGGCAAAGGTGTGCAAATGAAAAATTACAAGGAAAGGAACAAGGAGGCTTGAAAACTCTTCACTTTTGCTTTGCCACTCTTGCTCATTCAAAGCTAACATTGCAGATGCCGCTTGAACGAAATCCATTCACAACTTTTGAACTACGGATTTGCTTTGGCTCAAATCATTTGAACTACATGGATGACACTGGAAAGAACAGAAAACAAAGTTTAGAGAGTCGTAACAGTGCAAGACCATGCCAAAGCAAACAACCTGTAGGTGATGAAGATGGAGCTCACTGCTGATTAGCATTAATGATTCATCTGCAGTGCCACCCACTGCAGTATATAGTGGATAAGAAGGTCGGCTGCTAAAATAATCAAAATACAACAGCACATGAACAACTAAGAGCACACAAATAATTGTTGGTAAATAAACAAAGAGACTGATTCCCGATCTGGTGCATCTAGGAATATGTAGCGTCCCTTTTGAATAATCACTAAACTGTTGATAGAAGGATGTAAGTTTAGCATGACTAAAAAGGATCCTAACTTAGGTATATGCTTCCTAGCACAGAGAGAAGGACGTGATCAGCAATGGCAAAAGCAAATCTGCACATAGTAAATGACCTGATACAATTAGACTATACACTAAGAAAAGTTGGAACAAAATGATCTGCAGAGTTTACAAACTTAAATCTCCAGCATCCGGAGCAGGCTATAAAAACTGAAAAATTGTATGTTCTCTTGCTGAAGAGGCTCTACGTCGGTTGTATGGCTGAATTTCTTTTCTGCACTTTTGCTCAACTTCAGTAAGTCTCAGAGGTTTCATTTGCATCCTACTGATGCACTTCCCACAGATCTATTTTCTATTCAGCACTAAATCTTTGCATCGGCCATCCACGGATGGCGGATTGATCTTCACTTCACGGATCACACATTCATCTTACACACCGAATGAACTCCTCCTTTCGACTGCCGTAGTAGACATTAATAGCAAGGCACTGCCTAGTAGGACATTAGCAGCTACCTCAAGCCTCCACCTCTCCTCGTCGATGGCGCTTAATCCCATTTAGATTGTACATCCTGCCGGGGTTCCCGAGCCTGATGAACAGCCACGGCTTCTGGGCTGTGCCGCCACTGCCAGCCGTGGCCGACGAAGAGGATGACGAGGCGGGGGTGCTGCTAGTGAGGCCGTTCGCCCCCATGCTTCTATGGTTCCAGCGGACGATGAAGAAGATTTGTGCTGCTGGATCAGAGAGGGTGAGTGAAAAGGGGCAGGAGAGGAAGCCTATATACACGTATCAATTGGAAACTGAAGTGTCCAGCACATGAGACGTCGGCCTCCGCCATAAATGCGTGCTTAGAAACTGAAGTATGATTGTGTGTTTGAAGTCTGAGTGGAGCAGTTTCCAGGAGATGAGCCGCCATTATGGCCCATGTCTCCTCACCTTTCTACTCCCTCTGTTCGAAATTACTTGTCAAAGAAATGGATGTATCTAGATGTATTTTAGTTCTAAATACATTCATTTCCGAGACAAGTAATTCCGAACAAAGGGAGTACCTCGCAGCCGTATCTCCCGACGGCTGGATTGACTGGATCCCCATCCAATCGCTCCTCGGCTGGATTCCATCATAGGCCGCCCACGTCATCTGCATCGATCGCCCGCCGCATCCTCTATGTATCGACTGCCCTCGATTGATTCCTCTCTTGAGCGAGTTTTTCTTTCTTTTATGGAGACGGTATTGTATCTGGCCGCTCGTTGCCTTGGGCTGAGCACGAAAAAGGGCCCAATTAACCACGGGGCTCCGAAAAAGCTACGAGAGTAGCTGCCCTTGCGACTTGTGGCCCATTTAGCGCTAAATGCACATGAGACAATGATCTAACGTTCAGGAATATCTAGCAGACAAAATCGAACGGCCAAGAATGCCCAATTCATGAGAGAGTAGGAATTAGGTGCAGTTTTACTATTCTTAATTAGAGCGTTTAGATCACTACTTTCGTGATCTAAACGCTCTTATATCCTTTTACGGTGGGAGTAGTCGTAAAAGTTCCAAGGTATTCACCCTTCAAATGGCTCATCGGTAGCAACAACAGTTTTAGTACAAGCAAGGTCCATAGCCAGGGATAGAGCTTTATTGCTTGCCATCACCTCGAGAATCTTCGGCAATATTAGATTGGACTACGATTGCTGATGCCCCCCCCCAAACACGCTAGTTTCATCTCGGCAGACAGCAGCGAAAGCACCCCTGTCTTCATGACGGCCAATAGCCGCATCCACGCGAATCATAATTGCACCCGAGGGTGGCGCAATCCACTCTACTTCGGTTTGAGGAACTTGAAGTCTCACTTGTGCCCTTCCTAAAACTTCAGCTCGATTATCTAGGTAATTCTTGATGAACCTGAACGTTGTGAGAGGAGACTGGTATTGCTTTTCTTCGTGCCGGTCACTAGCATTCTCACAAAACTGTGATGAAGCATTGATCTTGGACTTCTATCAGCCATAGCTTTGCATTATCATGTCTATGCGCAATTATGAGCTCCACCAGATCCTCATCTAACAACTGACCACACATATTTCACCATTGTGCACTGTATCAACGCATGGTTCCACGTATCCTCTGGCGAACTGCACATTAGACACAAGCTACTTTTTGCCAATTATTTACCTCATCGTCCACGCAGCCCATCTGTCTGTCTTGCATTAAGCGAGACGGACGGAACTCTCGCAGCGAGCGACTAGCGGACCACAGTATTGAGCCAGCCTCTTAGCTCATATTCTCGAAAATATAGAGTAAACAATGCGCTCGCAAGTGATCGATCCTGGACCTCCATGTTTCTTCGAGGCATTGCTAGCCAGTGTGCTAGCACCGGGTTCATGTACAATAGGTAGGGCGCGACTTACTAGAAGGAAAAAAGAGAGGGTTTTTCACATTGGTCCATTTCCTTTTTCCTGTTCTTATAGGGTTTTTTCTTTTTTTTCGTTATTTATATTTGGTTATCTCCGCCCCCCCCCCCACCCTTTTTTTTGTTTTTTTGTTTGCTTTTCTTATGTGTTCTCCTTTTTTATTCTTTTCTTTCATTAATTGTTCTTATCGTTTTCCTTTTCTAACACATTTTCCATGTTTTAATCTTTGGTTTTTGTTTCTTTCTTTGCTTTTAATGCTTTTTGGTTTTCTTTTTTTCTCTAGTTTCTTTAATTCATTCGTTTTTCACACATTCTGGATTTGTTACTTCGGTTTTATTTTCATTTTCTTTTTTCTTTGGTTTACTTTTGTTCCCTTTTTTTGTTTTCATATTCCTAGTTGTCTTTTGTTTCTTCCTGCGTTCATTCTGTATTTTTTATATGTCAACAACATATTTCTAATAAACGTTAAACATTTTCTTCCAATACAAATTTAACATTTTTTCAATACACGGTCAACATTTTTCTATACATATTTTTTAACATATTTCAAATGCTTGATTAATGTATTCCAAATTCAAGATTAACATTTATTGGATACAAGGTAAACATCTTTTCTATACACACTTTTGAACTTGTACAAATGCTTGATTAACAATTTTCAAATACTAGATCAACATTTTGTAATACATGGACAAAATTTTTTATGCCCATTTAACATTTTTTTTCAAATCCTTGATTAACATTTTCTAAATGCAATATTAACATTTTTTGAACAAATGGTCAACATTTTTTCTATACACATTTAAAATTCTCCAAATATTTGTTCAACTTTTTTTCAAATGCTTGATTAACATTCTTTATATAAATGATCAACAAATTCGTCATTTTTTAAATACATGGTCAACTTTTTTCTATACACATTTAATATTTTTCTGGTGATTGATCAACAATTTTCAAATACTTTTTCAACATTTTTTTCAAATGTTTGATTAACATTTTTATATATATGATAAAAGTTCATTATTTTTTAATACATGGTCATCTTTTTTTTAAAATAATTGTTCAACATTTTTCAAAGATTGATTAACATTTTTATATACATGATAAAAACATTTCATCATTTTTAATACATGGTCAACATTTTTACTATACACATTTAAGATTTTTCAAATACTTGATAAAAAAATTAAAATATTTTTTCCAAAAAAATTCAAATGCTTGATTAAATTTTTCTGAATACATGATCATAAAATTTATAAACATTTTTATATATGACTAGCAAGATGCCCGTGCGTTGCACGGAACATCAAGATACATTTGTACGAGTAGTTTATCTTGTGGGAGAAAAAGGATGAACGAGAGAAGGTCTTATTTGCAAATGCGGAGAGAGGTGTGGGTATCTTTTTGTAAAATTGCCATAGTTTCCTTCCTATCCGTCAGGTATAAATCGGACGGCCTATATTGCAGAATGACAGGCACACCATCATCACCAACTTTATTTTTATTAGAGTAGAGATAATTATTTTCTTTATACACATTTAACATTTTGAAAATCCATGAGCATTTTTCGGAATGGAATGAAACATTTTTTTTGCATTGTGGATACATTCTATAAAATGTCAGGAAAATATTTTTGAAATGTGTGATCATTTTTCAGGTGTCATGAACATTTTTTATATTAAACACAATCATTTTTATAATTGTGCAGACAAAATTTCTAGACTGCATATATTTTTTAAATAAGCAAATGTACATAACCATCTCAGTAAATTATTTTTCAAACATATTTTTTTAGAATATTTTGAAATAAAAACAAGAGGAAAAGAGTAAGTAAGGAAAAAAATCACAAAAAACAAATGATTGATCGGAAATACCCTCTTTGCCGCACAATGCGGCAAGTTGTCGGGCACACGGACCTCCATAACCCCCCAGCGCGAGAAATGCCAACTTTACATCAGCAAGACCGCCAGTTTTGGGAACCTTTAAAAAGGTTCCCAGAATTGTTTTTTCGCTTTCGTTCAAACATTTTTTCGGTTTCTTTTGGTTTTGGTTTTTTTGTTAATTTCTTAATATTTCATTTTCCTTTTTCCTTTTTAAAGTATACTAGCAAGATGCCCGTGCATTGCACGGAACGTGAAGATGCTTTTTTTAAAACATCTGTTGTCATTGA
Organism: Triticum urartu; assembly: GCF_003073215.2. Lineage (NCBI taxonomy): Eukaryota > Viridiplantae > Streptophyta > Magnoliopsida > Poales > Poaceae > Triticum > Triticum urartu. The sequence goes on along the minus strand of NC_053027.1, from coordinate 439,139,058 downwards.
CCCTTGTAGGAGTAATCTCATGTGTAAAAACTAATGATATCTCGACAAAGGGAGATAAGATAAGGAGGAGTGGGGCATGGTGGTGATTGGTGGTCGGACTGAGCGGAAGCATGGAGATGGACGACGCCGTCAGCGGCCATCATACCAGATTGTTTCAAAGGCTTCTTTTTTAGTTGCTCAACAATAAGGTTGTGGGAGATAAGAATGAACAGGGGAAGGCCTTATCTGCAAATATGAAGAGAGGTGCGGTTATTTTTTTGCAAAATTACAATAGTTTGCTCTCAATCCGTCAGATATAGATCGGACGGTCTATATTGCAAGATGGCACGCACACCATCATCAGCAACTCGGTTTTTTTATAGGAGTAGAGATTTTTCTATTTCGAAAAAATTCTGGAATTTTTTTTTAATATATTTGGATTATCAAATTTTGTTCAGGAGTTTCCAAAAATATTCTTGTATCTGGAATTGTTCATAAATTTAAAACAAATTGTGTTATGCAAATATTGTTTGTGGGTTTCATAAAATGTCCCTGTTTCATAAAAAATGTTTGTGTGTTTCAAAAGATGTTCACGTTCCTAAAATTGTTTGTGTTTCCGAATTTTTCTTTGGAATTAAAAAATCTGATGTTTTATTTTTTTTTGTTTTCAAAACCAATTCATGAGATTCAGAAAATGTTCCTTCTTTAAAAAAACCTCCTTTTTCGAAGATGTTTGTATTTTTTAATAAATATTAACAATTGAAATGTGTCAGCGTTTCATAAATCATTCATGTTTTGTTTTCCGAAAAAAGTTTTGTGTTTGAAATTTGAAAAATGTTCGGATCCGTGCTGGCATTGATTCTTATTGTTTTCGCGCTGCTCTGTAACATTTGAAAATGTTAGGAACGCTCACCAGCTCTACCAGCTAGCATCTCGTCCTCTGTCTCTTGTAATTGATCGGCTGGGGAGGGTGATTTTGTTTAGCGCTACAGTACCAGGCTCCGCTACAGTAACTGTTCGTTTCTGATCGACAATCTGCCGCACAAAGCGGCACATAGGAGCTCCCAAGAAAAGCAAACGCACAAAAAAAGAACGAAGAAGCAAACTGGCCGGCCCACCCCAGCGACTGGGTTGGCCACTAGGCTTGTAGCAATCTACTGTAGCATACCCATTGTTCGCGCGGTACATTAGCAAAGTTACATGTTTGTCATTTTTTTGGAAGAGACGATCTTTATTTTTTTGGAAAAGTCGAACAAATTGTTAACAACACGCAAAAAAATTATGAACACTGTGGTTATTTTTTGGAAAATCAAACAAATTTTGGATAAATGAAAGTGTTTTTAAATTATGATTTTTTAAAAACTGAACATTATTCAGAAAAAGCGAACATTTTTTGAAATCACAGACACTTCTCAAAAACATTTTTATTAAAAAAATAACATTTTTCGAGAAACGTGATCAATTTTTTTGAAATGACGATCAAAATTTGCAATTCTGTTTGTTAACATTTATTCTTTTTGGAATAATTGACTTTTAGTTGAATTTGCAAACAATTTTGCAAAACAGTAACATTTTTTGGAAAACATGAGCAAAAGTTTGAATTGTGATTATTTTAGAAAAATGAGCAACCTTTTAAATTATAAGCAACTTTTGAAGATTTTGATTTTTTTAGATTGTGAAGTTATGAAAAAAATAAAAAGGTACAAAAAACTTGAATCCTAGATGAAACAGAAATGACTGTGACGAAAACCTACAGAAAGAAAAACGTATTCAGTAATATTTTACAAGGTTCTCGAGCGGGAAGAAAATATTACAGAAAACAATATGCTAAAGCTAGATAATGGGCTGGCCCTGTTTATCACTCGCTCGGCCGTCGTTGTGGGTTTGATTGACCCTTTGACACATAGAGCCTCATATAAGAAATTTGCTCCCCGAAAGGCTCAGAGAAAATGAATTCATTGCGCCAAAACCACCCTAAAAAAGCTGCTCCCACAAGCAATCGAGCTCACACTATTTACTTCAAAACAGATTGCCTAACCACTACAGCTAGTAGGCGCTAGTGAAAACTCTCAGCGGAGTAGTTTAAGGACAATTGTAGCCGCACTATTTATTGCATATACATTTTAGAACAAGGTGACCTTTTTAAAAAAAATGCGAACAAAATTCCAAAGTTCACAGATTAAAAAAAGAATTTTAAAAATATTATGTACTAAAAAAGGCCATGAATTATAAAAAACTCATTGATTTTGATAAAAGAAGTTCATCGATTTTCAAAAAAGTTCACAAATTATAAAACTTAATATATTTCAAAAAGGAATTCATCAATATTGAATGCATCACACACGGTACGTAGAAGAAACTGTGTGGCATAGGATGTTCATCACACACACTTTTTATGTGGTATACGTTTACGCAGGGTGGCCTAACGCAAACAGTTTTCAAGAGGAAGTCGTATGTGATTGTTCATTGATCCAACACGTTTTCTTTCTAGAAACTGTGTGCATTGTCTGAGGTCATCGTCCACGGTATTTTCTCAATAACCATTTGCAATAGAAAAACCCAGTTAGCAGCAATTAGCAGGCTAATTGGCCTATTATTAATAATCTATTTATTAATCAAATTGACATTTCATATTAAGCACACAATATATTTCATTTTCGTATTAAGGAAGTATGATTTCATAATTGAAATATATCAGAGTACAACATCATATAGCTTCAGCCAGTTACATCATATAGGCATATAGCTAGCTACCCCATTACAAAACTGCACCAGCACAAAGTTTGACATGCAACATCTATAACCTTTCAAAATTAGAATCATAGACGCTCTGGAAAACTGCTGAAGCGGAAGGCGAATATTGAGCCTTCATTGATGTTGAAGGTCTTTGCAAATTTAGGCCTGTGCATGTGGATGATTGACCGTCCATCCTCCGTCTTCTTCAGGAAGACTTCAATATTGAACCATGGGTGTTGTATGAATACATTCATCGCCCCCAACCATACAGGTGGTTTAAGAGGTAATCATTAGTGAATTGCTTTGGAAAGGTCTGAAAACAAGGATATGCATAAATATTTTCTCTAGATTTGAAATGGCGCAAAGGAATAAAAAGAAAAAGGTATAATAGTTAGTACCATCATGTAGTAAACTAATGTCTTCTTCATTGTGCAGACAAAGATCTTGTTATTTTTTGTCACTAATGTCTTTATCCTAACAATCTTTCTAAGTTTCTTGACTTGACTGATATTCATGGACAACTCATTTCCCCATATACAAAAGGGTTGAACAGTGGGTCAAAACCTCTCACAGCAGGACCTATATGTGCAAGACCAAATTGTTAAAAACCTAAATATTAGAATGGTTCCTGCAATTGCACAATAATGTGCTATTAGACAAAGGACCATGCACGTGCAAACCTCGTTTTTAAACCTCAGTGCTTCCCATTGTTTTCCTGCAACACGTATAAGGTAGTTAGTGATCAGGTTAAGTGAGGGTTGGCATGCTATCAGTCAAATATGTTGATGAAAAATAAATACCACCATTGTTGTCGTCTTCCTCAGTTCCTCTCCATGAAGCTGTGTTCGGCCAAGCTCTTGTGCGCCCAATCAGCGAGGTAAGATGCTTCCCAGGGCACAACCACTCCCGGAGTTGCACACAGCAGCAACATCACCAAGCTGCCGCATCGTTTCATCCGTGTGTAGCAGATGCAGATTTTGGAGAGAGGGGAGAAATAAATTGAGAGAGAAGATGTATATGACATGCAGGTCCATCTAGTCAGTGAGAGTAGAGGATGATCTCGGTAGGGATTGTGTGTTTCTGGCACACCAAACTAATCTAGGCTCAGACAAGGTTAGGATTGACCGGGATCGATAAGTATGGGATGCCGATTTCAGAGATTAGAAGGTGAGGGTCCGATTGCAACGGGATGTACGAGTTCAAGTTTTTTTCCAGACTTTACCCACAACGAGCATAGCGGCCATCATTCCTCCTGTTTCTGACCATTGTTGAGGGCTAAATGAATTTTTGACCCATTATACATGACAGTGTCTCCCACTACTACAGGATGCTACTAACGCGACACTACAATCAAACACCCTTCGACGAAATTGTGTGTGATGCATTAATCGCAAACAGTGATGTAGAAAATCCATCAAAAAAGATGCAAAACATTTGCGCTGGTGGATACATCAAACACGGTTCAGATTTTAGTTGTCCGTGCGATGCGGGGCATATGGTTCAGTTCAATAAACTGTTTGCGATGAGGCAAAACAACAGATACGAGCAGCCAGATGAATGTGTGTGCGATATACGGCATACAATTCACTCGGATAAACTGTTTATGATGAGGTGGAACAACAAAAATGGGCAGCCAGATAAAGGTGTGTGTAATCTATGGCATACAATTCACTCGGACGAACTGTTTGTGATTAGGCAACACAAAAGAAACGGCCAGCTAGATCAAGGTGCGTGCAATATACGGCATATAGTTCACTCGGATGAACTGTTTTCGATTAAGCAACGAAACAGAAACGATTCAACCAGATCAAGGTGTGTGCAGTGGAGGGCATACAGTTCATTCCAATAAACCATTTGTGTTGAGCCAAGAGAATAGAAACGTTTCGTGTAAACCAGATGTGTGTGATACGCAGCAAACATCCAATTACATAGGTGGCTAGTACACGCATGACATTTCCACACACCAAATAAACTATTACATGCATAATTAACTAAGATAAACGATCATCTGATCATCATCTACTTCTTGTGACGTTTGCCGCCACTACTCTACTAGGATAAACAGAACAATATTCTTTACTATGAATAGTGTGTTGTGTTGGGCGCACAAGTATATGGATCATAGCCTTGGGCGAGCAATGTGCCCGCATGTGTTGTGCTAGCTCGATGATCCTTCTATGCTAAGTTTTCATTAATTGTTGGCGTTTTATGATCACGCCACCGTTTCCCACCATTTCCTCACCGGTTTCCCGCTGCCACCCAGCGATATTGCGCATAAACCTAGGTGACGCATGACGCACCGAGGCAACAACCGCAGCCTGTAGCACATTCACCTTTTCCAAGCATGCCAACCCACCAAAGCATCGCCTCTGCCATCAACCTCCTCGACGAGGAAAACGAGAAGGCGCCATGGCCCGTCGAGGCCGAGGCGCTCCCCGGCAATGCGATGGACGACATCGTGATGCGCGCCATCGCCAGGGTTGAGCAGACCCTTGGTGCATGGTGCTTCAGTGCCGCGGATCAAGATAGTCATGTCAGTGCCAAAAGGCTGCAGCACGCCGCACAACATGGTCGATGATGCGCCGCAAAGAAAGCTAGGCACGTCCGCGCCGATAGGTTGCGGCTTGCCGCATCGCGAGACCATTGGAGCGCCGCAGAGCGAGAAGCGTGGCGCGCCGCACAGCAAGAGCGAATCTGTCGGCTCTTGCCTACTGTCGACAGGGCATCGCAGCTGGGTATACGTCCCGCCAGTACCCCCATTCCTCGCCATGAGTGGGCAGAGGCCATCTACGCCGTACTTCCATAGAGGCCGGCCGCGCCGTACTTGCACCGGGCGCCCGCCGCGCCATTTGCATGGGTCACGCCGTTCGCCTTGTTTGTGGCCCGCTCGATGCTAACGCGCTGGTCGCTAGGATCGACCGCCTCCTTGGCCCAGGTGTCTACCTGGGCGCAATAGAGGAACATGACTGTCGCATCCTCGAGCTGGCGATCTTCGATGAAATAGCCAACTTGGAGCTCAAGATTGCGCTCCAGATGTACCGCGAGCATGTCGACCGCTTGGCCGAACGCCTGCATGAGTTCATGCAGAGCCAAGAGCTACTGTAGGCAAGGGCTACTGGTCATGGACGCATTTATTTTGTTGACTCATTTTGACATGGACAACAATCATAATATTGCTCTATTTCAATGTGTGTACTTTGTTTTCCGTTCTTATATGTTTTGTTTCAATGTGTGTAGATATGTGTTCCATTCTGTTTATTGCTCTGTTTCAATGTGTGTATTTTGTTTTTCGTTCTTATATATTTTGTTCTTATATGTGGATGATAACAGCTAGATAAAAATTAGCATACGGAAATAGATAAAGAATATATATATATAATATCATCACTTATACTTGATGATACTTAACTACAATGTACAATGCATAAAATTGAAAACAAACAATACTAAAACTAATAATCCCTCCTAGGGGTAGTATTCCAGCAACCCTCGCCAGCAGCTCCCTGGCGCGCGGCGTCTTCCTAGTGCAGAGGCGGTACTTCGCCTCCTTCGCCTCGCAGCGCTTGACGTACCGATCTGCTTCTTGCTGGCTGAGGAGCGCGAATGATCTTGCCATTTCGTTGGGCGCCCACTTGAGCTCCTCGTCAGTGGCACACTGGAGCTATTCGCCCACCTCCACGCAGCGATGAGGTGCCTAGCGCCTTTGACCTTCCTCATGAAGTACCCGTCTTCATACACCTCCTTCGCACGACGACGCGCCCGCCCCCAAAGCTCCTCTGCCTCCTTTTTCTAGACGGCCTCACAGGCTTCACAAGCCGCCAGGTACCTGGCTTCATCCTCCGCCATCTCCTTCTTGAACGCCACTTGCCTGGATTTCTCAGCGAGAGGCAACGATTTCCACAGACAAAGATTATACTAGACCCAAAACCACTCCAAAGTTGGGGGGGGGGGTCCGGCGCAACCTCGTCCGCCAGCCTGTAGGGGTCCTCCTCGTCGCTGCTCTTCAACTGAACGTCCTCAGGGGGCGGCGCCTCCTCGTCGGTGCGTGGGGCAGATCAGCGGCACAACGGTAGGGATTTGTGTGTGTGTGAGAGAGAGGGCGAGTGAGGGGAGGATGCAGATGAGAATGCAGGCGCGACGACATGAGCAATGTAGTATTTATTGCTGGTCGGAATCTAGATCGACGGGAACAGTACACACGCCGATCGCCAGAATTTACGAGTATTGTCGTTCGAATTGCACATGATTCCCACAGCAAAAGTCGTGTGTGAACTTAATAGCTGACGGTTTCCAATACAGAACCGCGTCTAATTAATAACCCGTGCCACTCACCTTCAAACCTCGACATGTGAAATAGAGTGCCAATCGTGTGGGGCCCGGTTGTCTTGCCAGATATTTACATTTTATTTCCTTATTTAAGGGACGAATGCTTATTTTGTGTTACCATAGCACTCCATGCATGTGTCCAAGCCATGACACCAATATGTTTAAAAATTCCTTCCAATTTATTGCCCATGTAATTAACTCGAACACAACAAGTACACAAATATGATTTTTCAAACCGTTATGGTTAGCTGTTGCATATACATGTAGTTCAAATTTGAATTATGATCATTAAATGGCTAGAAAATCACTTAAATGTCTTAAAAAGGTCAAATGTGTTAGGAAACGTTGCATGGCAAACAAAAAATTCTACGCACACGCAAGGTTTATCCATGCATATGCATAGCTAGGAGAGGGAAGAGTATGTCTACCCTTGTAGACCATTTAGCAGAAGCGTTTATCAACGCAGTTGATGTAGTCGTACACCTTCACGATCCAACCGACTACCGAATATACGGCACCTACACTTTCAGCACACGTTCAGCTCGATGATGTCCTCGCCTTCTTGATCCAGCAAGACGGGCGAAGTAGTAGATGAGTTCTGGCAACACGACGGCGTGGTGAGGGTGGTGATGCAACTATCTCCGCAGGGCTTCGCCAAGCACTATGAAAATATGACCGAGGATGAACTAGAGGGAGAGGTGTGCCGCACACAGCTAGGGAATCGTGGTCTCTGTTGCCCCCAACCTCCACATATGCCCGTGCGTTGCAACGGGAGAGACATTTCTTTGCAAAAAGCAACGAGAGAGATAATTGACATGTTCACCAAAAAAGATCTCCGCATGAATCTTTCATAAAAACATGAACATTTTTTGAATTTGTGTTTTTTAAAGGAAACATATTTTGAACATTCGGAACAATTTTAGAAATGGGTTTCTTTGAACTCATAAATTATTTAGAATTTGCGAATATTTCACTAAAATAAGAATATTTTTCATATTTGCACACATGTTTAAAACGCATTTTTTTTGGAAAATCTCAAAAAAATTAAAAGCACAAATAAAAAATGGAACATTTTTTTAAAATTTGGACAAATTTTCGAATGAGAAAAAAATATATAAATTTCTGAACATTTTTATAAAACAGGATATGTTTTGGAATTCTGAACATTTAAAAAAATCATTTTTTTCCGAAATTACAAACTCTTTTAAAAATTATGAATTTAAGGAAAAAATGGAGAAATAAAAACTTGAAAGGAAAAAAATACAAAAGAAACAGGAAAGAAACAGAGAAAGAAACGAAAAAATAGAAACATAATAAGAATAAAAAACGATTCAGCCCAGGTTGGGCGCCCTATGCGACACTGGGACTATTTGACGCCCCATGCGATAAATAGGATTTTTCAGATGGGCATGAAAATAAATAGTTCAGCTTTGCTGGGCCACATGGCAGGCGGCCCGCGTACAGAATTGTGGCATTTTTCCTTTTGTAATACACGAACGGACAGAAATTTAGTACCACCTCGAATAGCAGATTTTTTTGATGGTGAATGGATGAAAAAATCAGAGAAACACACCTTGCTTTATTAGTAGGTATATATATATACATATACATATATATATATATATATATATATATATATATATATATATATATATATATATATATCGGCTTTCCTAGGGCGCCTGCCCTCACCGCGCCCCCTTCCATATTTGTGCATGGGGGGGAGGAAAGGGGGACTGGCTGCCTTAGGGCGCCTCCCCTTTCCTTTCCTCCCTCCTTAGTGCGTGGGCAGGAGGTGGAGGGGCGCGCTAGCCCCCTTGTGGGCTGGTGTGCTTCCCCCCTTTGGCCCATAAGGCTCACCACTTACCGATGGCCTCCCGGAACCCCTTCCGACACTCCGATGAATACCCGGTACATCCTGAAACCTTTTCGATGACGAAATAGCATCGTCCTATATATCAATCTTTACCTCCGGGCCATTCCGGAGCTCCTAGTCATGTCCGTGATCTCATATGGGACTCCGAACAACATTCGGCCACCAACTCACACAACTCATATAATACTATATCGTCAACGAATGTTAAGCATGCAGACCCTACGGGTTCGAGAATGATGTAGACATGACTAAGATGCCTCTCCGATCAATAACCAATAGCAGGACCTCTACATATTCTACGGAGATCTTTATTGGTCAAACCTTTATGAAAACATATGTAATTCCCTTTGATTGTCGGTATGTTACTTGCCCGAGACTCGATCGTCGGTATCTCCATACCTAGTTCAATCTCATTACTGTCAAGTCTCTTTTCTCGTTCCATAATACATCATCTCATAACTAACTCAGTAAATTTTCTTGCAAGCTTCTTGTGATGTTGTACTACCGAGAGGGCCTAGAGATACCTCTTCGATATACGAAGTGACAAATCCCAATCTTGATTCACGCCAACTCAACAGACACCTTCGGAGATACCTTAAGAGTATCTTTATGATCACCCAGTTATGTTGTGACGTTTGATAGCACACAAGGTATTCCTCCGGTATCCGGGAGTTGCATGATATCATGGTCGAAGAAACATGTATTTGACATTAAGAAAGCAGTAGCAATAAACTAAACAATCATATGCATCACATCATTCTCCTAATGATGTGATCCCGTTATCAAATGACAACTCATGTCTATGGTTAGGAAACCTTAACCATGTTTGATCAACGAGCTAGTCTAGTAGAGGCTCACTAGGGACACGGTATTTTTTTATGTATTCACACATGTATTTAAGTTTCTTATCAATACAATTCTAGAATGAATACTAAACCTTTATCATGAATAAGGAAATATAATAATAACAACTTTATTATTGCCTCTAGGGCATATTGCCATCAGTCTCCCACTTGCATTAGAGTCAATAATCTAGTTCACATCGCCATGTGATTAATACCCATAGTTCACATCACCATGTGACTAACACCCAAAGAGTGTACTAGAGTTAATAATCTAGTTCACATCGCCATGTGACTAACACCCAAAGAGTTTACTAGAGTCAATAATCTAGTTCACATCGCCATGTGATTAATACCCAAAGAGTACTAAGGTGTGATCATGTTTTGCTTGTGAGAGAGGTTTAGTCAACGGGTCTACCATATCCAGATCTGTATGTATTTTGCAAATTTCTATGTCTACAATGCTCTGCATGGATCTACTCTAACTAATTGCTCCCACTTTCAATACGTATCCACATTGAGACTTAGAGTCATCCGAATCGGTGTCAAAGCTTGCATCGACGTAACCCTTTATGACGAACTCTTTATCACCTTCATCACCGAGAAACATCTCCTTAGTCCCCTTAGGTAACTAAGGATAATTTTGACCGATGGCCAGTGATCTACTCCTGGATCACCATTGTACCCCCTTGCCAAACTCATGGCAAGGCACACAACATGACATACTTTATAGAAACTATGGCTGACTCATAGGGAATGACTTTCATTCTCTCTATCTTCTCCCGTGGTTGGGCTTTGAGTCTTACTCAACTTCACACCTTGCAACATAGGCAAGAGCCCTTTCGTTGCCTGGTCCATTTTGAACTTCTTCAAAACTTTGCCAAGGTATGTGCTTTCTGAAAGTCCTATTAAGCATCTCGATCTATCCCTATAGATCTTGATGCCCAATATGTAAATAGCTTCACCGAGGTATTTCATTGAAAAATTCTTATTCAAGTATCCTTTTATGCTATCCAGAAATTCTATATCATTTACAATCAGCAATATGTCATCCACATATATATACTATCACAAATGCTATAGAGCTCCCACTCACTTTTTTGTGAATACAGGCTTCACCATAAGTCTGTATAAAACCATATGCTTTGATCACCTCATCAAAGTGTATATTCCAACTCCGAGATGCTTGCACTAGTCCATAGATGGATCGCTAGAGCTTGCACACTTTGTTAGCACCATTAGGATTGACAAAACCTTCTGGTTGCATCATATACAACTCTTCTTTAAGAAACCCGTTAAGGAATGTAGTTTTGACATCCATTTGCCAGATTTCATAATCATAAAATGCGGCAATTGCTAACATGATTCAGACAGACTTAAGCATCTCTACGGATGAGAAAGTCTCATCATAGTCAACCCCTTGAACTTGTCGAAAACCTTTTGCGACAAGTCGAGCTTTGTAGATAGTGATATTACCATCAGCGTCCGTCTTATTATTGAAGATGCATTTATTCTCAATGGCTTGCCAATCATCGGGCAAGTCCACCAAAGTCCATACTTTGTTCTCATACATGGATCCTATCTCAGATTTCATGGCCTCAAGCCATTTATTGGAATCTGGGCTCATCATAGCTTCTTTATAGTTCATAGGTTTGCCATGTCTAATAACATGACTTCCAAGACAGGATTACCGTACCACTCTAGTGTGGAACATGTTCTGGTTGACCTACGAGGTTCAATAGAAACTTGATCTGGAGTTTCATGATCATCATCATTAGCTTACTCTCTAGTTGGTGTAGGCTCACGGGAATGGTTTTCTCTGATGGGCTACTTTCCAATTTGAGAGAAGGTACAGTTACTTCAGCAAGTTCTACTTTCCTCCCACTCACTTCTTTCGAGAGAAACTCCTTCTCTAGAAAGGACCCATTCTTGGCAACAAAGATCTTGCCTTCAGATCTATGGTAGAAGGTGGACCCAATAGTTTCCTTAGGGTATCCTATGAAGGCGCACTTCTACGATTTGGGTTCGAGCTTATCGGGCTGAGGCCTTTTGAAATAAGTGTCCATACCCAAACTTTAAGAAACGATAGCTTAGGTTTCTTGCCAAACCAGAGTTCATACGGTGTCGTCTCAACGGATTTAGACAGTGCCCTATTTAACGTTAATGCGGTTGTCTCTAATGCGTAACCCCAAAATGATAAAGGAAAATCGGTAAGAGACATCATAGAATGCACCATATCTTATAAAGTACGGTTACGACGTTCCGACACACCATTACACTATGGTGTTCCTGGTGGTGTGAGTTGTGAAACAATTCCACATTGTTTTAAATGAAGTCCAAACTCGTAACTCAAATATTCGCCTCCGCGATCAGATCATAGAAACTTTATTTTCTTGTTACGATGATTCTCCACTTCACTCTGAAATTCTTTGAACTTTACAGATTTGTTTTTCATCAAGTAGATATAACTATACCTACTCAAATCATTTGTGAAGGTCAGAAAATAATGATACCCGCTGCATGCCTCAACACTCATCGGACCGCATACATCGGTATGTATAATTTCCCATAAGCCATTAGCTCGCTCCATTGTTTCAGAGAATGGAGTTTTAGTCATCTTGCCCATGAGGCATGGTTCGCAAGTATCAAATGATTCATAATCAAGTGATTTCAAAAGTCCATCCGCATGGAGTTTCTTCATGTGCTTTACACCAATATGACCTAAATGGCAGTGCCACAAGTATGTTGCACTATCATTATCAACTTTCCATCTTTTGGCATCAATATTATGAATATGTGTATCACTATGATCGAGATTCAACAAGAATAGACCATTCATCAAAGGTGCATGACCATAAAAGATATTACTCATATAAATAGAACAACCATTATTCTCTGACTTAAATGAATAACCGTCTCGCATTAAACAAGATCCAGATATAATGTTCATGCTCAACGCTAGCACCAAATTACAATTATTAAGGTCTAAAACTAACCCCGAAGGTAGATGTAGAGGTAGCGTGCCGACAGCGATCACATCGACCTTGGAACCATTCCCGGCGTGCATCGTCACCTTTTCCTTAGCCAATCTTCGTTTATTCCACAGCTCCTGTTTCAAGTTACAAATATGAGTAACCGAACCAGCGTCAAATATGTTAGGAATAGGCAACTTGTATTCCCATGAGGCCATAGGCCAATATATATATACATGTACAGGTGTGGAACATATGCAGGAAACCCCTTATACAACGGGATAAATACAAAGGGGTACATGACTTATATTATAACTCTAACACCCCCCCTCAAACTCATGGTGGATGAACAACACTGAGTTTGGAGAGATAAAAGCCATGTTGTGCTCTAGTCTGAGCCTTCGTCAGGAAATCCGCCAACTGTAACTCGGAAGGCACATACTGAAGAGCAATGACCTGATCCTGCACACTAGCGCGCACATAGAAAGCATAAACACCAATATGCTTGGTGAGCTCATGCTTCACAGGATCGCGTGCAATGCTGATAGCACCTGTACTGTCAGATAAAAGCAGAGTCGGTGTAGTGACGGAAACACCAAAATCCTGAAGTAACCACCGTAACCAAGTCACCTCTGCCGTCAAAAGAGCCATTGCTCGCAACTCAGCCTCGGCACTCGAACGGGAAACTGCAAGCTGTTTCTTCGTCTTCCAGGCAATGAGAGAACCACCAAGAAAAACACAGTAAGCAGAAAGTGAACGGCGATCGGAAGGATCACTAGCCCACGTAGCATCCTAATAGGCCTGGAGCTGTAAAGAACTGGAGCGAGGAAAGAATAGACGGTGAGAGATCGTGCCTCGAAGATATCGAAGAACACGAATGAGATGACTATAGTGAACCGAGGTGGGGGCAGAGACAAACTGACTCAGAATATGAACCGGATAAGAGATGTCCGGACGAGTGACAGCTAGATAGACAAGACTGCCAACAAGATGACGATAACGCGTCGGGTCAGGGAGATGATCACCATCAGTAGCACGGAGGTGAACATTGAGCTCCATAGGAGTCTCAACAACGCGCTCGTCAGTAAGAGCAGCACGAGCAAGAAGATCCTGGATATACTTTTCCTGGGATATAAAAAAGCCATCAGAGGTAGAAGAGACTTCAATCCCCAGAAAGTAGCGAAGAGGTCCAAGATCAGACATAAGAAACTGCTCACTAAGACGGGCCTTTACAAAGGCAATATACTTGGGGTCATCCCCCGTGATGACCATGTCATCAACATAAAGAAGAAGAAGAGTCCGACCACGAGGAGAAAGGTGAATAAACAATGCTGGATCATGAGCACTTGCTAAAAAACTAGCAGCAGTGATTACAGAGGCAAAGCGCTCAAACCAGGCGTGGGGGGCTTGCTTAAGGCCATAGAGAGAGCGACGAAGACGACATACCATGCCATCAGGAACAGAATACCCAGGTGGTGGCTGCATGTACACCTCCTCACGCAGCTCACCATTAAGAAAGGCATTCTTAACATCAAGCTGAGATATAGACCAGTGGCGTGCAGAGGCAACGGCAAGAAGTGTACGAACAGTGGTCATATGAGCCACAGGAGCAAAAGTCTCGTCATAATCACGACCATGCTCCTGCTGAAAACCACGAGCCACAAGACGAGCTTTGTGACGCTCAAGAGAACCATCGGAGCGAGTCTTAACCTTGTAGACCCACTTACAAGTGATCGGACGGACTCCGGGAGGAAGAGAAACAAGATCCCAGGTACCAGTGCGTTCAAGAGCAGCAATCTCCTCTGCCATCGCAAACTGCCATTCAGGATGAACAACAGCCTGACGGTAAGAAGTCGGCTCAAGAATAGCAGCACCAGCGGTGGGAAATCCAAAGCGATCAACAGGCGGACGAGGACGAGAACGCAAGCCATAAGTAGGCTGAGAGGAAGATGACGACCCATCCACAGAGGCATCGACTGGTCGTGGACGACGAGTGTAATGCTGAGGAAAAGATGGAATAATAGAAGGAGGAATCGGCAAGGTAGAATCAGGGGGTGGCGACGAAGAAGTCACCGGAGATGAAGGTGTAGAATCCGGTGACAGGCTGGGAGAGGAGACCGGGGAGGAAGTCACCGGAGATGAAGGTGGAGAACCCGGTGACATGCTAGGCGAGGAGACCGGGGAGGATGGTGCCTGCAAATCAACTAGATGTGGAGAAGGAGAGGAAGTGGAACGGAGAGGTACAGTCTCGGCGGGGGTGATAGGTGAGTCAGGAAAAGTGAGGAAAGAGATATCCTGCACTGAAAAAGTCGAGGAAGATGGGCGTGGGTAGAAGGGACGAGACTCTTCAAAAGTCACATCTCGAGAGATACGCATCCGACGACCAATAGGATCCCAACAACGATAGCCCTTATGCTCATCACTGTAGCCTAAGAAGACACACTCAACAGACTGAGCGGTCAGTTTGGTGCGTTCGCGAGGGGCAAGAAGAACATAGCAAACACAACCAAACAACGAGCGAAGCATCGAATAATCGGGAGAACGATCAAAAAGTCGCTCGAAAGGAACACCACCCTGTAGAGCAGCGGAAGGCTGTATATTGATAAGATAGGTGGATGTGGAGACGGCCTCAGCCCAAAAATGAGGCGGGAGAGAGGCAGCAATCATCAATGCACGAGCCGTCTCAAGAAGATGTCGATGCTTTCGCTCAGCCACACCATTCTGAGCATGAGCACCAGGACAAGGAGAATTGAGAGAGAGTCCCGTGCTCAGCAAGAACACCACGCAACATCTTAGAGATATACTCGCCAGCGGAGTCAGCACGAAAAACACGAATGGGTGAAGAGAACTGAGTATGAACCATGGCAGCAAAACGCTTATAAATAGACAACACCTCAGAACGAGAAGTCATGAAATAAAGCCATGTGTAACGAGAGAAATCATCTATGAAAATAATATAGTATTTATGACCACCTTTCGAAGCGAAAGGGGCCGGACCCCATACATCAGAATGGACTAAATCGAAAGGACGCTTAGACACTGACTCACTATGTGAATATGGTAACTGAATCTGCTTGCCAAGACGACAACCCTGACACTCTAAAGAGACATCTCCTGAGACAGACCCCAGAAGACCTCGACGAACTAAAGAAGACAACCGAGAACCACACAGATGACCAAGTCGATGATGCCACTGCTGGAAGGAACCAGTGACGGAGGCGATAGAAGCGGAAGAACTGGCGATGGTGGTGGCAGCAGAAGGAACATGAAGCCAGTCCAACTCCCAAAGACCCTGAGAATCACGGCAGCGAGGGCCAGCCCCAACCAGAGTGTGCGTGTGACGGTCCTGGACAGAACAAGAGTCAATGTCAAGGATGACGCGACAACCGGAATCCGTAAGTTGACCAGCAGAAAACAAATTCATGGTAAGTCGAGGAACATGAGCAACATCAGGAACAGAATAAGGAGTAGTAAGATTGCCTCTACTAGCAACAGAAAGTGGAGTACCATCAGCAGTGAAGACATGAATAGGAGAATCCAGTGATCGAAGAGAGGACAAAGTGGAAGAATGAGAAGACATATGAAAAGAAGCTCCAGAGTCCAGAACCCATGGGGATGTACCTGACTGTGTAGAGGGTGATTGCTCAGTGCGGGAAGCATCAGTCACAGAACCGGCAGTACCCGTCGAGGAAGAACCTGAAGCCGCGAGCAGACGCTTAAGTCTCAGAATATCCTGCTCAGTCAAAGCAATGGCTGAAGCTGTCAAGGTAGATGAAGAAGTCCCTGAAGATGATGATCGAGCCTTGCGCAGGTGTTTCTTCTTCGTGTAGCACTGAGACTCAAGATGACCATCATTGTTGCAATAGGCGCGATGTGGACGGGGGCGACCTGAGCCTCGAGTGGGCAAGAGCGGCGGAGCACTCGAGCGAGAAGGGGTCGGTGGAGCAGGTGGCGTAGGAGCACGAGTAGCGAGCACAGAGGGAACCTCCAGCAAACCAGCACCACGTAAGCGAGTCTCCTCAGCACAAATCTCAGAAAGCGCCTCCATGAGAGAAATACGGCCACGAGCAAACAACTGAGCACGCCGGGGCTCAAACTCCTTATGGAGCCGAGACAGGAACTCATAGACGCGATGAAACTCCAAATTGGCCTGGACAGCCTGGCAACAGGGGCAGGTACGACACCCAGCACTATGGAGAGAATCAAGCTGGCGCCAGATAGCAAAACTCTGTGCATAGAAGTCATCAATAGTAGAGTCACCCTGCTGAAGAGCATGCTCCTGACGGATCACAGAGAGGTATAAGGCATCACCAGAGGGCTGATAGCGCTCACGAAGACGGGTCCACATCTCAAAGACAGTAGAAAGACCCAGAAATTCAGAAGCAAACTGAGGCAGAACACTAGCAGTGAGAACAGCTGCAGCACGAGCATCATCATCAAGCCACTAGGTGTAAACAGACAGAGCACCATGATACGTCTGAAGAGCCTCCTCATAAGCCAAAACCCTCTCATCATAAGCACGATCAGCAGCCTCATCAGCAACCTTAGCCGCATCCTTGGCGGCCTGATTAGCATCCGTAGGAAGAACCGATGGAGTTGGCGGAGTAGGGGCCACCGGAGGAACTGGACGTGGCGGACAGCAGACCTCGCCAGAAAGAACACCCCAAAGACGGATGCCACGCATGTGAATGCGCATGAAGCCAGTAAACTCGGTGTAGTTAGTACCATCAAAGATAACCGGACAGCGAGGGACAACAACATAGCCCGATGCAGCAGACATTTTTTTAGGAATCCGAAGTCGGGCCTGCGAGCGAGAGATGAGATCGAGCGATCAGGCGGAGGTGGCAGTGCGGGAGGGAATCCTTCCTGCGGGACGAACCCCTGCTGGGCCTGCGGAGCGATCACGCAGAGGTGGCCTTCGAGCGATGCTGAGATCGAGCGATGCTGAGGCGGCCTTCGAGCGATTGATGGAGTCCTGCGATGTGATTCAAAGATCGAGCAGGAGCGGCAGCTTGATCACCGATCGGGAGAGGAGAGAGATCGCCCCCTGCGGCCTGCTGCTTCGATCGCCGATCGGGAGAGGTGAGAGATCGAGAGAGAAGATCGATCTGGAGAGGAGGGATCGAACGCACGAGTTGCAGCGTGCGAAAAAATTAACCTAGCTCTAATACCATGTTAGGAATAGGCAACTTGTATTCCCATAAGGCCATAGGCCGATATATATATACATGTACAGGTGTGGAACATATGCAGGAAACCCATTATACAACCGGATAAATACAAAGGGGTACATGACTTATATTATAACTCTAACAAAATACACAGGCACTACTACGAGCATTAGTAAGGAACACATCAATAACATGTATATCAACATACCTGTGTTCACTTTGCCATCCTTCTTATCCGCCAAGTATTTGGGGCAGTTCCGCTTCTAGTGACCATTCCCTTTGCAGTAGAATCACTCATTTTCAGGCTTGGGTCCAGCTTTGGGTTTCTTCACGGGAGCGACAACTTGATTGCCATTCTTTTTTAAGTTCCCTTTCTTTCCCTTGCCCTTTTTCTTGAAACTAGTGGTCTTGTTAACCATCAACACTGGATGCTCCTTCTTGATTTCTACCTCCGCAGCCTTAAGCATTGCGAAGAGCTCAGGAATCATTTTCGTCATCCCTTGCATATTATAGTTCATAACAAAGCCTTTGTAGCTTGGTGGTAGTGACTTAAGAACTCTGTCAATAACACTATCAACTGGAAGATCAATTCCCAGGTGAGTCAAGTGGTTATGATACCCAGACATTTTGAGTATGTGTTCACTGACAGAACTATTCTCCTCCATCTTGCAGCTATAGAACTTGTTGGAGACTTCATATCTCTCAACCCGGGTATTAGCTTGAAATATCAATTTTAGTTCTTGGGACATCTCGTATGCTCCGTCGTGCTCAAAACGCTTTTGGAGCCCCGGTTCTAAGCCGTAAAGCATGTCACACTGAACTATTGAGTAGTCATCCGACCGCATTTGCCAGGCGTTCATAACGTCTAGATTACTGGGAGCGAGTCTATCACCTAGCGGTGCATCAAGGACATAATTCTTTTGTGCAGCCGTGAGGATAATCCTCAAGTTACAGACCCAGTCCGTGTAGTTGCTACCATCATCTTTCAACTTAGCTTTCTCTAGGAACACATTAAAATTCAGGGGAATGGTAACACGGACCATAGATCTACAACATAGATATGCAAAAACTATCAAGACTAAGTTCATGATAAATTAAGTTCAGTTAATCAAATTACTAATGAACTCCCACTTAAATTAACATACCTCAAGTTATCTAAGTGATACATGATCCAAATCAACTAACCCATGTCTGATCATCACGTGAGATGGGGTAGTCATCAATGGTGAACATCTCTATGTTGATCATATCTACTATATGACTCAAGTTCGACCTTTCGGTCTCCAGTGTTCGGAGACCATGTCTGTACATGCTAGGCTAGTCAAGATTAACCCAAGTATTCTGCATGTGCAAAACTGCCTTCATAGAAGACTATATGATAATTGAGTATGTGGAGCTCTTACTTAGACTTTGTTGAATAAGTTGAATTGCAATTGCTTGGTGACTGAGAACATAGGTTGTTAAGTTTCAAGAGAATGCATTGTTTGAACCATAACATATGAATTTATTGCTACTTTATCATGATGAGTTTTATGAGAAAGAGTTGATGTCATGATGCTAGGAAAAGTTACTGAAATTAGCATTGATCAAACCTATACACTATGCTAGCATTCACACTTCATAAATTATTTCTTTTATCATTTACCTAATCGAGGACGAACATGAATTAAGCTTGGGGATGCTGATATGTCTCCAACTTATCTATAATTTATGAAGTATTCATGCCAACTTTACAACAATTTTATATGGTTTTGGTATGATTTGAGCTAACCTGGATTGACGTTGTTTTCAGCAGAACTACCGTGGTGTTGGTTTTTGTGCAAAAAAAAGTTCTCCAAATGCAGCGAAACTTTTTGACGATTTTTTTGGAACAAAAGAGGCACTAGAAGCTTCGTGGGAGGACCAGGAGGTGAAGGAGGTGGCCACTAGGCACCAGGGCACGCCACCCCCCTCCAGCGTGCCCTGGTGTGTAGTGGGCCCCTCGAAGCCCAACTTAGCATGAGACCGATGCCCAAAAACCCTATATATTCAGAAACCCCTGAAAGTTAACCTAGATGAGAAGTTCCGCCGCCGCGAGCCTCTGTATCAACGAAAACTCAACCAGGAGCCCGTTCCGGCAGCCTGCCGGAGGGGGAAATCATCACCGAAGGCCATCTTCATCATCCTAGCGGCCACCATGATGAGAAGGGAGTATTCCACCTTTGGGGCTGAGGGTTTGTATCGGTAGCTATGTGTTTGATCTCTCTCTCTCTCTCTTGTGTTCTTGATTTGGCACGATCTTGATGTATGGTGAGCTTTGTTAATATAGTTGGATCATATGGTGTTTCCCCCTCTCTATCTTGTTGTGATGAATTGAGTTTTACCCTTGAGATTTCATTATTATCGGATTGAATACTTTTATGGATTTGAGAACACTTGATGTATGTCTTGCGTATGAATACCCTGGTGACAATGGGGTATCATATTGATTCATTTGATGTATGTTTTGGCACCCAACTCGCGGATTCCTGAGGTGACATTGGGGTAATGTATGCATAGGGGTTGATGCATGTTTTCTTCCTTGTTTCTCTGGTAGAAATCTTGGGGCACTCTTTGAAGTTCTTTGTGTTGTATTGAATATTATGAATCTGAAGGTGCTTGATGTGTATCGTATAATTGACTCACAGATATTTGTGGTGACATTGGAGTATCTAGGTGACATTAGAGTTGGTTGATGTGTATCATATGGTGTTATTTTGGTACAAACTCTAGGCCTGTTTGTGATACTTATAGGAATAGCTCAAAAGATTGATCGGAAAGAATAACTTTGAGGTGGTTTCGTACCCTACAAACAATTTCTTCTTATGTTCACCGCTAGATAAGAACTTTGTTGTGATTCTTTATCGCATACTGAGGGATTGTTATATGATTCAATTATGTTAGTACTGTTGAGAATTGCACTAGTGAAAGTATGAACCCTAGGCCTTGTTTTCAAGCATTGCAATACCATTTTTGCTACGTTTTATCACCTGCTACATTGTTTTTTGGGCTTATTCCATTTGTGCCCCCAATTCCTTAGTTGTGCTCAGTTTTCCCCACGCTTCAAACTTTTGCTCACTTTTCCCCATTCCCTCAGCTGAAACTCTCACAAATGTTCATAACAGACGTTTGCCGTCTTGGCTGTTAACTGACTTGTGGGGCCACGTTGGACTCTGTTGACTGTGGCTGTGGCTTCGCTGGTTGGGCTGTGTTTGTGTTCATAGGACGGGCCCGTTAGTTTGTTGGTAATAAATTAAAAAAGCTTGCTATCGATGGATGCATCCTGCTATACATGCCCGGCTTTGGCATCGATGTAGCCTGCTATGCATGCGAACACCGCCACGCACGCATCTAGTGACCTAGACCTAATCGCATGCATGCACACCGACACGCACGCATCGATCCGTGCCGCACAGTTGCCGGTGGATTCAGTCGCTCCGCAGCGTCGTTTCACGCGTCGCAGGCATACGTGCCGGTGGCAGAAGGGGCAGGCTGCACGCACGGTCGCGTCCATATGTCGAGGCATTGGTTCACGCCGCAGGCTGCACGTACATTCGTGAATGGGAGGCAGGCAGCCACCAATGCAGAGCACGCAGAAGGGGAGGCAGGCAGCCGCCAACGCAGAGCACGCAAAGCACGCTCGCATCGATTCACGTTCACACATTGATGATCGCATCGGTTCACGCACGCACTGAGTCACGATCTACGCCGGCCGTTTGCGCATGTACCCACTTCGTCTCCCCCGGCTATTTAAACTGCCCTCCATTGCCTCTTCTTCTACAGATCCATCTGTGCCTCCAACTTCTTCTCTTCTTCCCCCAAAAGCCAAAGCCGTTCCACTCAGTGAAGCGAGCAAGATGCAGTACAACGGGCCGATGTTCCAAGCGCCGCCCACCGTGCCGGAACGGCGGTACCCCGCCAACATCGTCGTCGAGGAATCCCTCCGCGTGTGGGCGTTCTCCCGCTGGAGGGGAAGCACTGAGCTTGCACGGGGGTTCCTCCGTGCGGGCTTCCACCACCTCCCGGCGGGCTCGCCGCCCATGTTCAACCTCGTGGAGCAGCGTCCCCACGCCAACGCTCCAGTGGTAGGGCTCGTCGTCCACTTCACCAACAGGTTCGATGCCTACTACCTGCTCGGCAAGGTGTATTGGTGTGGGTGCGAGTTCATCGCATTCACGACCTATAACATCTTCACCGACTTTGAGAGCGTCTTCCCCGCTCGCAACCGCATGCACAGCCTCCCGTACTACCTCGGCGACAACGGCCTTGAGGAGGAGGAGTACTGAAGCCGGCGGCGAAGAAGACGGTGAAGCCGGCGGCGAAGAAGACGGTGTTGCCCTAGCTACCCTATCTATCTACTATGTAGTGTGAGTTTGGTGTGTGTGTTGCCCGAGCTATCTATGTAAGGTTAAACTATTATCTATCGGTGTCTATGTAAGAACTTATGTTGCCCTAGCAACCCTATCTAAGTTAAGTTATGTGTGTTATATTAATGCTTTGTTATGTTTGTATTTTGTTTGTCCCAAGTTTAGACACGGCTAATTGGCGTGGGAAAAATTAACCAAACAAATTAAAAATGATGTGTTTATAGATGCCTTCTAAAAATAAGAACATATTGTACATTTGTACACGGCTTTGGTTTGAGAGCTCTGTATTTTTTAGGTATTCAAAGAATACTTTGGTTTTCAGAAATATTGAAGTATCAAATACTTTGAGATATTTGGCTTTAGTCAAAAGTGTAGTTTTAACTACACTATGTTTGAAGTATATAAAAAAGAGGGTTAGACCTCTTTTTCTAATCATGAAGTATTGGTTCGCTAGGCATAATAATACTGCGGTTTGCAAATACTTTGATTCTAAAAAATGAAGGGACCCATAAAGGAAAGCCAAAAAAATTCCTCAATGAGATAGAAGAGATTGGGCAATCAAATTAATGAAAAAAGCAATCAGAAACAAAAAAGAACAAAGCAATCCTTCCTAAACAAAAAAAGAAACATCGCTTGTTTCTGGGCTTCTTTTTGGGCTAGCGAACTAGGTTTTTTTAGCAGAACTGACGAACTCGAGGACAAAAGTTTGGCAAGTGCGAGAGAGAAGAGATGAACTTGATGTATATTCCTTGTGCTGCTCAAGTAATACTTACTGTCATCTGACGAACTATGGTATGATCCAATACTCGAGGTTATTAGCTAACAAAATAATCCTATCACTAAACTGGTAGTTGTTTTCTGCCGAAACTGAAAGTGTCGAAACTTAACAGTAAACTGCATACATTCAGTGATCGACAGTTGCACTAAACAGAGTTGCATTTGAGATAAATAGACTTGGATTCCTAAACAGTGGCAACAACAGTAGACAAACATCTCTAACGAGAGATGGCCATCAAGTAAAAAATTCCTAGAGCAAGTATTCCTAAAGCTATCAGATTGGATTGCTTCTTCAACTCAATCAACTACTTGAAGTTCTTGTTCATCTTCTTCAATTCCGTCTTCAATTCGACATCTACCACCGTCGGGTATTCCGGACGCGCTGCTGCTGCCGGAGCGGCACTGTCATGGGGCAGATTGGACTCGCGGATTGCATTCCCCCTCGAATCCAGCAAGCCCGACCCTTGAAGCCTCCGGATGTAATCATCCATCCACTCGAAATGGTGGCATTTCTTCATGATCTGAAAACGAAATCATGTAACCTAAATCCAAATCTGACAGATTTTTTGAGAAATTAGAGATAAAGGATGTGAGGAAAACTTAGATCTAACCTGCCCCTCCGGCTTGCTCTCGCATTTTACGAACTCGCACCCAAAGTTCCCATTCTTCTCCTCCTTCGAAGTCAACTGCTTCAGTGCTGCAGTCCGTGGGCAGTCAGGGCATCGAGTCATCGGCACTGGACCATACACCGGCCACGTGGAACGGGGGGCTGACGAGGAGGTTGACATATCGTCCGAGAGGAAGAAACAGAGGAATTGCTCGAGAGGAAGAAGAACGAGAAGATGGGGAAAGAAACAGAGGAATTGCTCGATCTGCTTGATGCCTTTGTCTGTCAGATGGAGAAGAGGAGAAGGGGAAGCTATATTGACAATTTGCCACATTGTATTTTGCAGTTTCAATTTTTGAACCAACTCTTAACACTGACATGTGGTGGTCATGTGCGAAAAATACAATTTCATATGTAAAGTGGGGCAGATTGTAAAAAACCCAAGAAGAATAGTGCAGTAGCCAATCAGGATGCATCATGCGGATCGCGCATGCCTGCCCCACATCTGACGGGTGGTGTTTGGCGCTTGGTAGGATCCGACAGTGCACGTTCGACGCTAGGGTTTGGAGCATTTCTGCGGGGTTATGAGCGAGTCAACGGGGTTATTAGGGTTTGACCAGATTTCAAATGGCCATAACTAAATTAGAAAAAATTGCAAAAATATAAAACAAACGTAGTTCATCCGTTTATGAGACCTAGTTACCATAAAAAATATAAACTCGGTATAGGGGCATTTTTTTGAAAAATCATTTTTTGAAGTGATCTGTCGAAATCAAGTTCAAATGTTTTTAAAAAATTCAAAAAAATCAAAATGTTGTAATTCTTGCGCACATAGCCGTCATATGTGACAAGGTTATGAGAAAAAAATATAAACTTGGTGTAGGTCATTTTCATGGAAAAAGTCTTCACACAAATGAGCTATCACCTATGAACATTTTTAGAGTTCGTAGAATAGGGAGAGAGGGTTTAGGGTTTAAAAAAAATCAAAATAATTTAAAAAATCAGAAAAATCTCCATAGCTTCATTTTGGAGTGAGTAAGAAGGATCTGAACTTACTTTTTCATTTTCATATCTAAAACGTGTTATTCGACGGTTTTGAATTAAAAGCATATTTTTTTCAAAAAATGTAGTAATATGAATGTTAATCAATAAATAGTGAGACTTCGTTTTTACCCTATATATATGGGACAAGTGTTAATAAAAATATATATGCCTCATTTAGGCAAGGTCAAAAAAACTTGATTTCAAATAGGGTTGTTTACCCTAGTTTTTGAGCTTGTTTCTAGCACATTTCTCATTCGGACTGTTCACCTACGAATATTGGACTTCAAATGCTCGATCAAATACACCGCACAGAGCAATGAACCTCCAATGTTCAACTTCAACTTTGACTCGAATCCAAATTTTGGCCCAAATTCAAATATTGATTTAAATTCAAATTTTGATGGAAATTTGAATTCTGACTCAAATAAGAAACCAAAGTAGAAGCAACATTATTACAACTGATAAGTTATCACAGTAGCTCAAATCTACCACGTTTTAAGATGCCAACATCTTAATACAAATCTACCAAGTTTTAAGCGATCCACTCGCCCTCAAATTGACAACACAAACATTTCCCAACAACTTAATTCAAATTTTTGACTTGCTCCTTGTGTTTGCAGCTGGCTTCACCATCTTGCTCCTGGTTTCCCTAGTTGAGATGCTCTTTTCTTTCAGACTCTTGTTCCTTTTGATCTTGGGCTTTACTTGGGGTTTTCCTCGTGGAGGTGCTGATGGAGTAGTTGCACTCGCTGAGCACTTGACGACCATTTGACGGTCATCTATGGGTTCAGTAATCTTTAGAGGCACAATTGGAAAAATTATGCCCTCCTCTTCCTCTCTTATAGATTCAAAACCATCAAAGGCCATGGTTTCAAAATCTTCTGCTTCTTCATCTCTTGGACTTTTCTCCCTAGAGCTGGTAAATAAAATTATAAGCCATAGGCAAAAAAGAGAACAAATGCAAACAAAAGGGTAGCTGCATTCTACAAAGGGTGCAAACACATACCAAGATGCTTCATTTCCTGCTGCATTCTCCACTGCTTCATTTGCTGCTGCATTCTCCACTGCATCTTCAGTCTCCATTGCTGCTGCATTCTCCTCAGCATTGGCTGATGTCCATCTTTCCTCCTCTCCAAATGATGCATCCACTGCATTGGTACAAAGCCTAGCAATATGCCCCAGAACTCCACATTTTTTGCAAGCACACTTCTTTGGTAGACGACCCTCCTCACCTGCTCTAATCCTCTGGTTCCTTGGTCTTCCTGGTGGTCTAGTAATGACAGGAGCGTGGAGTTTGAACCCTGGATCTACTATGTTCCATTGATCTTTCCCCAATAGTGCAGGCACATTGTCAGCATAAGCAGCCATAAATTTGGCAACAGAGAAATACTCAGAGCAATATTGATCAACTTCACCATCTGCACCCCCGATAACGGTCATCAGATGTAGGGCATGTATGCATGGCTTCCCACGGATCTGCCATTGCCTACAAGTACATTCTCTAGTACTTAGGTTCACAGGATACCTCCATACCCTATTTTTAGTGTCAATATAGGTAACCTCTCCCTCATATGTACCAGATCGAATACATTTCATCTTCAGTCCTCTTGCCTTCAAGTGCAATGCCTTAATCAGTGATGGGAGCATTTGATGACCAACATATTGTGTTTCTGCAATTCTTTTGCGAAGAGCCATCTTTATCATGATCATTTGCCTCATCTTGTCAAATGCTTGCCACAACAAGAGCCCTTTCACTGACTTGAACTTTGAATTGAAGCATTCTGCAAGGTTACTGGTCACATAATCTACTTTGCAGATTTCGTTGAATTTTCTTCTTGACCACACCTTGCCATGATGTGCATCCATGTACTCCTTCACAAGAAAATTTTGATCATACAACACTCTCAAATGGTGTTCATGCTTCCTTTTGCTGCATGTGTATGATGCTGGCCATAAGTTCTCATCATAAACTTTACCTTTGAACTTCTTTTTGAAATTATGCGCTAGGTGTCGCATACATTCCCTATGCTCCACTCCAGGGAATACAATTTCCACTGCACTCTCTAAACCCTTGCAAGCATCTGTGTGTATAGCTAAACCTGGGGGTGTGCCTATAATGTTGCGCAACTGCTGCAGAAACCAGACCCAACTTTCCTCAGACTCTGCCTCTACCACACCAAATGCAACTGGGAATAGCCAGTTGTGTTCATCAACTGCAGAAGCTGCTACTAGCTGTCCTCTCCATCTTCCAGTCAAATGTGTAGCATCTACAGCCAAATAGGGCCTGCAACCATCTAGAAACCCCTGCCAGCAAGCCTTGAAACAAACAAAAGCCCTTCTGAAGCACTCCTTCTGAAATGACTTCCCTTTTATTTTGAATGGAACTGTATGCTTGTCAATCTCTACAACACTCCCTGGACTTGCCATCTCCACTTCAGCTTTGAAAGTGTAAAGCAGCTGAAAACTGTCATTCCATTGACCATTAATTCTGTCAAGAGCCTTTTCCCTAGCATTGAAAATTCTCATGTAAGGAATTTCTATCTTGTACTTCTCAAAAAGCTTCCCATGGAGTGCTGTTGGACCAAGTCCAGGTTCTTCTCTCAGCCAATCCAATATAGCATCTGCCACCCACCTAGTTTTTGCTAGCTTGGTTTTGGCCTTCCCCCCTCCCCCTCCAGGTGGACAGGTGTGCTTGTGTGGGTTTTTCTTTATCTGAAACAAAATAAAAGGGTAAAGAACAGTTAAGAAACCTTACTCAACGATCTGAAACTAAATTACTAAATGAACTTGGATTACCTGAATATATTTGCTCTTTATCATACGAGATGCATGCAACTTCCACCTACACCTAGGATATGGACAAAAAACTGTGAACCTTGCTGGCTCACTCCTTTTAATCTTATAGGTGTTTTCAGATATAATGCACCATGTTGTCACTGCATTCCGACAGTCCACCATTGATTGGAAAATGGTACCTACACTAAGCTCAGGTTTTTCCCTGTTCCACTCAATTGTTGGCATGTCATCACCATCGTATTCATCCTCGATTAAGCTATCCATGTTCTCCACCTTCTCTTCATCGTCAGTGTCATCAAACCTAGCTTGGCTGATGGGCTCCTCCATATATTCGTCATCCACTGCTTGCTGACTGGCTACATCGACCAGTTCATGAAACATCATCTCGTCTTCATCATCATTTGTAGGCACTGCCTTGTCAGGTTCTGCATCTTCTTCTACACCAACTGCAGAAGGTACACGAGAAGCAGCAGCTGAATCGGAACCAGAATTGGCAGCAGGCATGTTGTGGCTCGATGAACCACTTGCTTTACTTGGTGTCGACCTACAAGGAGTGCCGGGGTGCTGGCTATTAGCACAGACAGATGATGTCTGAACTCCCTTCCCCTTCGCCCATTCTGCGCGTGGCTGAAGTACATCGATTTGGAGTTTACCAAATCGGCAGCCAGCAATCCCAGCAAAAAGCAATGGCATATGATCGTCGCAAGTTAGTGGGAGAAATCTTTGCTTGTCACTGCTGAAGTAATTCATTTCAACAGCATCGGCATGACTCCAGGGATAGGTGTTTCAGAGCTCATCTCGCAAATCTTTGAAAGACATGCTGGTTTCTACCACTTTGGGATAGAAAAATGATGAAATCAAATGCGGTTTAGTACCATGCAGCACACTAGTTTTCATTCTAATCGCCAGCCGGAAAGCCAGCGCGGGATCAATCCTATTTTGTTGGGGAAGGAAACAAAGGCTTCAGTTAGCTGGGTAAAATCGAGCACAAATTCGAACGATTCAAGCAAATAGAAGTCAAATACGGCCTACAATACGACTTAGAACGTCAATTTGAGAGGAAACAATGCTTACCCAGGTTTAATCCATGAATTATCTCCCGCGGATTCGACCCAATCCTCTCCACGATCGACTGCATTCCGGGCGTCCTCACTCAACATCTCTATGTAATCCCAGATGGGGGGGGGGGGCTATATCTGGCGGAGACGCGGCGTCGTCGACGAACGGACGAGGGCATAGGGTGGAGGAAACAACTGCGGTGGATGCGGCAAGACGCCGGTGGAGGGGGCGGGGTGGCGCTGTGCAGTGCGGCCTGTCTAGATCTGTTTCAGATTCAGACAAGCTGCCCAATACGTGTCTCCTTGCGGTCCCACCCGTCAGCAAGCAACAGTCAGACGAAGACTCGGCCCCACTCGTCAGCAATTAACGGTCAATGGATGGTTAAGACTGCAAACGCCCGCTATGAGCATTTGTGAGAGTTTCAGCTAAGGAAGAGGGGAAAAGTGAGCAAATGTTTGGAGCATGGGGAAAAGTGAGCACAACTAAGGAACCAGGGGCACTAATTTAAATATCCCTTGTTTTTTTATTTTCAGATTACAAAAACCTATATCTACTATTCATACTATACTTGTATCACCATCTCTTCGCCGAACTAGGGCACCTATACAATTTTCCATTGTATTGGGTGTGTTGGGAACACAAGAGATTTCTTGTATTTGGTTGTAGGGTTGTTTGAGAGAGACCATCCCTTAGGCCATCCACTTGAGGGAAAATTGCTACTTGATACGTCTCTGTCGTATCTACTTTTTCAAACACTTTTGCCCTTGTTTTGGACTCTAACTTGCATGATTTGAATGGAACTAACCCGGACTGATGCTGTTTTCAGCAGAGTTGCCATGGTATTATTTATGTGCAGAAACAAAAGTTCTCGGAATGACCTAAAACTCCACGGAGATTAATTTTGGAAATAAGAAAAAATACTGGCAAATAATCAGGGCCAGGGGCCCACACCCTAGCCACGAGGGTGGGGGGCGCGCCCCTACCTCGTGGGCCCCCTGGAGCTCCACCGACCTCAACTCTAACTCCATATATTTGTGTTCGGGGAGAAAAAAATAAAGGAGAAGGATTCATCGTGTTTTACGATACGGAGCCGCCGCCAAGCCCTAAACTCTCTCGGGAGGGCTGATCTGGAGTCCGTTCGGGGCTCCGGAGAGGGGAATCCATCGCCGTCGTCATCATCAACCATCCTCCATCACCAATTTCATGATGCTCACCGCCGTGCATGAGTAATTCTATCGTAGGCTTGCTGGACGGTGATGGGATGGATGAGATTTATCATGTAATCGAGTTAGTTTTGTTAGGGTTTGATCCCTAGTGTCCACCATGTTCTGAGATTGATGTTGCTATGACTTTGCTATGCTTCATGCTTGTCACTAGGGCCCGAGTGCCATGATTTCAGATCTGAACCTATTATGTTTTCATGAATATATGTGAGTTCTTGATCCTATCTTGCAAGTCTATAGTCACCTACTATGTGTTATGATCCGGCAACCCCGAAGTGACAATAATCGGGACCACTCCCGGTGATGACCGTAGTTTGAGGAGTTCATGTATTCACCATGTGTTAATGCTTTGGTCCAGTACTCTATTAAAAGGAGGCCTTAATATCCCTTAGTTTCCGCTAGGACCCCGCTGTCACGGGAGGGTAGGACAAAAGATGTCATGCAAGTTCTTTTCCATAAGCACATATGACTATATTCGGAATACATGCCTACATTACATTGATGAATTGGAGCTAGTTCTGTGTCACCCTATGTTATGACTGTTACATGATGAACCGCATCTGGCATAATTCTCTATCACCGATCCAATGCCTACGAGCTTTCCATATATTGTTCTTCGCTTATTTAATTTTCCGTTGCTATTGTTATCATCACTATAAAACACCAAAAATATTAATTTTTCTACCGTTACCTTTTGCCACCGTTACCACTACTATCATATTACTTTGCTACTTAACACTTTGCTGCAGATATTAAGTTATCTAGGTGTGGTTGAATTGACAACTCAGCTGCTAATACTTGAGAATATTATTTGGCTCCCCTTGTGTTGAATCAATAAATTTGGGCTGAATACTCTACCCTCGAAAACTGTTGCGATCCCCTATACTTGTGGGTTATCAAGACTATTTTCTGGCACCGTTGCCGGGGATCATAGCTCTATTCTTTGAGTCACTTGGGATTTATATATGCTGGTCAATATGAAGAACTTGAAAGATGCGAAAACAAAAATTTATCCCTCAACTACGAGGGGAGGTAAGGAACTGCCATCTAGCTCTGCACTTGATTCACCTTCTGTTTTGAGTAAGCTTGCAACACCTAAACCTGCTTCTGCTATTAATTCTGATATGTCGCATATTATTGATGATGCCACTTCTGCTATGCATGATACTTATGATGAAACTACTTCTATGCTTGATACTACTGTGCCACTTGGTGAATTTCTTGATGAACAACTTGCTAGGGCTAGAGAGAATGAAATTATTGAAAATGATAATATTGATGAAAGTGATGATGAAGGCTCTCCTAATAAATATGAATTGCCTGTTGTGCCTGAGGGCTATGTTATGGATGAAGAAACTAAAAGAGACTTTCTTGCATGCAATGATAGAAGTGATCTTAAGAAATTATTAGCTAAGCTTAAACAAAAAACTCTGAATGCTAGAATGAAATATGGTCCTGCTTATGCTACTTCACCTATCTTTGTTACTGATAAGGATTATGAATTCTCTATTGATCCTGGTATAATTACTTTGGTTGAATCTGATCCTTTTTATGGTTATGAATATGAAACTGTTGTAGCACATCTTACTAAATTAAATGATATAGCCACCCTGTTCACTAATGATGAGAGAACTCGCTACTTTTATATCCTTAAAATATTTCCGTTATCATTAAAGGGTGATGCTAAGATATGGTTTAATTCTCTTGATCCTGGTTGTGTGCGTAGTCCCTAGGATATGATTTATTACTTCTCTGCTAAATATTTCACCGCTCATAAGAAACAAGCTGCTTTAAGGGATATATATAATTTTGTGCAAATTGAAGAAGAGAGTCTCCCACAAGCTTGGGGGAGGCTTCTCCAATTACTTAATGCTTTGCCTGATCATCCTCTTAAGAAAAATGAAATACTTGATATCTTTTATAATGGACTAACCGATGCTTCCAGAGACCACCTGGATAGTTGTGCTGGTTCTGTTTTCAGGGAAAGAACACTAGATGAAGCTGAAATTCTATTGAATAATAAGTTGAAAAATGAAAATAATTGGACACTTCCCGAGCCAACTCTTGAGCCTATTCCTAAACCAACCCCGAAGAAAAAAGGTGTTCTACTTCTCAGTCCCGAAGATATGCAAGGGGCAAAGAAATCCATGAGAGAAAAGGGTATTAAAGCTGAAGATGTTAAGAATTTACCTCCTATTGAAGAAATACATGGTCTTAATTTACCGCCTGTTGAAGAAATATATGGTTTTAATCCATCACCTATTGAAGAAACACATGGTCTTGATAACCCGACACAGGTAGTAAAGGTAAATTCTCTCTATAGATATGATAAAGCTGAAATCCCTCCTACTAAGTTTGCTAGCCAATGTTTGGATGAGTTTGATAACTTTATGGTTAAGCAAGAAGACTTCAATGCTTATTTTGGTAGACAATTGAAACAAAATGCTTATATGATTGAACACTTGGGTGATTATATGTCTAGAGTTAAAGGTGAACTTAAACTCATTAGTAAACATGCTTCTATGATTACCACTCAAGTAGAACAAGTACTTAAAGTTCAGAATGATTTGCTCAATGAATTAAATAGTAAGAAAAATGATAATGCTGTTAGAGTTATGACTAGAGGTGGTAAAATGACCCAGGAACCTTTGTATCCCGAGGGCCATCCTAAGAGAATTGAGCAAGATTCTCAGAGAAATGATATTGATGCACCTAGTCCTTCCAAGAGGAATAAAAAGAAAAATGATAGGACTTTGCATGCTTCTAGTGAACCTGTTATTGACACCCCTGAGAATCCCAATGATATCTCTATTTCTGATGCGGAAACACAATCTGGTAATGAGCATGAACCTAGTGATAATGTTAATAATGATGTTATGTTGATGCTCAACCTAGTAATGATAATGATATAGAAATTGAACCTGCTGTTGATCTTGATAACCCACAATCAAAGAATCAACGTTATGATAAAAGAGACTTTGTTGCTAGGAAGCACGGTAAGGAAAGATAGCCTTGGGTTCAGAAACCCATGCCTTTTCCTTGTAAGCCATCCAAGAAAAGGGATGATGAGGATTTTGAGCGCTTTGCTGAAATGATTAGACCTATCTTTTTGCGTATGCATTTGACTGATAAGCTTAAAATGAATCCTTATGCTAAGTACATGAAAGATATTGTTACTAATAAGAGAAAGATACCGGAAGATGAAATTTCCACCATGCTTGCTAATTATACTTTTAAGGGTGGAATACCTAAGAAACTAGGAGATCCAGGAGTACCAACTATACCATGATTCGTTAAAAGAAACTATGTTAAAACTGCTTTATGTGATCTTGGAGCCGGTGTTAGTGTTATGCCTCTCTCTTTATATCTAGACTTGATTTGAATAAGTTGACACCTACTGAAATATCTTTGCAAATGGCTGATAAATCAACTGCTATACCTGTCGGTATTTGTGAGGATGTGCCTGTTGTGGTTGCAAATGTTACTATTTTAACGGACTTTGTTATTCTTGATATTCCCGAGGACGATAGTATGTCTATTATTCTTGGAAGACCCTTTTTGAATACTGCAGGGGTTGTTATTGATTGCACCAAAGGCAATGTCACTTTTCATGTTAATGGTAGTGAGCATACGGTACACTTTCCGAGGAAACAACCTCACGTCCACAATATCAATTCTATTGGAAAAATCCCATCGGTTATTTTTGGAGGTTTCGAATTTCCTCTTCCTACTGTCAAGAAGAAATACGATATTCTTATTATTGGGGATGTGCATATCCCCGTTGAGTTAACATAGTGGCATTCGAAATTTCTCCGGTTTCATGTTACTCGAAATGAGTTTGTTAACAAGACTTGATCAACCTTGTTAGTGGATTCCTTTTGATGAGCATGAGATGGATGAAGTTAGAAAGCACAACCTTCTGTACCCTCCTTTTACTTTCTGTTATTTAGTTGAAATAAAGTAAAATAGTATTTTTTTTGTCTGTTTTCTGATTTATCCATGCAATATAAAAATACCCAGAAAATAAAATTTCTCCAAATGCCGTGAAATTTAAATACGACTTTTTCTGGAATATTTGAGAATATCTGGCACTGAGAACATAGCAGGGGGAGCAAGCACCTGGCCACGAGGGTCCAGGGCGCCCACCCCCTGCCTTGTGGGCCCACGGTGGCTCCCCTCCACTTATTCCTGCACCCACACACTTCTTCTTCCTCCCAAAAAAATCACCATCCAGCTCAAGCACGAGTTCTAGCTCATTTTGCTGCAATTTTCGATCTCCTTGCTCAAAGCACCTCTCACAAAACTGCTTTGGGGGATTGTTCCTTGGTATGTGACTCCTCCATTGGTCCAATTAATTTTTGTTCTAGTGCTTTATTCATTGCAAATTTGTGCTGCCTAGGTGACCATGTTCTTGAGCTTGCATGTCAAATTTATATGGTTCAAAGTAGTTCTAATGCATGATATATGCTCTAGGCACTTGTAGGAGTAGTTGCTATCAATATTGTTGAGTTTGGTTTACTTTTATTTGAAGTTACTAACAATTTCAGAAATTTTTCAGAGGAAAAAATATGCTTAGGAAAATGTACCAAGGTGGTTCTTCAAGAAAGCAAGGACCCAGGCTTGCAATGCATGATGCTAATGATAAACCACCAAGGGACACCCCAGTGCGGCCTTGCGAATGGCCTTCAGAGGACTTCATGGATCGAGCGGGAATTAAGGAAGAATTTAACGCATATTTGCATAACGCTGATCTTGTGAGCTTCGAGGCAAAAAAGTGCCGTCAGTACCACTATCTCACTAGTTCCTTTGTGAGGAGGTTTGAATTTTCACCTTCACGCAATTCTCAAACTGTCTTGTTTGATCTCTATGAAAATTCTTATACTATGGACTTAGAGGATTTTACCACTGCTTGCAAACTTCCAAATGGGTAGTGCTAGTGAACCTCACAAATATGAATTTAGAGATTTTCTTGCTAGTATAACTGTGGGGGAATCTAGAGATATAGCACAAGCTACCATAGGGAGCATTCATTTTCCTGCTATACATTATTTTGCTCTCTTCATAGGTAGGTGCATAAATGGTAAAGATGAAGCATGTCATATGTGTGTCCCTGACCTCAGTATTTTTAGGAGTGCTGTGTTAGGAGATAAATCTTATAATTTGGGAGCCATTGTTGCACGTAGGTTGCATCATAATAGATTTAATGGAGATTTCTTTGGTGGAATTTATGCAATCCGTATAGCTAATTTTCTTGGTATAACCATACGTGAGGATGATATTGAGTTACCTCCTGCTTATTTGGATTATGAGGCTATGGTTCGTCATCATTTTGTTGAGAGGAACGATCAGTTCCTCCAGTATCGACTAATCTTTGACAGACGACGCACCTATCACGTCGCTCTCCCTATTTCTAATTTCTTTGACTTTCAGGCAAAGGGGAGATATTTTATAACCAGAGAGGAGGCGGAAGAGTATAAGAGGAGGGCTGAGATAGCTCGCCTCCAAGCTGCAGCCCACGATGCAATGACTGCTGCATCTCAGTACGACCCCAACTACAACTTTGGATATCCGCCAGGCCATCCGTGGCAATAGACCAACTTAGGCAAAAAGCCTAAGCTTGGGGGAGTATGTATTTCCCACCGACATTACATTTATGTTCACACACTCATTGCTAGATGTCGGTGCTCATACTTTTTCATTGTAATATCCATGTTAGTTTATTTCTTTTTTATGCTTTCTTCTTGTGTGTTTGATATACCTTAAGAAAAACCAAAAAAAATTAGTTTTAGATTTTAGATAGTTTTAATTTCCATGCTTGTAATAGTAATTAAAAAGAAAACCCAAAAAGATTTCCCGTTCTTCTTTTGCTTTTTGGGAGCTTTCCCGTGTAAATAGTTTTATTTCTTTTCTTTTCTTTGGGGGTCGATAGGAGAAGACCATGATTAAATTGTTGAAGTGAATCCTATATGCATTATTGTTGATTTAACCAAGAGTCCATATGGCCTTGTCTTCTCATGTTTATTGAATGCTTGCAGATTCCAGCTTAGTCCAATGCACGTGCACTGTTATTATTATTCACATCATTCGGTCGTGCAAGTGAAAGGCAATTATGACGATATATGATGGACTGATTGAGATGGGAGAAGCTGGTATGAACTCGACCTCTCTTGTTTTTGTAAATATGATTAGTTCATCGTTCCTGATTCAGCCTATTATGAATGAACATGTTTGCAATGACAATTAGAGATTATAGTTGCTTATGCCATGCTTAATTAGCTAGGAGCTTATAATGGTTTACCTTGCGTGCGAACATGCTATTAAAATGGTTGTGATGTGGTATGATAGGGTGGTATCCTCTTTTGAACGATTCGAGTGGCTTGACTTGGCACATGTTCAAAAATGTAGTTGAAACAAAATCAACATAGCCTCTACAATATTTATGTTCATGGTGCATTATATCCTACTCATGCTTGCATTCGGTGTTGATTAATTTTAATGCATGTTCATGACTGTTGTCGCTCTCTAGCTGGTCGCTTCCTAGTCTTTTTCTAGCCTTCACCTGTACTAAGCGGGAATACTACTTGTGCATCCAATCCC
Organism: Triticum urartu; assembly: GCF_003073215.2. Lineage (NCBI taxonomy): Eukaryota > Viridiplantae > Streptophyta > Magnoliopsida > Poales > Poaceae > Triticum > Triticum urartu. The sequence goes on along the minus strand of NC_053027.1, from coordinate 439,102,668 downwards.
ATAAACCCCAAAGTTATTCCATATGAGTCCACTATACCTTCCTATATGCGGTATCTACCTGTCGTTCCAAGTAAATTTGTATGTGCCAAACTCTAAACCTTCAAATAAACATTCTGTTTTGTATGCTCGAATAGCTCATGTATTAACTAGGGTTGTCCGTATCTTCCATGTTAGGCGGGTTATTCTCAAGAGGAGTGAACTCCGCTCCTCACTCACGAGAAAATGGCTGGTCACTGGGATGCCCAGTCCCATGCTTTATGCAAATCAAATCAAAATAATTGCAAACAAAACTCCCCCGAGACTGTTGTTACTTGGAGGCACTCGTTGTTTCGAGCAAGCCATGGATTGATGCTTGTTGGTGGAGGGGGAGTGTAAACTTTACCATTCTGTTTGGGAACCGCCTATAATGTGTGTAGCATGGAAGATATCGCTATCTCTTGGTTGTTATGTTGACAATGAAAGTATACCGCTCAAAATATTATTCATCTCTATTTCAAAATCGAGCTCTGGCACCTCTACAAATCCATGCTTCCCTCTGCGAAGGGCCTATCTATTTACTTTTATGTTGAGTCATCACCCTCTTATTAAAAAGCACCGATGTCATTTGCATTCATTACTATTAGTTTACATTGAGTATGACTTGACTAGATCTCTTTCACCATGAATTACAATGTCTAGTCAGTCCTTGATCTTTAAAGGTGCTCTACATTTATGTTTTGCGGTCTCAGAAAGGGCTAGTGAGATACCATCTTGTTATATCATATTATGATTGTTTTGAGAAAGTGTTGTTGAGGGAGTCCTGGATTAGGGGGTCTCCGGACAGCCGGACTGTTGGACTATGAAGATACGAGATTGAAGACTTCGTCCCGTGTCCGGATGGGACTCTACTTGGCGTGGAAGGCAAGCTAGGCAATACGGATATGCATATCTCCTCCTTTGTAACTGACCTTGTGTAACCCTAGCCTCCTCCGGTGTCTATATAAACCGGAGGGTTTTAGTCCGTATGACAACATACAATCATACCATAGGCTAGCCTCTAGGGTTTAGCCTCTCTGATCTCGTGGTAGATCTACTCTTGTACTACTCATATTATCAAGAATAAATCAAGCAGAACGTAGGCTTTTACCTCCATCAAGAGGGCCCGAACCTGGGTAAAACATCGTGTCCCCTGCCTCCTGTTACCATCCGCCTTAGACGCACAGTTCTGGACCCCCTACCCGAGATCCGCCGGTTTTGACACCGACATTGGTGCTTTCATTGAGAGTTCCTCTGTGTTGTCACCATTAGGCTTGATGGCTCCTTCGATCATCGATAGTGATGCAGTCCAGGGTGAGACTTTTCTCCCCGGACAGATCTTTGTGTTCGGCGGCTTCGCACTGCGGGCCAACTCGCTTGGCCATCTAGAGCAGATCGAGAGTTACGCCCCTGGCCACCAGTTCAGGTTTGGAAGCTTAAACTACACGGCCGATATCCGCAGAGACTTGATCTTCGACGGATTCGAGCCCCTGCCTAGTGCGCCACACGGTCACGATGAGCATGATTTAGCTCTACCATCGGACAGTGTTCAGGAGATCGCACCGGCAACCGCTCCGACCCTCAATTCGGAGCCAGTTGCGCCGTCCATGGACGGGTGGATAGACCCTGCCACGGAGGCCATATCCTCAGCGGCGACCGAGCCGAGTATCGACCTTACCCTTCACGAGAGCCGTGATGCCAAACCGCCGGATCCTTCCCCGGCCACGGACTCCGAACCGCCTCCGCCCGTGCATATCGAATCCGACTGGGCACCGATCATGGAGTTTACCTGCACGGATATCTTTCAGCACTCGCCCTTCGGCGACATACTAAACTCATTAAGGTCTCTCTCCTTGTCAGGAGAGTCCTGGCCGAACTATGTCCGGCAGGATTGGGATACAGATGATGAAGAAATTCGCCGCCCACCCACCACCCACTTAGTAGCCACTGTCGACGACTTGACCGACATGCTCGACTTCGACTCCGAAGATATCGATGGCATGGATGACGATGCAGGAGGCGAACAAGAACCACTGCCCATAGGGCACTGGACAGCCACCTCATCATATGATATATATATATGGTGGACACACCCAAAGAAGGAAATGGCGACGGCACAGCGGAGGATGACCCCTCCAAGAAGCAACCCAAGCGCCGACGTCAATGGCGCCGCTCTAAGTCTTGCCAAGGCAAAAGCGGTGATACCGGCACAGGAGATAATAGCACTCCGGACAGTGCCGAAGATAACAACAATCCCCTCCAGCAAGATTTAGAGCAGGAGGATGGAGAAGCCAGCCCTCCTGAGAGAGTGGCAGATGGAGAGGCGGAGGATGATAATTACATGCCTCCCTCCGAAGATGAAGCAAGCCTCGACGATGACGAATTTGTCGTGCCTGAGGATCTCGTCGAACAAGAGCGCTTCAAGCGCCGGCTTATAGCCACGGCAAATAGCCTTAAGAAAAAGCAACATCAGCTTCAAGCTGATCAAGATTTGCTAGCTGACAGATGGACTGAAGTCCTTGCGGCCAAGGAATATAAACTCGAACGTCCCTCCAAGAGTTACCCAAAGCGCAGGTTGCTACCCCGACTGGAGGAGGAAGCACCAAAACCTACATCTCCAGCGTATGACGCGGCTGACCGGCCACCCCGTGGCCACGACAGAGAGGCGTTTCAGCCAAAAGCTCAGCCCGCACCCCGATGCCACTTAAATAAAAATGTCAAGGCACGGGGAAATACGCCAGACCTGCGAGACGTATTAGAGGATAAAGCAAAACACGCAAGATCGATCTACGGATAACGAGGGCGCGCCAATATGCGAGACGATAACCGTCACGCTGAATACAGTAAAAGTAAATCCGGCTGGGCTGAACACAGCGGACAAGACTCATTCGAGCTGCATCACGATATAGCCCAGTACAGAGGTGCCGCACACCCCCTATGCTTCACAAACGAAGTAATGGATCACCAAATCCCAGAGGGTTTCAAACCCGTAAATATCGAATCATACGACGGCACAACAGATCCTGCGGTATGGATCGAGGACTTCCTCTTGCACATCCACATGGCCCGCGGTGATGATCTACACGCCATCAAATACCTCCCACTCAAGCTCAAAGGACCAGCTCGGCATTGGCTGAACAGCCTGCCAGCAGAATCCATTGGCTGTTGGGAAGATCTGGAAGCCGCATTCCTTGACAACTTCTAGGGCACTTATGTGCGACCACCAGATGCCGATGACTTGAGCCACATAATTCAGCAGCCAGAGGAATCGGCTAGGCAATTCTAGACACGGTTCCTGACAAAGAAAAATCAAATCGTCGACTGTCCGGATGCAGAGGCCCTAGCAGCTTTTAAGCACAACATCCGCGACGAGTGGCTCGCCCGGCACCTTGGCCAGGAAAAGCCGAAATCTATGGCAGCCCTCACGACACTCATGACCCGCTTTTGTGCGGGAGAAGACAGCTGGCTGGCTCGTAGCAATAACATATCAAAGAACCATGGTACTTCGGATACCAAGGATGTCAATGGCAGGTCACGTCGCAACAAACACATGCGCCGCATCAACAACGACAATACCGAGGATACGACAGTCAATGCCGGATTCAAAGGCTCTAAACCCGGTCAGCGGAAAAAGCCATTCAAAAGAAGCACTCCGGGCCCGTCCAGTTTGGACCGTATACTCGATCGCTCGTGTCAAATACACGGCACCCCCGACAAGCCAGCCAACCACACCAACAGGGATTGTTGGGTGTTCAAGCAGGCCAGCAAGTTAAACGCCAAAAACAAAGATAAAGGGTTACATAGCGATGACGAGGAGGAGCCCCGGCCGCCGAACACCGGAGGACAGAAGAGGTTCCCCCCACAAGTGCGGATGGTGAACATGATATACGCGACCCACATCCCCAAGAGGGAGCGGAAGCGTGCGCTAAGGGACGTATATGCGTTGGAGCCAGTCGCCCCAAAGTTCAACCCATGGTCCTCCTGTCTGATCACCTTCGATCGCAGGGACCACCCCACTAGTATCTGTCATGGCGGATTCGCCGCACTGGTCCTAGACCCAATCATCAACGGATTTCACCTCACTCGAGTCCTTATGGACGGCGGCAGCAGCCTGAACCTGTTTTATCAGGACACAGTGCACAAAATGGCTATAGACCCCTCAAGGATCAAACCCACAAAAACGACCTTCAAAGGCGTCATACCAAGTGTAGAGGCCCATTGCACAGGCTCAATCACACTGGAAGTGGTCTTCGGATCCCCGGATAACTTCCGAAGCGAGGAGTTAATCTTCAATATAGTCCCGTTCTGCAGTGGCTATCATGCACTGCTCGGGCGAACCGCATTTGCGAGATTCAATTCGGTACCACATTATGCATACCTCAAGCTCAAGATGCCAGGACCTCGGGGGGTCATCACAGTCAATGGAAACATAGAGCGCTCTCTCCGCACGGAGGAGCACACTGCGGCCCTCGCAGCAGAAGCGCAAAGCAGCCTCTTAAGGAAATCCACCAGTTCGGCGATTAAGGACCCGGACACCTTCAAGCGCGCCCAGAGTAATCGGCAACAAGACCGCCTAGCACGTTCCGAGCTCGCATAGCAACACGGCCCCCACCCCAGTCCCAGCCAAACGGCGAAATCCGTGCCACGCGTACATAATTACGCATTGAAAATACCATGGGCACAGGTGGGGAGGGGGGCACGACTATGGCACGCCCCAAGACGTGGCTCAACCACACTAGGGGCTTCCCACTTTGTTATTTTTCTTTCTTTCAGGACTTTAATCTCTGGATGCCACGTCTGGCAGTACGATTGCCGGACACACGATACAACAACCAAGGAGGCAGAAAGCTACGTCGCACCACGGAACTCCCAGGTGGATTCCGATAACGAATGAAATACTTGCTTTAAATACCATTCCTCAGCTTTTCCCTTGGAGGGGACATGTCGAATAGTCCTACTTTTTGCTTATCGCACTACTTGTATCATTCCACTTCGACGCACCTTTTTGAATAAACAATGCATAACATTAGACTATTATCGCATTCTCTGTTCTTTTTTATATAAATATGTTCATTCATGACATTCAGCACCCGTACACTCTGGTACGGCCAATACGCCAGGGGCTTAAGCATACCCCATAATACGGTGTGAGAAGTCCAAACACTTTTGACAGTGTAGCACCCCAAACTTATAGCATTATATGCATCAGCTCTGAATCATGTCTTGGGTCAATAGTTGGGTTTGCCCGGCTCCCATGTTTTGGTACCTTACGTTCTGCTATATCGGCTAAGGTAGCACTGGGAGAACTACTGCGATTGTGCCCCGGTTCATCTGGGCTAAGCACCTCAGTAGAGAAAGCTAAAACTGACTGTCATGATAAGGCGAGAGCTGGTCGCTGTTCGAGAGGTCTCGAGTCCCTAAAGACTTATGCCGCTTAGAGTGAGGAGTCGGCTTTGTCCGGCTTAAGGCGTGTATAGCGCCCCGAATTCGGCCTTCCGAATACTAGGGGATTCGCCAATATTTAAAATTGTAGACTTCTATGGCTAAGTGAGAGTGATAAAGCATTATAGTCTGATTGCCTTGTTCGTTGTGCTGAGCACTTCCCTCGAAGGACCCAAAAAATGGGAAAAAGAGTGCTTAGGTTTATCCGAACATCCTAGCACTCGTGGCATGGGGGCAGAAGCCAACGACTGGCCATTTCTCAGATTTGATAAACAGCCGCACAAAAGGTAATATTTTAAATTCAAACAAGCGTTGCATAGCGCATATGAACAAGTTTTCATAATACAGGATCACACGAGCAAGTTCATTCAAAAATTACATCCTTCGCACACTCGTCCGCCACAAGATGGGCACCCTTCAGGACACCCTCATAATACATCTCGGGGTGGCGATGCTCCTTGCCCTGCGGCCGCCCCTCCTTCACCAGCTTCTCGGCGTCCATCTTGGCCCAGTGAACCTTTGCACGGGAAAAAGCCCGGCGGGCACCTTCGATACAGACGGACCGCTTGATGACTTCTAGCCGTGGGCAGGCATCCACAAGCCGTCTCACCAGGCCGAAGTAGCTATTGGTAAGGGAGTCGCCAGGCCACATCCGGACTATAAAGCCCTTCATGGCCTGTTCGGCCGCCTTGTGCAGCTCGACTAGTTGCTTCAGTTGTTCGCTCATAGGCATCGGGTGTTCGGTCCCAGTATACTGAGACCAGAACAACTTCTCTGTTGAGCTTCCCTCCTCGGCCTGGTAATACTTCGTGGCATCCGACACGCTGCAGGGCAAATCTGCGAATGCTCCTGGAGAGCTCCGGACTCGGGTAAGTAATAAGTACTTTACTTTCACATGCTTGCTTTGCATATTAAATGCCTTACCCACCGCTATCTTCCTCATCGCCTCAATTTCCTGGAGGGCCTTTTGGGCTTCAGCCTTGGCATGCTTTGTGCTCTCGAGGGCCGTGGCAAGCTCGGACTCTCGCATCTTCGAGTCAAGCTCCAAAGCCTCGTGCTTCTTCACGAGAGCCTGGAGCTCTTGCTGCACCTCGCCCACCCGTGCCTCTTGTTTTTCCCGCTCGGTGCGCTCCTCGGCCGCTTTGTTTTCGGCCTCGGACAGTGCTTGCTTCAGGGTCGCCACTTCGGTCGTGGCCCCTGGCACATTCATCATGATCCTGTCATTTAGAAACCACATTTTCTTTTTTATATATAGACAAGGTATTACTTACCTTTGTTCTCCTCGAGCTGCCTCTTGGCAAGGCCGAGTTCTTTCTCGGACCGCTCGAGGTCCTGCTTCAGTGCGGCGACTTCCGTAGTCAGTGCGCAGAGGTTAGCAGCGAAGCCTGCATACGCATACTGACATACTTATATTAGACTCCTGCAGATATTATTTGATCCTCTATTCGGCTTTTCTTTGTGAACACCAAATAGAGCATCAGGGGCTACTGTCTATGCAGTAATATTTTCCTATATTTTAAATACTTACCTCAAAGCCTGTTAGAAGGCTGGCACAGGCTTCAGTCAGTCCGCTCTTGGCGGACTGAACCTTCTTGATCACCGCACTCATAATAGTGTGGTGCTCTTCGTCGATGGAAGCGCCGTGAAGCGCTCCTAGCAGGTCGTCCGGTGCCTCTGGGTGGACAAAGGTCACTGGCACGGATGGCTTGCCCCTTTTGGAAGGGGGCCGCCTGCCCGAGTCCGGAACCACTGGAGGTTCCGGCGCGGTGTTCGACTGAGGGCCGAACTTGGAGCCCCCGGGAGCCTTGCTCCCTTTGCTCCTGGAGTCCGGAAGGTCGCCTTGAGGCGCCTCCGGGACTGTCTCCCCCCCGGCTCGGTGCCCCTTGAGACAATACCTCGGCATTGTCCGTAGGGCAAGGAGAGGAGGCGATTGGAAGTGTATCACTATTCATGTCCGACGATGATACGTCGATACGGGCTTGGGGCGGACTGCATAATCATATTCGACGTTAGGAGAAGCAGTGCGACAAAGGTATGCTATGAGTTACTCTGGTATCCGAATACTTACGACTTCGCCAGGGGCTTGGCCCTGAGCAGCCACTCGTCTTCGCCGTCGGCGGCGGTGGTGGAGCAATCCGAAAGGAGAGTCCTTCCCTTCTTGGACCCTTCAGCCTCCCCGGTTGGGGCGACCTTCCTTTTCTTGTCTCCCCCAGCTGGAGGGGGAGAATCTTCATCTTCCTTCTCCTTGTTTTCACGGGAGGAGTGCGTCTTGGTGTTATCGGACGATGAGTCCGATACCACCTGGCGCCGAGAACTCTTTTGGGTTTCCTTGGCCTTCTTCTTGGTCTTGTCCGGCACCTCATAAGGAGCAGGAGTCCTCATCTCCGTCAGGAGAGAGTCCGCAGGGTCTTCGGGCAGAGGGGCCGGACAGTTAATCTGCTTCGATGTCTCCACCCAGTCCTGTCAAAGGCATGGGAGCTCAGACCCCACACATGGTTAAGCTATGGGAAATAAATATCCTACAAGATGTACAGAACTTACCGAATTCGCAGGGCGCTTCGCGCTTAGCCCGCGGTCCTCGGTAAGAGAAGGAGGGACCTCGGCGCCCTTGAACAGCACCCTCCAGACGTCCTTATGCGCCGTGTTGAAGAGTTCGTGTAGAGTCTGGTGCTGGGCCGGGTCGAACTCCCATATGTTGAAATCCCATTGTTGACACGGGAGGATCCGGCGGAAGAGCATGACCTGGACTATGTTGATAAGCTTAAGTTTCTTGCTTATCATGTTCCGGATACACTTCTGGAGTCCGTCCAGTTCCACCGATGAACCCCAGGACAGGCCCTTCTCCTTCCAGGAAGTGAGCCGCGTGGGGATTCCGGATCAAAACTCGGGGGCCGCCACCCAGTTGGTGTCGTGCGGCTCGGTGATGTAGAACCACCCCGATTGCCACCCCTTTATGGTCTCCACGAAGGAGCCCTCGAGCCATATAACATTGGGCATTTTACCCACCATGGCTCCGCCGCATTCCGCTTGTTGGCCGCCAACCACCTTCGGCTTGATATTGAAGGTCTTCAGCCACAGGCCGAAGTGGGGCCGGATGCGGAGGAAAGCCTCACACACGACGATGAACGCCGAGATGTTGAGGATGAAATTCGGGGCCAGATCATGAAAGTCCAGCCCATAATAGAACATAAGGCCGCTGACAAATGGATGGAGGGGAAACCCCAGTCCACGGACGAAGTGGGGGAGGAAAACCACCCTTTCGTGAGGTTTCGGGGTAGGGACGATCTGCCTCGCGGCTGGCAGCCGGTGCGCGATATCCGCAGCTAAGTATCCGGCCTCACGTAGTTTTTTGATGTGTCCCTCCATGACGGAGGAGACCATCCACTTGCCTCCCTCTCAGGACATGTTTGAGGAGAGTTGAGGAGAAGGATGTGGACTTGGGCGCTGGAGCTCGAGTGCGTGAGAATGGATGAGCAAGGAGGAAGGAGGCGTGGGTAGAAAAAGGAGAGACCTTATCCCTTTATAAGGGCGGACAAAACTATGCGCCCCCACAAGCTTGGTAAAACTCGCTTATACCCCCAAGAGCCGTAATTGATGGCGCGGTTGGGTTACCCATGTCCGTATTGATGAGAATCCCGTGGTAAGGGGAACACGATCTCTGCTTTGACAAGACGTGTCAAGAAACCGCCTCGCGTTATGTGCGGGGCTGGTTAAAGAAAAACGGTTCAAATAATTACCGGGCCATGGCATGATGTCATGCTGCCAAAACGTGTCAGCAGATTAGATTTCTGGAAATATTATTCTCTCTACGGTGGTATGTGGAACTTATTTTGCAGGGTCGGACACTGTCCTTGTATTCAAACTCTTCCGTGGTGTATTCGGAGGAGGAACCCGCCTTGCAATGCCGAAGACAACACTGCGTGCCGGACTCATCGTCATTGAAGCCTGGTTCAGGGGCTACTGAGGGAGTCCTAGATTAGGGGGTCTCCGGACAGCCGGACTATATCCTTTGGCCGGACTGTAGGACTATGAAGATATGAGATTGAAGACTTTGTCCCGTGTCCGGATGGGACTCTACTTGGCGTGGAAGGCAAGCTAGGCAATACGGATATGCATATCTCCTCCTTAGTAACCGACCTTGTGTAACCCTAGCCTCCTCTGGTGTCTATATAAATCGGAGGGTTTTAGTCCGTAGGACAACATACAATCATACCATAGGCTAGCTTCTAGCGTTTAGCCTCTCTGATCTCGTGGTAGATCTACTCTTGTACTACTCATATTATCAAGAATAAATCAAGAAGGACGTAGGGTTTTACCTCCATCAAGAGGGCCCGAACCTGGGTAAAACATCGTGTCCCCTGCCTCCTGTTACCATCCGCCTTAGACGCACAGTTCGGGACCCCCTACCCGAGATCCGCCGGTTTTGGCACCGACAGTTGTCATCCGAGATTTATTATTATTGCTCGCTAGTTGATTATGCCATTGATATGAGTAAACATGAGACCTAAGTGTTATTGTGAATGTGGTTAGTTCATAATATTTGCTGAAAACTTGAATGTTGCCTTTACATATTTACAACAACAAGAGCAAACAGAGTTTGTAAAAGTTTTTCTTTATCACTTTCAGTTTGTCAACTGAATTTCTTGAGGACAAGCAAAGGTTTAAGCTTGGGGGAGTTGATACATCTCTGTCATATCTACTTTTCCAAACACTTTTGCCCTTGTTTTGGACTCTAACTTGCATGATTTGAATGGAACTAACCCAGACTAACGTTGTTTTCAGCAGAATTGCCATGGTGTTATTTATGTGCATAAACAAAAGTTCTCGGAATGACCTGAAACTCCACGGAGATTATTTTTGGAAATAATAAAAAATACTGGCAAAGAATCAAGGCCAAGGGGCCCACACCCTAGCAACGAGGGTGGGGGGCGCGCCTGCCCCCCTGGGCGCGCCCCCTACCTCATGGGCCCCCTGGAGCTCCACCGACCTCAACTCCAACTCCATATATTCGTGTTCGGGGAGAAAAAATAAAGGAGAAGGATTCATCGCGTTTTACGATACGGAGCCGCCGCCAAGCCCTAAACTCTCTTGGGAGGGTTGATCTGGAGTTCGTTCGGGGCTCCGGAGAGGGGAATCCATCGTCGTCGTCATCATCAACCATCCTCCATCACCAATTTCATGATGCTCACTGCCGTGCGTGAGTAATTCCATCGTAGGCTTGCTGGACGGTGATGGGTTGGATGAGATTTATCATGTAATCGAGTTAGTTTTGTTAGGGTTTGATCCCTAGTATCCACTATGTTCTGAGATTGATGTTGCTATGACTGCTATGATTAATGCTTGTCACTAGGGCCCGAGTGCCATGATTTCAGATCTGAACCTATTATGTTTTCATGAATATATGTGAGTTCTTGATCCTATCTTGCAAGCCTATAGTCACCTACTATGTGTTATGATCCGGCAACCCCGAAGTGACAATAATCGGGACCACTCCTGGTGATGACCGTAGTTTGAGGAGTTCATGTATTCACCATGTGTTAATGCTTTGGTCCGGTACTCTATTAAAAGGAGGCCTTAATATCCCTTAGTTTCTGCTAGGACCCCGCTGCCACGGGAGGGTAGGACAAAAGATGTCATGCAAGTTCTTTTCCATAAGCACCTATGACTATATTCGGAATACATGCCTACATTACATTGATGAATTGGAGCTAGCTCTGTGTCACCCTATGTTATGACTGTTACATCATGAACCGCATCCGGTATAATTCTCTATCACCAATCCAATGCCTACGAGCTTTCCATATATTGTTCTTCGCTTATTTACTTTTCCGTTGCTATTGTTATCATCACTATAAAACACCAAAAATATTACTTTTGCTACCGTTACCTTTTGCCACCGTTACCACTACTATCATATTACTTTGCTACTAAACACTTTGATGTAGATATTAAGTTATCCAGGTGTGGTTGAATTGACAACTCAGCTGCTAATACTTGAGAATATTCTTTGGCTCCCCTTGTGTCGAATCAATAAATTTGGGTTGAATACTCTACCCTCAAAAATTGTTGCGATCCCCTATACTTGTGGGTTATCACTACTGTCCTACAAAACTCCGCGCTTGGCAGCCTAACACGAGTCTACAAGAATAAGTTGTGTAGTAGACATCATGTCTCAACGTCAATTGCAAGATGAGCCAGCAAGCTAGCTGTGGAGTTGCCAATATGCTCAAAGTGCACACTACTCACGAGACCACCTTGGTTGTGGCGTGTCCCCTCTTTAGCTTCTAGAGTCGTACAACCCTTTTGCCCACACTTAATGCCCCCCACATGCCATAGATTTTCATTTAGATTAAACATCTAAGAGCGATGGTAGCAAAAAATGTTTATTACTCGCTCTAATCCATAATAACTAAAACCACGACACTTGTTATGTATCAGAGGGAGTAGGAAATAAGGTCATGGAAAAGCACGAATGTATGATATTTGTGACAACCAACAAAGTCTTAATTTATAACCAAGAAAGATAAGATTTCTTAAAACAACATAAATCAAGGAGAAAAATAGTAAGTCTCCAACCCAGAGAAGGACTTTAACAATGACCAAAATAGGAGCATCCTTGTTCACTCATCTCCTCAAAAGAGGAAACTATACAAAAAGATAAGGAAAACCAAGGAATCATTAGAGAACTAAATTTAATAAATCATACAAAGATTAGATGGAAAATAACACTCTAATTACAATAGGTCTTTGAGTCGTTGACCCAACAACATGTATTTGTTACAAAGGAAATTTTGCTGATGAATGATGATGTGTTGCCAACAGATGGGAGTAGGGAAGAAATGAGAAATCCAAAGGGAAGTGGTGTATGCTTCGGGAGCAGGGGAATGAGAAGACATAGGGGGAGAAGAAACGATGGCCACCGGTGTGGAGTAGATTGTCAGCAGGTGGCTCGATCGAAGTACCCTCACATTCACATGAGGGCAGGCTAGCTAATTGACCTATGGGATTCAAGGCCTTCTCATAGTTACCTTCTTCTTATTGGCCCGTTGTCATGACCCAGATTTGGTAGAATCCAAGTCTCTATGCTTACTGTACTATCCTTGGATGATAGCTAGCACACACAGCAACAAGAATGAATATCAGTAAAACATACATCATTTTACTACAATGGTATATCCAGAAATACATACCATTGGCACGGCTCAAGGCTGGCACATAATACAGCAAAATTATACGTAGTCGCTAAGTTAGGGCTCCATCAACGCCACTGGGCTCGTTGAGTGTAGACCATAACCCTATCTTCTCTTAATCTGTCGAGATCTGCACATGACAGGTGCAGATGAGTACGTGGAATGTACTCGCAAGTTGCAAAGGAAAGTTTAACAGAATATATATGCAGGGTAAGTATTGGTGGAGGTTTCCTTTGCATAAAGCCAATTTTCTCCTATACTAAATTTTGTACACTTCTTTTGAAATAAAAATATATTTTTAGTATAAAAGGTAGGAGTGAGACACCTGGATATACGCACTAGTGCTCATTCTCCAAAATAGTTTTAAAACATATATAAGGTTGAAGTGAAACACATTCACTGTGCTCATTCCTCAACTTTAACCCTTAAAATAGACTTTTAGAAAAGAAAGGGGAGATTCTTCTTCAGTCCAAGTCTTCAGTTGCTCAAATTTGCCCGTAACCGAGGGCAGGGCTAATCGATTAGGTTTAATCCTCTGCAGAGTTCGTACACGTTCCCCACATGACACAATCAACCCTTTGTGTCGTGACACCATTTTGGGTCTGTGACCGAAAGGAGATTGTGACGAAGCTTTTCCAAATGGCCCCCTTTATTTAGTTCTAGCACGGCCCGCTCCCTTAGCTATTAAGACTCATCTTCGATGTTCGTACCTGAATAAGGGTTTCCCGATAAGGAAAAGCTAATCCAGAGCCATAATAGCATGTGGCTATATTGGAAGCAACATCAAACTGTACTTGGAAGATCTCAATCCCCTGGACGGCGGTCCCCGCCAAAACCTGTGTGCAAGTCCCTAGTCAGGCGCATTCACTGCAAGACCCCGATGGGTGCAATCATTGGTAGATGCTCCCACCATACCATTCCGCCCAGAGTGTAGAAGTAAAATAATATATAATTTTGTTTTTTAAAAGTTTTCACAAAACCATGCCCCAAAAGAGGCAGGTTTAAAGGTTTAAAACAATTTTGGTTTTCATCCCACCCATTTTCTGCAAGCGTGGCCAAGCATGGTTGCAAGTCTTGAACCTATGGCTCTAGCTAGCAATGATACTTTGTAAAACTTTTGTAAAACATGCATAGTATTAAAATTTAAAGGAATATGCATAATATGAAAATATAGGTCAAGCATGATCAATTTGCAACTTGCCCGAATTCCTAAAGATGAAATATTCTACTCATTGTCGTCTCGCCTTCTCGTTAAAATATATCTAATGATATAAGAAAGTACTTTAACACACAACAACATCCAAATAAAGATCCAAATAAAAGGTACAAAAATTACAATACAAAATAATTGGCGGATAACTTTCCTACAGAAGTTGTTAGGACTTGATTATGGGTTGAGATAAGATCAAGAATGGGAATATAACATAGGTTTAAAGCATATGAAAATAGGGTTTATGGAGTTTGATGGAATAAAGGTCCATGTTAAAAGAACTAAACTAAAAAATTTATAAGTGTGTGGTTAAATCATATGGGTACATGATCAGAGAACAATCATGATGGTCTTCTGAAGAAGATTGAGTCAAGAAATAAAGTTAAACTAATGATGGAGTTGAAGTACGATAAAAGAAAGGAAATTTGGAGTGTTGAGGACAAAATAGTAGCTAGACATAGCTGAAAATTTATGGGAAGTGTTTTAACTGAAAGGTATGGTCTCAAGGATCAACTTTGGTACAAGGAATATTTTCAAATGGATTATAGATTAAAAGATATAGAAAAATTACTAAATTTCTTATTTAATTTAGAACTAAATTTGAATTTGCTCAAAAGTGAAATATTTCAGTTCCGTGAGAAAATACATGTTCTAACGAATCTGGGGATATAAATTTGTCGAATTCTGACATAGAATTTAGAAGATACAAATTGTTGAAGTTTGGATATTTTTGGAAAAAAATACAATTACGGGATTTACAGGAGATGCTATGTGTGATGTTCTCACTGGCTGGTACCGATTCATTTTTTTAATGAACAGAGAGAGCGACCTGTTGCCTGATGGATCAAACAATCAAAAGGAGAAGAATATTCACCGGGGGGAGGTGGTCCGGTCGCCGGAGTTGGTCGGGGTGGCGGCACGTGGCTGGATCATGCACGAGGAGGTTCACGTCGCGATTCCCGATGATGAGACGAAGATGATAGGATATTGGCACTGCCGATGTCGTCCACTGGAGGGCGTGGGCAGCGGCTGCAGGCAGAACGATGGTGGAGCTCGGATGCCGTCGTTAGTGCGCCCTGGCTGGAGAATTGAGGGGGAAAAGGGGTCAGCGAGGTGTGCACGGGAGACACATAGAGAAAGGAAGAAACGAGGGGTTCTGAGCTTCACCGGAGGCGACGGGATCGTCAACGGACGACGACAACGAAGCTCGGGTCCGGCGACAAATTCTCTGGTTTTGAGGCGAGATGGAGAGGGCTTTTGGGTATGGAAGGTGTTAGGGCTGAGGGCTCTCCTCGGGATCTATTTATAGTCGCAGTGGGAGCTGGTACGGGGAGATTAAGGGAGCTCAACATGGCCATTATGGCTGTTTGTGCGTGTACGTTTCACGGGTCAATTCGGTGATTTATGGCAATAATGTTGGGTTTTAATTCTCTAAATGGGTTCTCCTTACATTCCTCTGTAAGTTTCGTGTTGGTGGCAAGTCGAAAGGATGGCTGTGGTTAGAACTAGAGGGAGAGGAAGAGGTGAAGACGCCATGGCTATTCAAGACATCTAACACCGGCTGAATTCTCTCTCAGAACTGCTAAAAACAGAGTGTTGGGCCTGGCTGCGATTGAAAGAGTGAGAAAGAGGCAAGATTCAAGAATAATTTGGCTGAAGGCAGGAGACGCGAGCACCAAGTTCTTTCACGCAAAATACAAACGCTAGAAAAAGGAGAAACCACATCCACACAATAACAACTCCGGAGGGGACGGTTCTAACAGAACATGCAGCAAAAACTGAAGAAATACACAGACATTTTGCTGCACAGCTAGGCTCTAGAGAACAACGGCGGCACATGATCAACTGGGCAGAGCTGCAGATGACAAGC
The DNA here is from genome assembly GCF_003073215.2 of Triticum urartu. Taxonomy (NCBI): domain Eukaryota; kingdom Viridiplantae; phylum Streptophyta; class Magnoliopsida; order Poales; family Poaceae; genus Triticum; species Triticum urartu. The sequence goes on along the minus strand of NC_053027.1, from coordinate 439,086,941 downwards.
ATCGAGGGAGGGGGTTTGGACACCCCGTTCACTGAAGAAGAAGTCTGGAAAGCAGTCGCTGCATCCTCGGCGGAAAAAGCCCCGGGCCCTGACGGATTCACGGGAAAATTCTTCGGAGCTAGTTGGGATACTATCAAGGACGACATAATGGCAGTCTTTAACAAATTCTATCACCTAACGAGCCAAAATTTTGAAGAGATCAACAAAGAATATATTACACTTATACCCAAGAGAGAAGAAGCATCAAAAGTTAAGCATTTCAGACCCATAAGTCTCATTAACTCAGCGGAAAAATTAGTTACAAAGGTCCTGTCCATGAGATTGGCCAAAGTCATCCCAGAAATTATCTCACCAGCACAATCGGCCTTCCAGAGGGGTAAATGCATCCACGACAGCTACTTATATGTCCAGGGCAGTGTAAAATCAATGCACAGAAAAAAGAAACCAGCACTGCTCTTCAAACTGGACATACAAAAGGCTTATGACTCTATCTCCTGGGATTACCTACTGGAAGTGCTGCAAAGGATGGGTTTTAGTGCTCGCTGGAGAGATTGGGTGGCAATGCTGCTGTCCATGGCGACATCCTCCTGCTTGCTAAACGGAGATGCCGGACTGCCGATCAATCACCGAAAAGGATTAAGGCAAGGAGACCCCCTATGACCACTGCTATTCATCATTGCAATTGACACTCTGCATCAACTACTCTCCGCTGCAACGAAAAAAGGAATTCTAGCCCCTCTATCTGGAAGGGGAACAAGGATGAGGGTTAGCCTCTACACAGATGATGCGATGATCTTCGCCAACCAGATCAAAGAGGAGGTACAAGCCCTACTTTAGATTCTACAATTTTTCGGTGACGCAACAGGACTTAGATTAAACCAGGAAAAATCTTCAGTAGCTGCAATTAGGCGCGAAGGCATAAACCTCTCGGAGGTACTACAAGACTTCGGGGGAAAAGTTGTAGGTTTCCTGATGACCTACCTCGGCCTCCCAATCTCCACGCATAGGATTAGAGTAGTACATCTCCAATTCATCCTGGATAGAATTAGGGCGCGACTCACGGGCTGGAAAGGCAAGCTCATGACCATAGGCAGGCGTGTGTTGATTCGTAGCGTGCTCTCTGCAATGCCAACTTTTGCTCTAACGGCGCTCCGACCACCAGAGAAATTGATGAAGGAAATTGACAAGACTAGAAGAAGATTCCTCTGGGCTCCAGAAGAAGACACATCGGGTGTAGCATGCAAGGTGAGCTGGAAGAAAGTTTGTACACCAACTGAAAAAGGAGTAATGGGAATTCAGGATCTCCAAGCCATGGGCAGAGCGCTTCGCTTACGCTGGCTATGGTTAGCTTGGACGCAGCCGGGCAACCCTTGGATTGATTTCCCAACGCCATGCGACCAAGGCGACAAAGTTCTATTTGCCACATCCACTAAGGTGACCGTTGGAGATGGAAGAAGGGCTAAGTTCTGAACTTGCTGCTGGTTGGGCGAAGAGCTGCTGTGCACTTCTTTTCCCAGGTTGTACAAACAATCCAAGAGGAAAACACGAACAGTTGTCAAGTCCCTGCACGACCACCAATGGATAAAAGACCTTCAACACAGGGATTGGGAATCCACATGCGCAAAAAATCAGAGCACATGGAGGAATACAACAAGGTCAGACTGTGGACACAATAGTTTGGACTAAAAACAACAAAGTAATCTACACGACAAAATCAGTATACAAGCTGCAATTCAACAGCTTGCCGAGCTTGGACATGCAGAACACAGTCTGGAAGGTTTGGGCCCCAGGAAAAATCAAAATCTTTGCATGGCTGCTCCACCTAGACAGATTATGGTGCAATGATCGCCTACAAAGAAGACAATGGCCAAACACCTATTTTTGCCAATTCTATTTAAGAAACTTAGAATCTTCGGTACACCTATTCTGGCACTGCCTGGTCTCGTGCGTAGTTTGGGCAGGAGTGTCCGAATGGAGATGCTGCAAGTCGCTCCGCCCTGCAGGAGGGGAACAAGTAAGCTCAAGAACGGCCATCTACAACATAATCTCCAGAGATGGAAAAGAGGACAAAAGGGGCATCAAAACCATGATAATGGCAACCACCTGGAAGATGTGGAACGAGAGAAACAATTGCATATTCAGAAAGAAGACAACCTTCCCAAATGACATCCTAGCGGTAGTTCGGCGAACAATGGAGCAGTGGCGATTAGCGGGAGCAAAAAGCATAGAGACCCTTTTCGGGGATATAGTCGGCAGATAGAGAGATAGCTTTTTGGCTGAAGGGGGGAGGGGATTTTCACTAGCCCCTGTCTTTCTTGTATTCTCTAAAAAACTCATACTGATCACTTGACCAGGCTTTGTACTCCTCTCGCTTCTTCTAAATCAAATGAAGCCAGCAAATGCTGGATCTTTCAAAAAAAAGTTCAGTTTCTGTTCAGATTGAATGTGCAGAGGAAGGAGACGAGCACGTGCATGCGCCTGGGCTTGAGGTGTGTAAGCTAGATGGGCTTTAGTGGAAACATACTATGCCCAAGGAGCAAGGGAAAGAAAATAAATAAATATAGAAGTGAGGTGGACTTAGCCCAACTTGGTTGGGCAGATAGGAGAGAGATAGAAACAATGTGCAAGAAATTGTGGAATGGCCCAATTCAATTTTATATGTTTTTCTAATATTTTAAGGTCATTATAAATTCCCTATAAGAACCAAAATGATTTCAAACTCAATCAAATATTCAAATGAGCCCTATTAAATATTTTCTAACTTTTTCTTATGTAGAAGTCATATTATCTCCTCTCATTAATTTTTTATTTGAATACTTTGGAAATATTTAACTGGCATTAAAATGCCACTAGTACAAATGCCTGTGCTTTGCACCGGGTGAAAAAATTGAAATATGCTTCACGTGGCTTTAGGTGACACTTTTTATATCCAATTTTGGCATATGTCAGAAATAAGGTTACACTTTTGTTAAGTACTCCCTCCGGTCATTTTTATTCTGCATATAAATTTTTCTCGAAGTCAAAGTATCTCTACTTTGATCAAACGTATAGAAAAAAGTATCAACAACCACAATGCCAAATCAATATTGTTAGATTCATCACGAAATGTAGTTTCATGGAATGTGTATTTGGTATAGTAGATGTTGATATTTTTTAATATATATTTGATAAAATTATTAAACTTTGACTTGACACAAATCTAATATGTGAAGTAAAAAGGACCAGAGGGAGTACGTTTCTTTTTCCTATTTTTGTAACAAACATGTGCACTTTTGTGGTTTTAATACTGAGATTGATAAGACTGAGAATAAATATAGATGTGTAATATATTGTTTGGTTTATCTTTAAGAAATAAAAGTTTGAGCATGCACTACCTTCACTAAATATGCATATTTTATGAAATTGCTTGAGTCTGATGGTCTGTGCTGAGAGAAGTTCTGTAAAATCATGGTTTATTTTTTTAAATAAAAATATGAGCATGAGAACATTTAGCATTTATCGGCAAGATGTACTGGTATTTTTTTCTGATCAAAACTTATAAACACCCGTAAAGCTCTGGCCTTTGCTTACCGTCCTTCTGATCTAAAGTATGCACTGCCTTCAAGGTCGTCTGGGGTTTGTCCAATTTGGGATCAATTTTGAAAAGTTAGAGTTATGCATGGTACATGCACGACTGAAAGCACCACTCTGTCAGCGTGAGATAGTCAATATTTGGAACAAAATATTACGTGGTTATTCCCCGCAAAATAATAATATATATATTACGTGGTTATCTTTTTTATCTAATTGAAGATAGATCAAGCCAACACACAGCAACAATCAACACGTCAGAGTTAGGGAGGCCAGATCCGGTGGCAGGTTCAACATCCAAGAATAATAATTTGTCGGTGTGAAACGACACCTATGGGATCACAAGAACCCCTACTACGGTTGCCGGGGCGCAGGGTTGCGAGAAGAGCAGGATTGGTAACTAGCACGAGGATCGTTCACCCAGGTTCGGGCCGCGAGGTTGCGTAAAACCCTAGTCCTGCTTTGGTGGGTGTATTTCAGAGAGTTCTTGAGCACTCAAACTAGTTGTGGTGAGTGTGTGGTTTGAAAAGGCCGAACCCCTCTCCAGTATGCCATAGGCCTCCTTTTATAGTTGAAAGGGGCTGCCACAGTGGCACACAGGAGGTGGAAAGGCGCACAGTGCTAAGAGCTTGTCGCTCGTATTACAAGACAAGGCGCATTTAATGCATCGCTTAGGTGTCCCCTTGCTTTATTGGGGACGGGAACGAGGCCCGTCCCGTCCGTTGCCGCTCCTCCTTGCTTCGACATGCGCCCTGGTCAGCGATGCATGCGGCGCCATGTAGGCAGGCAGGCAGCTGAGGTGGTGCGGTGGCAAAGCCTTCACGAAGATCTGCATGTCGCCAAGCGGGCGCTTGCTGAGTTGGCCTAGGAGCTGCATGCTGCCACGCAGGTGCCTGCCCAGCTGGTTGGGCTGGCGGCTGCATGCGAACGGCGGTGGAGACTTGGTTGGTGCGGTCCTGGACGTGGCCCTGCTGGCGCCCTTGGCGAGGGCCTTGCCGGGTGGCTCGGCAAGGGCCTTGCCGTGGTGTGTTGTTGTCCCCGACAAGGACCTTGCCTGGGGTCTGGTGGCCTTCCTCGGTAAGGATGTTGCCGAGGGTCATCGTCTGCTAATCCTCAATTGATCTTGAGTGTTCCTTGTCTTCACAAAGATCTGCAGGCCACCATGGAGGTGCCTCCCGAGCCTTGGCCCAACGTGATGTTGGAGACCGTGGACTCAAGGGTGGCTCGCTCTGTTGGTGTGGGGAGAGCTGCCCCAGCAAGGGTCTTGCCGGGGGAACCTGCTTTGTCCCTCTGCTCTTTGTGGTCTTGACCTTGGCGTTGCTCTGGCTGTCTTGGGCTTCGGTTTTACCTCAGTTCACCTCCCCTGCTCTGCTTGGTGTGGCCGTGGGCGCGGCTCCGACTGTCCGTGCACCGGTAATGGGGTACAAAAGCGCGCCCCTTCTTTTGTACACCGATAGGAGCCCCCGGGCCTGGGCCATACATAAGCGCGACACGTTGTTGGGCCAGGCCCAAAACAGTGCATGGGTAGGCGGGGCGGTTTTTACCGCGGTGAAACTTTTTGCGCACTGCGCTTCCCACGACCCGCACGCGGCATGGCGTGGCATGGCATGGAGGCGCGCGGGTGACGTGGGCGGCATGCGTGGGGCGGTTCCCGCACGCATGCGTCACATCGCAGTAAATGGGCAGCGCGACCCGTGGCTTCCCCATAAAAAGGGATAACCGCGAGCGCACTGTTCCTTTACCCTCCACGCAACCCCAATTTCGGAAGCCTTCGCTCGTCTTCCTCTTCTTCCCTAAGCTTCGCCCTCGCTCGCTGCCGTTGCGTTCCTGCCGCCCTCTGCTTTGCCCTTCTCCCCCAGCCGCCATGGCGCCGAAATCCGTCAAGGGCAAGGGTGTGGCTAAGGATGTCGGAGCGGCGGAGCCGCCATAGAGTGCGCTGGCGGTGCAACGGATGCAGCCCGCCTTCTTCCCCTCAACAATTGACGTGCTCGAGCTTCGGGAATCCTTCAAGCCCCTGTGGGGGTGAAGATGGGGGGAGAGAAGTCGGGGCATCCAGCCACGCGCGTCATCCCCGCCAACTGCGCCGAGGCTGCCCCAAATCGGTACCCCTTCTTTGTCGACTATTTTTCCTGCGCGCTTTGTCCCCCCTTCTCCGATTTCTTCAGCGACATCATGCACACCTTTGGCTTCCGCCTCTTGGATTTTACCCCGAATGCGGTGGCATGCATGGCCCTTTTCGCGCACCTCTGCGAGGGTTTCGCCGGGGTGCACCCTAATACGACGCTCTTCCGCCACTACTTCTTCCCTGGGATCCAGATGGGAGGCGCCATTTCTGGTTGCATCGCCTGGATCCCAAGGTCCAAGGGAGCGTTCCTGGATGGCGCCATGAAGGAGAGGTGGGAAGAATGGAGGGGCCGGTGGTGCTGGATCGAAGAGAAGGACCCGCCGACGTTCTGCGAAGTTCGCCGGGCGCCGCCGGTTCGCAGCAGCGATTGGAGCGACGTCGACACCGACGACGAGAAGCTCACGGTCGCCACCACCATGATCCTTCGGCTCACTGAGGCCGGGCTCACCCTTGAGATGATCGGGGCGGACTTCATCCACCGCCGGATCGCTCCACTACACAACAAGGGGAGGCCAGCCCGGCTCTTCACGAAACCCGCCGACATCATGCGGCTTCGCCCCGGCCTCGACCACAACTTCACGGTGATGGGGCATGCCCATTTCTGCCAGTGGCTCTTCCAGCTCGATGTGGGCCGTGACGGCAAGGTCGAGCGGACCGGCAAGGTCGCGAGGGCCGCCGCGAAGGCCGGCAAGGTCTTCAAGGGGCCTTTGTTCAAGCTGCCGGCGGGAGTGGTCCCACTGTGCAATAGTTCGCCCCGGACCGAGATCATCGCCATGATGCCGGACTGCAATGCACATGGCCCTGACCCGAGCTGGAAGGAGCTGGAGGACGTCGAGGTGCAACAGTTCTTTGACACTTTGCACGAGTGGTACATCAACGCCGACGCCGAGCGGCTGCTCATCCAGGACACCACCCAGGTGGAACTGGACTACATCACCGCCAGGGCGAGGGAGGCGCAGCTTGCCAAGGAGGCCGGCAGCGCTGGTGGTGTGGAGGACAAGGCCGCGACGGCGCGGAGGAGGAGGAGCTCGCCCGATGGGCGACGTCCGCCGGGGAAGCCAGCAGCGCCGGCACTGAGGCACCTCTGGTTGAGGATGTGGCCGACGAGTCGTCGTCGGAGGAGGCTGGGCTATTGACCCTCCGGCCACAGGGAGAGGGTGAGTCCTGCGGCGGGCCACTTCTGGCGAGCCGGTACGGCCCATCAAGGCCGCGCGGCGGCCAAATTCCCTGGAGGAGTCCACGCGTTAGACGAGGGCCGCGGCGGCGAAGAAGGTGGTGAGGGCCGCGGTGGCTAAGAAGAAAGCATCTGCCTCCTCTTCGTCCAAGCGCGTCCAGACTTTGCCCTCCTCCCCTCCTCCAGCAGACGTCGAAGCGGGGGTCCCCTTCGACTTTGGGTCACTTAGCCCCAGAAGGAAGAGGAAAACAACAGAGGAGGTGGATGACGAGTAAGCATCCTGCTTCATTTTGCCATCCCTGTTTCCTCAATCTGAGCCACTTGTCTTGACTTGTCTTTGTCTTTGCAGGGACGTGGAGACGCTGGCACAGAGAGTGAAGAGGGCCAAGGTCTTGGCGGGTGGCCAGCCCCCGGCTGGTACTTCGAGGGCGCCACTGGTGGTACTGAGCAGCCCGGATAGCAGCCCCCGGTACAGCCCCCAATGTAAGTTCATTACTCTCCCCTCGTCAACATGTGTCAGGGGTATGGTGCTCTGGTGCTGACCTTGCCGGGTATGTAGGAGGAGAGCAGCGTCAGGAGGAGAGCAGCGTCAGGAGGAGCCGCAGAGGGCTACTCCCAACATGCCGCCCCTATCGACCACGCCGCCCCGAGGGGCGTCCTCGGCAAGGGCGCCAAGCACCGGGTCCACGCACATGGAGGAGGAGGAGAACTTGGGCGCTGGTGGCTTCGCCTCGGCGCCAAATGTTGGCGGGGAGGGGATTTCTACTTCCCATCCTAGCACTGATAAGTCTCTTAGCCTTCCGTCCCTGCTTTCTTTCTTCTTTTTCAATTTTTGATCTTGGTTCTACCCCACCCTCTTCTTAATATCCAGATCCTCTTTCGGCGGACCGGGAGGACCTGGACACCGTTACTGAGGACGTTGCCAAGGACGCCGCGGCAGAGGCCGAGAGGATCGCCGCCAAGGAAAACGCCAGTGGTGCCGTGGAGGACGCCGCCGAAGGGCCTGCCGGGGAGTCCGGCAAGGCTACTGCCGAGGAGGCCGGCAAGGGGCCTGCCGGAGGGAGCAGCGAGGCCACCGCCGAGGAGGAGGTGGTCGATGACCAGCCTTCCTCCTCCACTACCTCTGGATCTGGCAAGTACCTGGAGGTGAGTGACGGCATCTTCGTCCACCTCCCTGGCGCGTCGAGCACCAGGACCCCCGTCGAGTGGGAGGTGTTCGACAACGAAGTGCTCGCCTCCGCTGGACTCGAGGTCGTCGACGAGTCGAGCAGTGGTGGCGACGGCTCCCAGGAGGAGCGGCTGCTTCAGGCCATGGGTGCCAACTTTCGGAGGCTCCAGGTGCTTCATCGTGCCCGCCTGGATAAAGCTAGGTCCAGGATGGCGGTGGTGGAGAAGGCGGAGGCGGACCTCCAGAAGCGCGTCGCCGAGACGCAAGACTGGTTCCGCCAGGCTCACGACGAGCTGAAGGCCGCCCAGGGCGAGTTGGCCAAGCGTGATGTGGAGCTCATCATGAAGCTGGCCGACGTCGAGAAGGCCCAAGAGATGGCAAATAACTTGGCCGCTGCCGCCGAAGCCGCCCGGACCCAGCACGAGGCCGCACTGAACTCCCAGGAGGAGGACCTCACCGCGCGTGCGGAGAAGCTTGCCGCCACGCCTCGCGCCAAGGATGAAGAGGTGGGGAAGCTTGTCTTGCAGTGGACCAGCGAGCTGGAGCAAAGGCACAAAGAGGCGCTCGATGCCCAGGCCCAGGTTCACGCCGACAAGGTGAAGGAGCTGGAGGTGGAGCGGGACGAGCTGAAGGAGCATGCCCTAAAGCTGTCCCAGGAGAAGGACACGCTCAACAGCGCCCTGACGGAGGTGCAGGGCGCGGCCATCAGCAGGGCCGAGGAGCTCTCCGAGGCCAACAACTCCATCAAAGACCTCAAGCTGAAGTTGGAGGGTCTCGAGAAGATGCTGTCGGAGGCCAAGGCCCGGAAGGGGACCTTGACCAAAAACCTGGAGACCGAGAAGCAGCTGCGGGCGAACGAGGCCCTCAACTTCAAGGAGCACATGGAGGACGAGAGCCGCTGGCTCGATCGCCTCGCCACCGTTGCCAACCTAGTCGCCGCGTAGCTGGCCACCATGGGGATGCCGAACGTGAGGTATGCCCCGGAGCGGAGTGTGAGCGCTAACTGCAGCCTGAACCTATTCTTTGAGAGGGTCATCGGTGCTTTGGAGCGGCTTCATGCCAACCAGGCAGCCTCGTTGGTTGACGAGGCCCGGAAGCTTTGCCAGGGCGCCATGATCAAGGTGGCGTACTGGTACCCCGACCTCGACTTCGACGCCGCGCTGGAGAGCTTGCCGGAGGGTACTAACCTCGCACCGCTCAGGGAGCACATCAAGCCCATCATCAGCGGTGTCGGCAGAATTCAGAGGGTGGAGGGCCAGCGCCGGGATTAGGCACCCCATTTCTTATCGCCGCTGTAGGTTCACAACCAAGACAATTGCTATCTTTAGTTAGAACGGCAGCAACAATTCGATGTAATATAATTCTGGAGCACTTTTAATATCATGCATGTTATTTTCCTATTCGATTTTTACTTGTATGTCCACCCTACGTAACTGGGTAGGCTTGCCGGCGCGTAAACCCAGGGCGGCGTCTTGGGGACGGATCCCCATTGGCCTGCCGGGTGTGCTTGCTGCCAGGCGAACCACCTTACCGCCCCTAGAGCGGCCACCCGAACTGTCGAGCTTGACTCGAGTCAGAGTCGGGAATGTTGCCAAGTGCGGAAGGCTACCTCACCACCCTCGACGCGGCCGCTTTGAGCTGTTGAGTGGACTCGAAAAAGAACAAGGGCGTTGCCAACTGTGGGGGGGCCCTTTGCGTGCAGGTTTCTCATACATAGGCAAGCACTACAAAAAAAATACACTTCCATGATGATACGTGTTTGTCACAGTAGGTCGCTTTTTTTGTCATGCATGTACATCCATGACAAATTTATGACAGAATCAAGATAGTCATACCTGTGCTGTCGTAGAAGTGTTCCATGACATTACCAAAATTATCATCACGGAAGTGTCCAATTCCATGACGATAAATCGCGCGTCACAGAAGTGCTTTCGTTAAGGGTGACCGACACGTGGCATCCACTGTAACGGAACGCCGTTAAGCTATCGGGTCGGGTTTTGGATCCGGTAACCCGTTAACAGCCCCGACTAATGGGGATTTTCCATGTGTAAAATCATCATTGGCTAGAGGAAACACGTGTCGGCTCATCGCCAGGACAGATGACATCCACTCACTGGACAAAAGGCGCCTATGATACGTCGACACGTGGCACGACCCAATAAGTTTAAATGGGCCGGCCCAACTAAAGGCCCACAAGATTTTGCGGACCATAATGGGCCGGCCCAGCTAAAGGCCCACGAGATTTTGCGGACCATAATGGGCTGGACCAGCTAAAGGCCCACAAGATTTTGCGGGCCATAATGGGACGGCCCAGGTAAAGGCCCACAAGATTTTTGTGTGCCGTAATGGGCCGGCCCAGGTAAAGGCCCACAAGATTCTTGCGGATCATAATGGGCCAGCCCAGCTAAAGGCCCACGAGATTTTGCCAACATTAATGGGCCGGCCCAGCTATAGGCCCACAAGATTTTGAGGACCCTAGTAGGCCGGCCCATTAACTGCTTGCCATGTTTTGGGCCAAATGCCGGCCCATATTTGATCTGGTCCATTATTGGCCTGCCATGCTCCGGGCCTAATAGTGGCCCATATGAGATCCGGCCCGTTAAAGGCCTACCACGTTCTGGGCCAAATTACGACCCAGATTAGGTCCAGCCCTTTAAGAGGCTTTGGGCTCAATTATGGCCCATATCAGATTCGGCCCGTCAACTGGACACTATACTTTTGGGCCCACTTGCTAAAGGCCCACTTAGTAATTCGGCCTGATATTAGTTTTGCCCTGTTAAGGGCCCATTCAACATTTCGGCCCTATATTAATTTCAGCCTGTTAAAAGCCCGTCATATAGTTGGGCCACACTACGGCCCGGTTTGCATCCGGCCTGCTCGCAGCCGATATCTGATTGGACCAAACAAGGACCGAGACAATTTTTTGGCCAGTTAAAAGCCCGTTGACGGTGTTCTGGACTAGGGGGTAGTCACCACATCATCTCCCGATCTGTTAGATTGGGCCGACGACCCCCATGGCCGTATACTCATGGGCCAGTCTGGATAGCTGCCATATACAAGGAAGATTCCACAAGACTTGGTGATCAAGACAAGGACTCCTCCCCCACCGGCGTATTCGGCTAGGACTCTTGTTATCCTAGGCCTCTGGTGCATTATATAAACCAGGGCCAGGCTAGCCGATAGATCAGAGATACAACAATCATACCATAGGCTAGCTTCTAGGGTTTACCCTTCCCGATCTCGTGGTAGATCAACTTATACTCATATCATCAAGAATAAATCAAGCAGGACGTAGGGTTTTACCTCCATCAAGAGGGCCCGAACCTGGGTAAAACATCGTGTTCCCTGCCTCATGTTACCATCCACCTTAGACGCACAGTTCGGGACCCCCTACCCGAGATCCGCCAGTTTTGACACCGACATTGGTGCTTTCATTGAGAGTTCTGCTGTGTGTTAGGCAAAAGGTCGATGGCTCGCCTGCAGATCAACTGCGACTTCGGCATCTTCGTCACTAGCTCGACTGGTCACCTTGGTTCGACCAAGGACTGCGCCCTACCTCCGATCGTCATGTTCGGATAAGGGCCTTCATCAACATCAGCTCCGATCTCTATCAAGATCATGGAGGAATCATCCAGGGATTCCGGGGGCTCAACGTCAACATTGCCCTCGGGCGACCGTGCAGTTTTTCTAGACAACGAACTTGTGTCCGTCGCCACCGCCTCCGCAAGTGTCATTTTAATGATAGATTCGGTGGAATTGTGAGTAATTGAGTATGCAACAACCATGCAAAATTTTGTCGAGTTCCGATGGAGGAATCTCCGGCAATCTTCGATATACCGGAGCCCTGTCAAATCTGGACGGGAATCTGGATGAGTTTAGGGCGTGGTCTCCAGAGCCCAGCTCGGAGGTCCTTTGGAAGATCCAACCTTTCATCTACTGCGGAATTCCCATATCTACCACCCCTCCAAATTTCAGCTTTATCCGACGGTTCAAACTCCGGGAACCTTCCGATGAGTGGACCAATTTTCGGATCCGTTTTCTGCGCGAATACGGATCCGACCCGAATTCATGTTTCTTTATGAACATGATATTGGACAACCTTTTTAGAGGAATTCTCTTCTAGGGTATTGTGCATTGTTTTTAAACACGTGCCCATAAATTTTTAAGCCCCCGCTGAGGTCATCTTCATCATCATGCCGGTGTCAAACCAGTCCGGCAATATTGCTCCAAGGCTGCCGACCTACGCTAGACATGTCGTCACTTTGTTGAGCTGAGCTCAACTTCTTCGGATCATCATCTCGGCAAGCCGAACAAGAGTCCGGCATCGCGAAGGATAAATCATCACCAACATCGCCGCCCCATGAATTACACGAAGCGGGCATACCGGCATCGCCGCACGGTCACTTCATCAAGCTGGCATCGACCATGTCATGACCTACATCGGCAGGGCCGCACTATTGCTTCTTCAAGCTGGTGTCCATCACGCCGACCTACTTCGACTCATCGGCTGACATCGAGGCTTCGACATCTCGGCTGGACCGGGGGCTTCGCCATCTCTGCATCAATCTACTCCGGAGGCTTCGGCGTCACTAGCCGACCAGCTCCGTCACGTTAGCTGGACCGAGGGCTTTGCCTCGGCGAGCCAACCTTTGCCAGCATCGCCATACCGTCGCTTTATCTCCCATCAGGCAATTGGTGTGCGGATCGAGTCCCAATTTTCGGAACCACTTTCTTCGGATTGCTACAAGAAATAAACCAGGTGCTATTAATCCTAGTATTTTTTGCTTGCTCGAGTTCATTTTTCCCAAGGAATTATTACTCTGGTTTGTTCATCATATGTACACAGGTCTATCAAATGATGGCCGCATTAACGACGGTCGCATGGTAGTTCGGTCAGTTTCCGTACATGGTCCGGCGAATGCCGCATCCGGAACTCGGACCGACCTGCGAATTCAGGCTTTGCCACGCCTTTACCGCATCACGCCGACGCCCTGCATCGACATTGACTTTGGCGCCATGCCATATTTATTTTTATTACTCACTTTGCATAAATTATTTATTATGCAATGATTTTTTTAATTATTATTATTACTATTATCTCCGGTTTGCACTATTTTTTGTGCACAGGAAAATGATCCGGGTTGGGAAGTATCATCAACTCGGCGTACTGACATACCACGTCACCTCGGCTAGACGGGGGGCTTCGTTAACACTTCACTACCCCATGCCAGGGACTTCGGCATCATTCTGCCGGCCCGCATGTACCATGCTATGTCACCACTTTGGGGTGCCGAGCTCTTTACTCTGCCGCCTTGGGACCGGCTTGGGGGATGGAACCTTGTCCCACATCAAGCTCGGGCCGTGTCATCAATACCGAACACATTAACCAGCTAAGTTGCCTTCATGCTCAAAGTTTTAAATTTTTAACTTGTGTTCGGTTCGACCAAGCATTATACCTTTTTGAAAAAAAGTTGCTTGTAGAGAATCTCCTTGTCAAAACTTTGTTTGTGACACACAAATTCAAATACCCCGTTTATTTGGGGGCTTCCTTTATGAAGCTTTTCCTCTTGCATATGATTATACTTGTACGGCTTCGTTCCTTGTTTGTGTATTACGCCACAATATGCACCATATTGACTTAAGCGATTTGCAAGCTGGGTTGCCTAGCTCCTGTGCTAACCCCTACGTTCCCGATTGTTCGGCTAGGGAGTAAAGGGAGCACCTCTGCGATTGTCACGACCGGGTCATCCGAGCTCTGACCTCAGACTGGGTGAAGCCGAAAGCTAGCGCTCTTATTGTTTTCAATCATGGTCGGCACACAACGGAACTCATGAGTACAAAAAATCTATTGCACAAGTCTCATAGTAATAATGAGCACCGAAGAAAGGTATCGGTGGGGGTACTATTTTCTTCGAAGATGCTTCTTACACTTCGTATGTAATATAGCATAAGTTCCCTGAGCGCGCTTTGTCTGTTACAGCCTTATGGCCTGATTGCCTGGTTATTGGAAACACCGTCGATATTCTCGACAGGTGGAGTACATAGCACTTTTCGGTCCTTGACCGAAGAGGGAGAAGCCGACGGTCGGTTAAGACGCGTTTAAAGTTCGGGTGAACATGGATATGATATAAGTACTTCGGTACATACAATCATTCTTTTACCCAAGTCACTTGGGGGATCTTAAGTTTATTTGAGCCGTTTTATAATAAGTGTTTTTCTTCTTAGTCGTTGCAAAGTTTTTTACTACTATTTATCACTCCTTTTTTCGAAAAGAGTGTGTGGTCACTAGCCGGGGAGCCTAATTTCTCTCTCAAAACCGCTAGAGTTTAGCTTGCTAAACTGGCCTAATGAGAAGTACTCCACCTTCAGGATAGGAGGTTGAAGCCGTATGCTGACCCGCTTGAAGTCTTGAGATAGGATGTGTCATGTTAAAGCACGGCAAAAGCACTTTTTTTAAAGTCCAATTTTCGGATTGGCACCGAACACTTGATCTAGTTCGGACATTAAACTTTTGAATAAGTTTTTTGGCCTTTTGAGCCTATGGCACTTTTAAACTATTTGTGTGTTTCCAGCATTAGTCTCGTAGTGCAACGCCGGACACCTTTAGAGATTCGGCAAAAACACTCTCGGAAATTGCCATATATGCATCGGTTTTGAATTGTGTCTTCGGTCAATAGTTGGGTTGCCCGGCTCCTGTGCTTGCCTCCTACGTTCCGCTTTGTTCGGCTAGGTGTGCAAAGGGAGAACCACTGCGATTGTGCTTCCAGCTCGCATGGTTAAGCACCTCAGTGGAGAAAGCCGAAAACTGACTGTCACAATAGGTGTAAACTGGTCAGCGATCCAATGACTATGTTAAATGATGGGTCGTTCATAACATTGGCCGAAGTGTTTACGGCTTGACCTCGGATGTCGCCGAACACCAACCGGGGGCTCATAGCTAGCTTCCCCAGTTTAAAGCTCCTATGACTAAGCGAAAGTTATAAACCCCGCATATCTGATTGCCTCATTTCCGCTAACACAACCGCCTTCGGGCACCGAGACGTCGGCTAAGGGTTGTTTTGTTATTGCGGAAACACCCTGCGTAGTATCTACCAAGGGGTAGAGGCCGACGATGGGCCACTTTCAACTGATAAACGGTCGCAATGGAGTCAAAATAATGATGTAAAGTACTTGGATACATAGAATCATTACACATAACCTGTGATTTTACTCTGGATATTGATCCTTAATTCGGCCACCCGTGCCCACATTAAGGCTCGGGGGCTACTGGGCTTTGCGCTCATTATTTACAAATATTAAAGGGGCACATTGATTCCCTGATCTGGTGTTGCCACCCGACCAGTGTCTCGGGGGCTACTGCATTGCTTATTCAATGCAAAAAATTCAAAGGGCTCAGTGTTCGGCTTGATCGAACTATGGGAAGCGCGTCTTCGGACAACAATAAGTACCATCTGGACCTATTTGGCATCAAGCTATATATCACGGCAACTTCTCACAACCCTCACTCAGGGGCCCGTTCGCCGATCACTATTATCTCTAATATATTACACTGCGTTTTTATTCCTATGTATGCTGCCGAGCTAGGAATTGATCCTCAGGCCGATTTCGCGCATCGACCTGAGTCTCAGGGGCTACTGGGAACATCAGTTTTATGCTTGCCTTTAGGTGCATCTCGGGTTTTAGACTGATACACACCTTCAGGGCTACTGGATATACATCGGCAGATAACAAACTGCACTAGTTAAAAATATTCACAAAAAATCAGCCCGCGGTCGGGGTGGTGCACCACCTTGGAAGCAGTCCGACATAAAGCTTGGGCGCTAGTGGCTAGCTCCATAGAGGGCATTTCCGGCATTAAGCTTGGCTAAACTCCTTCAACTTTCTTGGACCAAGATGATCTATGACGTCTTGGATATAGTCTGACGTTGGAGCTTGGACACAGTCCGACATTGGAGCTCGGATACATTTCGGCGTTGGAGCTCGGAAGCAGTCCGGCATTGGTGCTCGGATGCAAAAGATACCTCGAATGCAGTCCGGCGTTAGAGCTCGGATGCAAGAGGACACTGCCTCTCGGGAACAACTTCAAACCCGAGGTGTGGCATAAAAATAACAAGGCATTGATAAAGGCTGGAAACTTAGAGGGGTTCGTCGGATGCCCGACGTGTAAACTCTTCGGATGCACTTCGGCAATCCTCAAGATCGAAGATGAGAAGATTTGTTGAAACAGTTTTCAAGACCGACGACCGAAGATGAAGAACAGTTCGGAAGAATCGAGGAGCGTTCCTAACTTGAAGACCGGTTCAGGGGGCTACTAACGGTGTCCTGGACTAGGGGGTACTCACCACGTCATCTCCCGATCTGTTAGATTGGGCCGAGGAACCCCATGGCTGTATACTCATGGGCCAGTCCGGATAGGTGCTGCATACAAGGAAGATTCCAGAAGACTTGGTGATCAAGACAAGGACTCCTCCCCCACCGGCGTATTCGGCTAGGACTCTTGTTATCCTAGGCCTATGGTGCATTATATAAACCAGTGCCATGCTAGTCGATAGATCAAAGATACAACAATCATACCATAGGCTAGCTTCTAGGGTTTAGCCTCTCCGATCTCGTGGTAGATCAACTCTTGTAATACTCATATCATCAAGAATAAATCAAGCAGGACGTACGGTTTTACCTCCATCAAGAGGGCCCGAACCTGAGTAAAACATCATGTTCCCTGCCTCCTGTTACCATCCACCTTAGACGCACAGTTCGGGACCCCCTACCCGAGATCCGCCGGTTTTGACACCGACACCCGTGATTTGATTCGCACAATCATGGGCCGGGGTTCATTTTGGGCTGCTGCCGGCCCGCGAGCTGTTCGGCACGTTTCAGGCCCAACCTACATCGTGATTGCATGTCGGCCCGATTATGTACCATAATTTTACGGTTTGGCCGGTTTACTGCGAAGACAGGATATATATATATATACAGTAAAATAACTGCAGCATCGTGAATAAGAAAAAACCTAGACTATACAATAAAGAAATTACGACATATTACATCCACTGGGCATCAAAGTTTGCCACTATGATAATAAAGCACAAGCAGACAACAGATTACATATGCTGGGCATCAAAGATCGCCACCAGTGCAAATAGACACGCCGACAAAATAATATACAAAACCGACAGCACTTCAATAGAGTTTAGGAAAGGTTAACCCTGCTGGGGAGCTGTAGCGCAAGCAGCTGAGCAAGATGATGAGACTGCGCTTGTTCAACACTTATATCTTCCTCACTCTGAAAGATAAACAAGCAGACAGATGACAAGTTTTGCACATAAAAGTATCAGTGCTGACAATTCATCACATTTCTTACTGGCGAATAAAGTGACACACTTTAAATTTGCATTAACACAATATGGTATTGTTCAGGTCAAGACATGGCAGGAAATGACATTGTGAAGGAGTTGGCAGCTTCATGACACTACTGGATTACAGATCAAGAACTCATAAGTATCAATGGTTAGTGTGCTGTCAATTTATACCATTTCAGATTGGCAAATAAAGAGACGGTTTAAATAATAGTAGAATGATATGACATTGTTCATAGTTAAGACATTGCAGAATATGACATTGTGCTGTAGTGGGTAGGTTCACCACACCACTGGATTACGGATGAAGAACAGAAGCATACATGCAGTGCAAAAGAAGATCACTTGCTCTGTATAGTTTAATTTACATGGTATGAAGAAGGAACTTGGTTGTACAACTGAAAACTTAAATTGAGAAAGGACAAACTTTTGTTTATGAACTACATATAATAAACTTTAAACAAGCAATTTGATGCAAACACCAAAAATAAACAGCTGTTGTAGTCATGTCTAACCAAATATATACAACAAAGTTTGAAGGCTTGAGATGGACAAACTTACATTATTGGTGAAGACAGGCTCTATAAAGGCCTTGTCCATGCTGATGGGGGGGGGGAATTCAAGAAGTTTACCACAGAATCTTCTTCAAAAGCATTGCCTTTATTCTACATTTTGTTAAGAGTAAATATAGATGTGATAATATACGAAAAAATGGAGAATATTTAAGGTAAGATGAAGAGTGATGCTACATAACCAAGTAGCTATAAATGTAAGTGCAGCGATACAGGCAACAGATACAGCCAAGAGCAATGCATAGCTAAACTTTTCCAGTACCAACCTTATGGTAAGAGTAAATATAGATCTGATGTGTATAAAATGGAGGGCAAAGGAAAATAAGCTGCAGAGTGATAGTACATGAACAACTACCTGTCATTATAAGTACACAGATAAAGGACAACATGTACTTACAAGAACAATGCAGAGCTAAAAAAACATTGGCATTGGATATATTCTACACTAATGTAACCATTCATACAGATCAGATAATTTGGAGCAAACAATTGATAAGCAAGCTATCATGCATACTGTTGTCACATAATGAACCAGGTATGTATGCAAGTATAGTGATACAGGACAACAGGTACTAACAAGAGCAAAGAAGCGGGCAGCATATTTGCGATATCCTGTCGTTCTTGTCAAACCGGAATTCTTCTTCGAGCAGATTTCCTGCAAAAAAGATCCGTATGGCACATGCAAAAACGTAGAAGTTTAAATTGTCATGTGATTTCATAGACAGTACCTCATCCTGGGAACGAGACCAGTGAATAACAAGGTTTTTCCATTCAATGTCTTCTAAATTTAGCACAGGAGACTTCACCAGAAATTCGTTTATAGACTTGCCATCAAAGTGTGATTTCCTCAGGTAACACCAATACTGCTGTAATGCTTCCTTGAAAAGCACAAGCAAGCTTTGCTCGTCATGACTATCCAGATTGACCCTCGCCTAGTTACAACAATGTAATGTAAATCATTGATGTGTTCAATCAGCAGAAAACAGGAAAATAATAACCATGAATAATAGCACTTACACGTAAGTTGGACATGAAGATGTGAAAATGTTATTTGTCTTCACAATAATCTTCCCATGATGGGAATATATGCACGTAGTCCCTAACAACATTGAAAGTATTGTATTTTAAACTAGGAATAAATAGAATGGGGTTCCAATCTGCATGAATTGGCCATCTCTGCAGTTGGGATAGGTCTTCGGCCGGTGGACTTGCTATACTTTTTGCTAGAGTGGGATTTTTTTGTGGTACAGCTGGTGCTATGGAAAATGAAATCGGTATACCTTTTGCTGGAGTGCAGGTCCTGTGTGGTAGGGCTAGTGGTGTGGCCAGTGAAGTATGGGTACAGTCTGCTAGAGTCGGTCCTACGTTTTGTGTCACTGGTTGTACAACCAATATAAGTGAGGTGCTGTCTGATTTCTCCGGCACCACCACGTTTTCAAGGACTTTGCTGGTGCTCCTTCAGGTTCGGCAATCACCCTCTTCCTTTTTGATGTCTGATGCACAAGAACAACATTTGAGTGGAAAAACATGGTATGATGACAGATGGAATATGTATTGATAATGGATGGGCATGGCATCTCGACATATATGATGAGTAAACTAAGCAGATGGCGGTGCAACAAAGTAGAAGAAATGCAAGACAACATATGCAAGATACGCGCAATCAATAAAACCTTGCCAAATTAGAACAGGCACCTTGATGGGTGAACAGGACAATCCATCTGCCTTTGACTCCTCGAGGTTAGAATAGTCATTAGGATGATATTCTGAACAAGAATCAATAGGTGGGGAGCGTACGAGTTTCATTGCTTCCAGAATGGCACTCAATGCCTTGCTGCCAATTTTGTAAGCCATTGCAGTGTTCCACAATATTCTTCTGATGCGCGGATTCCGATATTCACTGCAATTGCATATAATATCTGAGAACCATGAAAACATAAATAGTTGTGAGATTATCTTTGTAATGCAGATGATATTCTAATATAGGGGCGCCCCTGTAAACACTTGTGTGCTATCACTGGATTCTGATGAGAGAGCTCATGTGTGTTGTAATATGGTGCGTGCATTTATATAATCTGGCACAAGTACACAAAAAAATAGGCTCCAGAAGTAAGGATAGCTGGCAGATGATAGGTTCATAATATACTGTATAGAGAGTTTATTGCCAAACCATGATAACAAGAGCACACAACAACTAGGCAGATCATAGTGTACATAACAGGGGTACACCATAACCAGGATATATAAATCGGGAAAGTGGAACTGGCTAGAAATTATGGTGTTGTATTGCCGCTAGTAATTGAAAGCTTATCGATCACGTACAGGCCAGCTCTATCAGCTGTTGACTGCAGATGTCCCTGCTCCCCTTCCTGACAAGGAACATACTGTGCTTCCCATACAGAACACCGCACGGGCCGCCGGCCGAACCACCGGCCCCATCGCCTATGTTCCTCTGCCACCCCCACCCCGCCCCCACCCGCGTTGAGATTTCTTCGTTTCACGAGGCCCCACCACTGCCTCCCACAACCATCATCCCCACCCGAGCCCCTTCGATCGCACTGGCAAACTCCGGCGAGCTCTGAAAAATCGACTGACCCAATTTTGAAATTTAGTCTACTGTGATTTAACTAGTGCGGAATATAAAAATGGAAAACCATAAGCATTGCAAGTATGGTGTTGAGCGTGCCATGGCGGATCTGAAGGTGCAAACCGGACAAAGGAAACTTCACAACCAAGACAAGAAATCAGAGTAAAGCAGTGGCGATCTATTTTCTTGTTGCGATAAATAAGTTGAGCAGATACGAAAGAGTACCGCCTCTGGTGCGGTGCCGTGTATGCATCTGTAGAGAATTTGGTGGTGCTACGGTAGCGATGGCTGTCGGTGGCGTGGAAGCAGATGTAGGAGGGTAGACGGTGGCGGCGGGGCGCAGTGGACGAGACGGTCGTAGGAGCGGTGCCGACAAGGTGGACGGCGGCGGGGATGAAGCGAGAGGACATGATGCAAGGATCCCAGTCCGAAGCCGTGGATGAGAGAGGTCGATCTCTTGTAATGGACGGCGGCGTCGGGGTATCAGCTCCGGCATGGTGGAGGAGGACGGCGGTGGATGGGGTGGCGGACGGCGGCGGGCGGAGGAGGGTGGGGTGGAGAGGGTGTTTTGGCGCCCACGGAGTACGAATGGGGAAAAGGGAGGTAGAGAGGAAGGGGGAACCATGTATTCAGGGCGCGGTTGTCTCAAATGCGAGGAAATTTACAAACTTAGCCCCCGTTTCAAATTTCTACTACATCACAACAACACTAGTCGGTTGGGGATAGGACGGTAATCTCGCATACACTGAATATTTGCCGACGAGAGTTTGTTTTTGGCGCCCACCGTGTATGAATATGAATCGGGGAGGGAGTCGATTTCGGCCGAGGACACACTGTGTTTTGGCACCCACCGTGTATGAATCCGGGTGAGAGGCGGTTATGTCACATTTGGGTGAAATTACAAACCTACCCCTATCAAAACCTATAGAAATCCAGCATATAGGCTTTGCATGGCAGGGATAGGCAGTAGTGATTTCCATCTCGCAGATTTTGGTTTCGGGCGGTTACTGCGACTTTCCACCCTTCGTTCAAATTTTGTAGAGTGCACGTTTACCGTGCCAACTCAATTCGAATGCCATTTGTATTCTAATTTTTTTCCGGGCAGGATCCATTTTCAATTGGAATTACATTCTATATACATCATTTTTTATATATACTTTCAAAAGCACAACACCATTTATACATAAATATGGTTTACAAATGGCATGATCTCAGATATTTGGATTTTCAAATATTTGAAACCACTTTATGTTCAAATCCAATATATGCATTCCTCGCTAACTGTCTCCAATTAATGTGTGTTTCATGCGGGTTTTTTTACTTCTCAAACATGTATAATGTGTTTCACACACGCAACATATAGTGTAATCCCGTTTAGACATTAATTGCATATAAACCATGCATTGTTTGTAATTGAAGAATCTATGGATCACCAATATTGATAACTATATAACATTACACGTGTGCCCAAATTCAAATGAATATGCATGTTTGATACACCAATTTGCGTTATGATATTATTGATGTCGTGATCTCCAGTTTAAATATTTGAATCCCCTTTAATCCAGATATTCGTCTCATATAGCTATCACCCATGCTTATATAGGACTATCTCTCTGGACCTATACGCGTTCATCGTATCTCAGGTATCCCTCGTGCTACCTGTATGTCGACAATGATCTTTTATCCTCGTAACACACCGACGGTACTCTCTCCCTCGACCTTCATCACTCTATCTCTTTGTAAGTATATCTCGCTCCCTGCTATGTGTCTCTAACTATGATTCTCCATGTGGAATCTCTTTCTCTCACACAAACACAAAACTTTGTCTCCCGGGGTCTCATTTCTCTCTACTATTCCCATGTGTGCCACTCGCACACCCCTCATACAGAGATGTCTTTCGCTCCTTAGATATGAGAACCTATTCCTCTTCAATATCTCTTTCTCACACACAAACACAAACTCTATCTCCCAGGGTCTCATATTTCTCCATTGTTCTCTTGTATGTCGCTCACACACACCCTCTCTCTCTAGAAATATCTTGCGTTCCCTCGTATGTCTCTCTAGCTATCAGTCTCGTCGTGAAATATCTTTCTCTCTCACAGACACAAAACTCCGTCTCTCTGGATCTCATTTCTCTCTGATATCTGTTTGTATGTGACTCACACGCACCCTCTCTCTATCTCTCTCACACCCACACACATAACCCAGCCTTCTGATCCACTCGACTCCTATCTCTAACGCACACTAGCTAGCATCTTTATCTTTCTATTTATCTATTTCTCCATCAACCTTCTTTCTCGCCCTCACTCTTGATTTCTATCACGCACACTACATATGTTTCTCTCTACATGCAGTCAAGTGCCCTCTCACACACATATATAACTTCACCTTTTGAACCACCGGACGGTCATGTCCAACACCCAAACTAGCGGATGTCCCTCTAGCTAGCATCTCCATCTCTGTATCTATCTGTAGTTTCTCTGTCAACATTTCTTTCTCGCACGGAGTCTTGCTTCCTATCACCCACACTATATATGTCTCTCCATAGATATGCATTTATAGCTTGGTCTCTTTTGCACAATCGTTGCGCCTCACTCCCTCTGCTCGCCATAGATGCATGCTCCAGCCCACGCCACTATCTCTTAAAGACAAAAACACATGCTCAATTGTCGGGACTTCTTCCATGCATTCTCACATGCATGCATATTGTCATACCGATCTGTCTCTCCCATGTCATTGATCTTATGACTTATGTCTTCTTTCTTTTATCTCGATCATGCGCGCGCGCACACACACATCCCACGTATACATGTATACCTCTCACACATGCACGTTCAAGGTCTCTATGTCTCCATACGTAGTTAATTACCCTCAATCCTAACGCCACATCGAATCGTTCTCCTCTTTTGTGCACATAAATTCTGCCTGGATGGGTAAAACACACACTCACACTTAATAATCTCCTTCTAGCTACCCCCCCTCCTCTCACTCTTCCCCTATATCCCCGAAACCAATAAGACCATCCCTTAGTTTAATTCCCGCCTACATGCACCATCGATATATAGTAGTCTTCCTCGGTGTCTCTCGAACAAACACATTCTCTCGAAGTCGACTCCTCTCACGCGCACACACCTTCTATTCCCTCTCTACGGGCATTTTCTCTCTCGCACCCCATTGTTGGTGGCCTCTGCCATACACATCACTTCTCTATGATGAAAGCCATGCACACTTAAATTACATCCGCCACAGAGGACCACGTGACACACACACACGCACCCCCCCAACACACACACACTAAGACTCCATATCTCTCTCTCTCACTCTCACACACACACGCAAGCACGCACGCCCGCCCCCCCACACACTAAGACTCCATCTCTCTCCCTCTCTTCCACACACACAAACTAAGACTCCATCTCTCTCTCTCTCTCCTCTCTCTCTCTCACACACACACATGCTCTAGGCGAAGCATTTGTTCCTACCACCCTTCATCCCACCTTATCCGTATGATAAACAATCACCTTTATTTACTTGCATAACATGGACAAATTCCACTTTACTTTAGTAGTCAGCAAACTTATCATCTGTACCCTTATAAAAAACGAGTTGGTGGTGATGGTGTGCCTGCCATCTTGTAATACAGACCGTAAGATCTATATCTGAGGATAGAAAGCAAACTATGATAGTTTTACAAAAGATATCGGCACCTCTCTCCACATCATTATCTCTCGCAACCTCATTGCTCAGCAATTAAAAAAGGAATAAGTCTCTGGAACAATCTAGCATGCATGGTGGCCGCTGCCGCCTGCCGGCGCCGCCCATCCCCATGCCTCCGCCCATTCCGACCACCAGTCACCACCACGCTCCACTCCTCCTCGCCTTATCTATCATCTTTCATTTTTTCGATGAAATTCTCAAGATACCAGTTTTCCGATAAAATTCTTGAGATATCATTAGTTTTTACACATGGGATTACTCCTGCATGGGTCAATCACAACAGGTGTTCTGTAAAAAAATGCATATTGATGTTCCATGCAATGCACGAGAATCTTGCTTGTAATTATATAACGCAAATCACGAGCAGGAAGTGACATTTTTTTGACACAACCACATTAACATGGCACGTAAATCACTAGCTAAAGTAAATTCCATTATACTTATATCCCGATGCAAAAGGTTGAGTACATGTCCGAAGAGTAGAGTCGCACACACGCACTCTGTCTCTCAGAATCTCTCTCACACACACACACACCAGTTACGTGACGCCCACTTAAGCAGACACGTATGTTACAATTTGTGCACCCGCGGGTACACGTGATGCCGCGCATTTATTTAAGCCGGAAGGCGAACCCAAATAGTAGATGCATTCATTCCCCTCCCGCCGCCTCTTCTCTGGTCGCCGTCGCCCGGTAGCCATGGGTCGGCTGAAGGTAACAACATACGCCATACTCCCGCCGGAGCGGCGCTTTAATATGGAAATTTTAGTGGTCATGCATGCATCTTTTTGTGCTAGCACTCCTATATAAGGGTTGACTGGTCGCTTCCCACGGACGTGCGCGGGCGGTGGAAGAGGAAGGAGAAGGGAAGCGGGCTGTGGAGTAACGTTTTTACCACAATTTCTTAGGAAATTGAGTGCAATAATTGAGTAGTTTTGCAAACTACCAGTACTACACCTGAAATGGTTCAAAACCTATACTCCCTTGCTAGCGCGCGCTTCCTGCGTGAAACGGTCAGCGTCGCCCTGGAGCGTCAGTGCCGCATTAATGCCCGACCAGAGTGGAGGCGACCTCTCACTGGCGCCGGCTTTGAAGTGGCGCGACAGCCGAGAGAGCGCCGCTTCCCGGTGCACGCGACTACTCCGCGTTGAGACTGGCCACATGCCCTGTTTGGATCCATGGGTTAGAGTTAGTTTGAGCTAGTTTGGGCTCAAATAGCCCTAAACTATCCAAGCATGAGGGTTTAAATTGGAGCAAGTCGCACCAAACCCACCAGAAAAAACTATCCCACTCAAGAGGTGCTAACTGGAGATAGTTCTCATTGGGACCACTGAAAAATCACTTTTCTCTCTCCATGAAGTGCATTTATTGTGAATCTAACCCTGTCACCCAAACACCTCTTTGGCTACAGTTAGTTCAGGGTTAGTCATGAGTTAGTCTAACCTCTAGCTAAGTTAGAGTATCAAACAACAGCAGTATAGGACATGCAAGTTGCTCAAAGCATACAGGCAAATTCGTACGTGAAAGGATTTTTTTCTTTTTGAAAATGGAACGTGAAAGGAATTTTTTTAGAATGCTCTTGGCATGTCGCTAACATGTGATAGTTAACCGACCTCAATAGACGGCAGAAACGCCAGCCCGCCGCACTTTGATAGAGACGAGGAGGGAGAAGCGATACAGGCTGCTGGATTACTAGAGATAGGTGTCGCACGGAAGCCAAGAAATATGGTGATAGCGTGGGTTAGCCATGTACTAGTATGATACTACACTGGGCTGCCGTGTTTCGTACTCTTCCAGTCCACTGTGGAGATGATTGGTTAATTTTATATCGCTGAATAATATTAAATATTATGAGTGCAGACGCTCCACCACGAGGTTCCTTGCTCCTTCTCGGTCGTCCGGAATCTATGTTCTTCCACTCTATTTTTTTACGTGAGCTTTGTTCATCCTTTTGCCAACACGCGAGACATCTAGCATCAAGGTGCACGTGTTATGCAAGGATCGTTCCATCTATATGAAGAACACGTGGGACTGGAACTACGAGACAAACATGTACCCAGGAGTGGATGTACGCACCTGAGTAATGTAGCGCAGTAAGTGAAGTAGAAAGGCACAAATGGTATGAACATGCGTGGCATATAGGGTGTGTTTGGTTGCGTTCTTGTCTCAGCATAGTTGTTCCCTCTTCATGCATGCTCAACTCAACACCCCACTTCATGCATGCTTCTAGTGTATTTGTGCTAAACTAGTGTGGACTCATGCACCCTCCATACACTCTACCAAACACCCAAAAGTAGGTCAAGAAGGGAACTCTTGGGCGGCATTTGTCTCTTACTACGTACTACCACTAAATGTTGTACGTGCAATGCACGGTGATGTTATGGAGTACGTGCCTAAGTACTCTACTACTACTATATTAGTTGGAGGCACATATTAACTTTTATATTTGTTTACGTGTATGTGCCCCGAGACCTTCCAACTAGACGTGTCTTTGTCTCCAGGTCGCACTTTGTATCGTTCATACCACTAAGTACTACTACGTGTGGTCTCCGACCCAGAAGTGGAAGAAGTGGAGATGCTCTACCACGCTGTTTTTTTACGCTGGGCTCTACCACGCTGTTCATGTCCCACTCCTTTCGCTGACGTGTGGGACATCCAGCACGTGCCGTGTTTGGCACCCTTCGTCGTAAGAGTTGAAACGCTAGAATTCATCAGAAATAAAAAATAATTATAAATCGGCAGTGATACTATTTTTTTGCGAACCAATCAACAGTGATACTATACCACGCGGTTTCCTTGCTCCTCGATATCGTAAAGAATACTTCCGTTCACCAACATGTGGGATGTCGACCATCCTGGTCCACTTGCCATGCACGCAGAACTCCAAGGGAGTCACCCAGGTCGTCGCGCCGCAGTAATAATGACTAATGAGCCGTCAAATCACAGGCCCACTTCCCACTTTGAAGTTGCTTGGATGAAGGAACCATCATGACTTCGTTGAATTCCGCTTCTTGAAGAAAACTACTGTACCAGAGGCCTCCTTTCGTTCATAGGATAGGAATATGAAAATCATAGGAAGTGAGATGACATGCATCTCAATTCCTATAGAGAAAGAGATGCCATTTGATGCTTAGGATAGGAATTTTTCCATTTAGTCTAGGCTAATGTACTGGTAATTTGCTATAAAAACTACAGTAGTAACTAGTAGTACTGGTACATGCTCGTACTCAGACACACACACACTAACTACTAGTACTACTACTTCTCACATACTGGCCAGACGCCGTCGTTCTCCTTCCCGGCTTTGTCGGCGACACCCCACCGTGCTTGGATCTCCGCCGACCTCTCCGCAGCAGCGCGTGCATCCTTTTCTTTCTTGCGGCGGCGGGCCTCTCTTTTCTTGAGTGCTTTTTGACTTTTCCGCTCCCTCTGTGCGGCTTTGGCCGCCTCTTGCTCTACCGCCCATTCGGCGTTGGCATCTTCAAATTCCTCCCACATAGTTGTGAGGTCGCGAGCGGCGACGAACTCGGCACGGCGGGATGCCATCGCTTCCCTACCATTTTGTGTGCGGTCATGGGCGGCGAGGAACTCGGCGTGGCGGGATGCCATCGCTGCCTTACCGGTTAGTGTGCGGCGCGGTGGCATGAACGACGCTTGGTGAGAGCTCTGGGGTGGAGTGGCCGGACAACCGTATAGTGCATTGGTTTGTCAAGAGCTCAAGGACAGAAGACGAAGCAAATTTGGATTCCCCTTCAATCCTGGTCATTTATTATCGAGTAAAATGCATTGGCGGTCATCGAACTTGTCTTGATAGCTCACTTTGATCATTGTATACGAGATATGGTGATTATGCGGTCACTGGCTCAGCGTATAGCTCCGTATTTGTCTAGTTGACCAGTCAAACAGTCTGCATGCGCCTCATCAGCTCATGTTCTTTATCTATCTAGGGGGCCTACCTGTCAATGGAGAAAGAAATACTGTAAAAACCAAAATTATGCTAGAGTCTGGACCGCTTCCGGAGCCCGCTCTCACCGCCCTGGCCCCTCAAGACGCCAGCTGCCCGCCGCATGCATGCATAGCAAGTAGTACTCCTTATGTGGAGGAGAGAGAGGCATTGACAAAGTCAAGGAGTGGGCT
Source organism: Triticum urartu (assembly GCF_003073215.2). Classification (NCBI taxonomy): domain Eukaryota; kingdom Viridiplantae; phylum Streptophyta; class Magnoliopsida; order Poales; family Poaceae; genus Triticum; species Triticum urartu. The sequence goes on along the minus strand of NC_053027.1, from coordinate 439,058,533 downwards.
CTGCAAGAGCCCGTCTCTACACGTGCTCCTAGGTATAAAAAAATAATTCTAAAAAAGGCATAAAAAACAATTGTGTCTTAAAAAAAGAAAGGTAAAAAACATTTGAGAGGAAATAGATAGAGAGAAACTGAGAAAAAGCTGTAACCTGGGCATTACATGAGGAAGGAGGGAGTGGTGCACATGCCATGTTCACTGGGCTGCCGTGTTTCACACTCCTCCGTCGTAACAGTGGAGACAATAGCTTTCATCAAAAATAAACAATGAATACTCGTTGCTCGTCCTCTATATCGGAAAGAATACTTTCATTCACCGACATGTGGGACGTCGACCATCCTGGTCCACCTGCCATGCACAAAATTATCCTGGTCTACCCCGGTCGTATCGTAGGCCCAACCTTTCCCACTGTAACTTGTTCGGACGAAGGAACCATCATGACTTCGTTGAATTCCGCTTCTTCAAGAAAACTTACTGTACCCACAATACTGCTACCACACGCGAAGACTGGATGGCACAGTACCACGTCATATCACTGAAACCCACTAGGGCAAACTAGCCCGCCTAGGTCATCTATTTTGGAACAGAGGGAGTACGTCTCTGCACTGCTATGATTTTGTGTTGCACGTCATATAACTGAAACCCACTAGGCCAAACTAGCCCGCCTAGATCATCGATCGCTAAGCCTACAATTTTAGGAGCTAGGTCTATTGGTCGATCAACGAGGGATAAGTATAAGCGTACCACGAGCTCATCAGCCCCAACGTTTCTCTTCGGTGAGTATTTTGCAAGTACTATAGCTCGCACAGTAGCTAGCCTACTAACACCAAGAATCATCAAACAAGCCCTGCTGATATGATAAACAGTTCAAACTTACATCTAATCATGCCATATATTACATCAAAAGCTGGTGAGGATACATCTGTTTCCATAACTCGGAGAGGGTTCGCATGATTCATCGCATGATTCACTATCAAACAAAAGTAGCAAGATCCGCCCACACAAGACAGTGCACTAGCCCTAAGATGGTTTGATAACACACATCGTTCTGGTAATTAAACACAGGGCAATGCAAACTACCCTAAAGGATTAGCGCGACCAACTATTTCTTGTCATCGATCTCTCGGGCAATGACCACAGCACGAACAGCGGCATGGGAATCGATTTCTGGGGCGATGTCCACAGGACTGACCGCGACATCGGAATCGATCTCTGGGGCGATGTCCACAGGATGGACAGCGGCATCGGAATCGATCTCCGGGGCGATGCCAACATGACGGGCCACGACATCGGAATCATCAAGGACATCCACCGGCACCTGCAGAACCCTAACATATTAGCAAGCACATTGCAAATAATCGAAAACCACAACTATGGTAATAAGCCATTATTTTTTACCTTGTGCAGCTCACCGGGGGATCTCATCCCACCGGGGGCCATCTCCTCATCCTTGATGGGGGCCATCACCTTGCCAGGGGAATACTGCTTCTCAACGGCGACTATCTCCTCAAACTCGGTCTTGAGCATCACATAGGTGGCAATCAGAGTTCCTGGGGTAGGCACGGTGGGGCCCTTGTCGTTCTTCAAACTTCCTTTGAGGAGTTCGTCCGCCAAAGTCCTCAAATCTTTGGCCAATGCTTGTTTCTTGGAGTTTTTCGTCTCCATGGGTTGGCCCGCCAACATGGTCAACTCATTGGTCGGTGCTCGCTTCCTGGAGATCGCTGTCTCCAGTGGGTTGTTCGCCGGCAACTCTTTGCCTAGTGCTCTAGGATCCATCAATGAACTGACAAACAAAAAGCAATCGAAAGGAAACCACAATCGCAATGAAAATGGGAAAAGAATAGGATGTGAGAATCGGTCGGTGCTTCGCAAAAAGAAGATTCTTGGAATGAAAATATAGCAGCATAACTGATTCTCCCACCTTTCCTTCGTCGGTATAGAAGAAAAATGGAAGAAGTGAGTAGCCTGGGGTGAGGTTTTCTTCAAGAAAGGGAAGAAAGGGCTTGAACGAGCGTTCCAGTGAAATGATGGTTGCTTCGTCTAGTCCAACTTGGAGGCCACCTTACCACTGCTGGTAAAGGTGTGGGTTTTGTGATATGACGGGTCATGATGGCCACACTGGGGTTACAGGTGAGTCTCGACTGTAGCACCTCGCTGTGATTTGGTGGATGGCACGCGGGCCCGGATGCTTTGAAATGTCCCGCATGTAGATAGAGCGGCTAGTCATATAGGAGTGCTCAATATTGTGCACCGCGACCAAGGTGGAGACGAAAACGAGAGAACTACGTAATTAATGCATGAGTTTAATTAGGGTAGTTTTGTAAAGTGCAAGATACATTCCTCCAATCGCAAAATGCCTTGGTTGATGAGATTTGAGATTTGAGCCCTATAAACCGGAAGGGAGGGAGTACTGCACACGGTGTAGTCTAGTCATTTGTTGAAATCTCTAGAAAGGCAAATACTCCTTTCCGGTATACAGGGCTATACTACTCCCTCCGTCTAGGTGTGTAAGTCATCTTACGAAAACCAAATAGTCCCAAAACACTTAGGCGCGGTGCATTAACTTCTACCTTGTTTCTTGTTTCTTGACATATCAACCAATAGTAGATGAGAGGTGTGCATGCTTAATGACTTGCAATGGCTAGTTCGTTGCATGCAATGCTATGAATTAGCAAATAAACATTGGTGACCCCAGGAGGAAACGGTGCTAAGCACGTGGACCTATGCAGAATGAGCATCAACCAATGGATAATGGAGTTTAATTGTTAAACAATAGCAATTTTGTCTCATGCAAGAGCCTGGCTAGTACTCCAAGGAACCGCACCACGCGAGCGTTCGCAACTGCCACGTTCGGGTTGCGCTTGGCTCTTCGCCTCTTCGAGAAGACGAGCAATAATGATGTTACTCCTACTTCTACAGTATCGAATCCACTACTGCATGTCCGTCCACCTCATGCGGGAGGGATAGCGAAAGCTTCAACTTACTGCTCCTGCCTTTGCGTCCATGACAGGTGGGCCCAACAGGTGGTTGGCCCTCCTATCTTGCAGCCAAAGGCAGGTGCAGTTAAGGCACCGGAGCTCAGTTCGCGAGGGAGAGGGCGTTGTAGTAATCAAATTTCTCGGTCTTGTACGAGTTGATGAAGATAGGGGTTTCTTGCTTGCTAGGGTTGCTCACTACGTATATATAGGCCGGAGCCTCCGCGCTTGCTTACTAGGGTTGCTCTATTCCCACACTCTCATCCTCTCCAGATTTAAACAAGATAGGGGTAGTAACACTGTCTTTCTCCCTTTCAAAAAACACTGGCTTTCTATCCTCACCGCTGGTTACAGATCCGGACGTATCCCCCTCCGCCGGTGAAGGGGAGGAGGGGCAGCGTTTAGGCCATCGTCGACAGCGAGGGAGGATACCTACTACCGGCCGCATCGTCATCTCTGGCCGAGCGCCGACGCGGGAGGTCCTCCGATCCCTTCGTCGTTGCCTATGGGCGGATCCGGCCTCCCGCCGCCCACCTATCCACATCACGACGACCTTCAAGTATATCTTCGTTCGAAACCACCTTAGCTCTACTTCCCCAGCTTGCTACGTCGCTGCATGTGCATCATTTTCTACCTCTCAGCCCCTCTCGATCGGATGGTCCAACGTCACATATTTTTTTCTTCTATTGTTAGAGGTAAAGCTACTTCATGGAGTCGAATCTTGTACTCCCTCCGTCCAAAAATACTTGTCATTGAAATGGATGTATCTAGATGTATTTTAGTTCTAGACACATCCATTTTGATGACAAGTAATTCCGGACGGAGGGAGTACTTGGTTCAAACAAGAAATAAAGTGGGGGTGGGGGAATTTAGTATGTACATCGGACTTGGTACAAATAGGAAGGAAAGGGGGTGAAAGTAGTACAGACTTGTCATCCAACCGGTCTCTTGGTCGAAAAGGGAAATATAGGGGTAACGCTGTACACAGTGGTATAACCAGGACTAGATTTGCTATCCACACATAGGAGTAGGTGGCTAGAGTGATAAAAAATGGGACCAACCTAGATATGTTTCTTGGATGTTTGTTTCTCGGGGCAACAAACTATGAATCACCACTTTATGCCCCTGTTTACATACATGGTGCTGGACTGCTGGTGCACCCACTGTTATAAGCCATGACAAGTTTAGCCAAATGTTTTTTCCTGTAATTGTTTGAGAGTCTGACTGTTTCCTCTGTGCCTTTTTGTGCAAACAGGGATATCCAATTCACCTGGTTGCTGTTGTGACCTTTTGGTGCACTGCACAAAACTCTTCTTAAAAGAAGTGACTTTTGTGTTGTTTAACTGGAATGTCAGAATGGAACAGTTGGTTCATTTTGGTGGAACTGCACAAAGGGAGATCTGTGTTCCAATCCTCATCATCCATATTGGTGCCATAACCTTCCTTTAGGTAAGAATGATATTTAATGCATGTGTTCATCTCTATTTTCCGACTGCCATGAGAAAATAATGCTGTTTTTTACTAGTACACTTGTACTCCCTCACTGACAAAACCAATTCTGAATTAGAAGGCCAATCATGTACTGGGTTTCACCAACTGGTGAGGATAAAGAGAAACAGAGCATGAAGAGGAAGAAGAATAAACACTGCCAAGGCGATCTTGCTGAAGCCAGAGGCCTCAGTCGAGGCCATTCAAGGGCTCCAGCAACGACTACCTTACATGTGAGACGATCCTCCAGGGAGCCCTTCCACTTCTGCTGTCTCACTTAATTAATTAGGAGTACTTAAATACCACTAATTTATTACTGCCTAATTTTCCTGTTGGAGTCAAACAAATCCTTAGTAGGACCCTATGCTGAATCATGTACGTGTGTATGTTTGTCTATGGAGGTGAATCATGTGGTGGAGCAGGGAGGGAATATTATTAGTGTCATGACATAATAGTTCTATTGTTTTGCATGTCAATTTATTGCCATTGGTTCAATGAGGCAATGTTTTGCGTATTGTCCATCATGAATTTGATGCTACTGGTTGAGTAATATGCTAATGTCTTCCTATCCTTTCTCACTAAGCTAATGAAGGTTTCACCTTGTTCCTACTTGTGCAAATAGGGATCATGTTGTGCCAATCATACATTAAATGGAACTACACAAGACAATACAATGAACTGTATCCCAGCTAGTGCTTTAACTCCGCTGGAAGTTCTTGATAATATTTCAATATAATCTCAGCACTGGTAAACAAGAGTGATTTCAACCATACATTTGAAGTGCACAAAAATATATACTATTGTGTGATTCCAGTGAGTGCTTCATCATCTCTTATGGGACTACATGAATAAGCTTCTTTTCTCAGGTTGGTACGGTCCTAAGGCCTTCATCCATATTAGTTTGCTGTCATCTCTATTTGTATCGTGCTACTGTCATGAGAAACTCCTTTATCTTTGCACGTTAAAGTTTTGCAACCTATGATAAATGGCAATGCTTTGAGTGTTGAGTTGAGCTAATTGTCACTGATTAAATAAACTAATACCTCTCTTTAAGCAAGACTACTATGTTGCTAACTTTACCCATTAAGATAATGAGGGTGCTTCTATTTGTTAGTGTATGTTTCATAAACTAGTCCCACTATTACAGTAATCTCACTCTCTCAATATATGTGCCAACAGGGATGCTCGATTTTGGTGGAACTGCACAAAAACTTTGGGTGCTTCATTGCCTCGACAGCTTCCGTCCTTTCCTGTCAGTTGCTAAACTCCACATGCTTTCTTCCTTTGCTGTCAGTCGCTTGGCTTATCTCGGCTTCCAGTCAAAGGAAATAGTAATTGATATGCTACCTCACACAGGTTGGTACTGGTCTTTATCCTGATTATTGTGCCTGTCATATGTATTGGTAATTTGGTATTGTGCTACTGTTTGCCGATTTCATAAAGGAGTAATTTGGAGCCTGAACTCGCAGGCAAATCATTACATCAGGTGATTTCAGTAGAACTGCACAAAATGATCAGATGGACAGGTACTTATGCTGCTGCTATGTACTCCAAAGTTCACTCAGACAAGCATCGATGTTGACAAGAAGTGCCTATATTCATTCGAGTATCAACCGGCGTCAACCAATTGTCAAACTCCAAGTGTTAGGAGAGTGAACGCCAAAAATATTGCTTGGTGCATAGCCCAGAAAAACGCAGTCCAGTCTTTGGTCCCAACTTGTGCCTTTTGGTTATCGGCACATATGGTAGCAAACTATATGGCATGGAGTCTAAAGATTCCACACAAGTTGGTTGACGTGTATATTCATTTGGCACTTAATCAGTCTGCATGCCAAGGATGCTCCATTTCAGTTGAACTGCATAAAAAATTTGGGTGGTTCATTTTCTCAACCACCTCCTTTCTCGTCTTCAATGTAGAATTTTGGCGAGATACAGGACCAAGATGACCCAGTAAACTGGTTGGATGAAAGTAGTGGCCAAGTTGCTCAAACCTCCCTCGGCACGAGGCCACTATTTGAGGATAAACCTACAAGCAAAGTTCAGATTGTCTGTGCTGCCTCTTATGTACTCGAAAGTTTACTCGTACAAGAACTAATTTTAGCAAGAAGTACCTCCGATTGAACACCATTTACCAGTCTGTACCCTAGGTAATTAAAGTTCGTCCATGGATCATATTGGCTGTGATCTCAATCATTTGGATGCATAAACATACTGAACATGTGTATATCTGAATCTTTTTGTAAATTATGTATGAATATTGTCGTGTGATCTATCAATCATTTGGATGCATAGATATGCTGAGCTTGTGTATATATGAATCTTTTGAGTTGTTGATTGTGAATGTTGGCTATGGATATGAACGTGTCCTGTGAACCTGAGTTTGATATGAATGTTTACCTTTTCTGTTGTATTTGTGTGTGAACTTGTTAGTATGCCTATTGTGGGGTATAAAACGCAGGTCTCTTACAAAAGTAATGATGTGTCCAATTTATGTTTTCCCTTCTAACCACATTATATATATTTATATTATTACTATTATCATATATTTTATAGAGACTTATATATACATTATAAAAACATCCCAACTTATAAAAGTAAATGTTTAACGGAAGTTGGCAAGGAAAATCCTGGTTGTTTTTGACTCACAGGCAAGGAAAATCTTGGTGATTGCGTAAAAAAGCTTGCGAAGATTTTAAGGACCAACTTAATAATAACACGCTCACTTTTATTTTGAGCAATAACTCGCTAATTTCTTAATTATATATATATATATATATAAAATGTGCCTCTCCGGTTTATTCTTTGATATTAATTGCTCCTTCTAACATAACATTATACTCCCTCCGTCCGAAAATACTTGTCATCAAAATGGACAAAAAGGGATGTATCTAAAACTAAAATACATCTAGATACATCCCTTTTATCCATTTTGATGACAAGTATTTCCGGACGGAGGGAGTATATATAACGAGCCCACCTAATACATGTATTTCAAGGAAGTGCAAATGGGCTGGGATTTCTTAGAAAATATAAATGGGCCTGATTGACGCGAAATTATTTGTTCACCCAGCCCAGCAAATGGATTGTACATTCTAGAAAACATGGGTTAAATATATGCCACATTTTTGCAGGCTGACATGTGGGCCAATAGGTCGAAGCCTACGCAGGGAGTTGTCAACTTGGTCAACAAATGATTGTGTCATCCACAGCCATTGGATTTATATCCAACGGCCCGCATGCACCTTCAATCTCTCGTCTTCTTCCTCTAGCGTCGCCGGGACCGCCCTCCGGCGGCTAGCGGCTCTGCTTAGCACGCATCGCTGCGAAGCGCTACCCCACCGCCGGCCAGGCTATCCCTCCACCCCTCGACACCTCCTGTTATTCTCCACAGACTACAACCCCACGCCGCAACAGAACCAGTTATAATCCTTCTCCTCCTCTCAATCTGCGACTCCACTGCCGTGTTTTCCCATCTCCGAGTCGTTCCCGTCCGGGGCCTCACCGTCGTCCACCGCCTCGCTGCGTTCGGTGCGGCGTGGTCAACAAACGAGAGTCATCGGAAGAGGACTTTACGTGGAGAGCCTGACGGCTGGGACCCACGAGGTCCGTGGTCGCACGCAAGGAAAGTTCCTCCTTATTAAGCTGAAAAAATGTTTCCTCCACCTAACAGCTGGGAGCCACCGGTTGTATCTTCGCACGGAAGGAAGTGCCTCCTTGTTTTGCGAAAAAATTATTCATCCCGTTGACAGCTGGGACCCATCAGATTTGGTGACTGACTTGTGGGCCTACTAAGGGGACGTGTACGCACGGCTTTGTCAACTTAATCAACAAATGATTCTAGCAGATGGACCGTTGGATGTTAATCCAACAGCCGTGCTCCTTCTTCAACCTCGGTTCTTGCTCCCATCTCCCATGGGCGGCACCGCGGCTGTGCTGCCGCGCACCCGAACCAGTGAAGTTTCCCACTCCTCTCCATCTGCGACTCCACTGTAGCTTAATAAATAGTAACGTCTTCGGTTTTATCCCGGTTTTCTGTAGATTAACCAGGCAATTCTCTTCTTCTTAATTAATCGACGAGGCAATTCTTTTTCCTCCGTTTCGAAAAAATAGTAACGTCTAACTGAGACAGTTAGTTAGATGCGTACACTTGGTGTAGTAGGATCTTTATTTAGTTTGATGCATACACTTGTTCTTTTTTGGTAGCCCTTTTGTAATGATGGCTGATGTTTGGTTTGGAAGAGAGAGCTGCGTCTTCACTCTTCTGGCCTGCTTACTGATTCTGTTGCACCCCTAGCCCTGGTTGCTGCTGCTGCTGTTTTCAATGTACAATCAGTAGTATATTTCGTCTGTTGGTTGAATAAATGTGTTGTTAGAATGACAAACAAAATGTTTTGGAAGTCGTTGCATGGTTCGATCCTTTAGTGCCCCGTACCGTACGTAGCGCATACTATTTATCGTACGGAACACTTTTTTTTGAAACTCGGAACACATTTTCCACTTGTTGATAACATGCAGCCCACTGATGAAGGCCCAATAGAGAAGCCCATAATTAACTGGAAGGGAGGCTCTCACATGAATCCGGCCCAGGTACATGCTCATGGTCCTCTAAACATAAATAAGTAAATAAATAAATAAAGCTAAATGCTCATGCACCAGTTCTTTGGGAAAATAGGTAGCTCAATATTTCTTTTTGAAGAATACCCAAGCTAGGCCTATTTGTTTTCTCCGAATTATTGGGCTGCAAATCTTTCAAGACGAGGAGGGATGCATTCCGGCCTGGCTTAAGAGTATGGTCAATGTCTGTTAAAAATAATATCAAAAGGGGTTGAAAATTCCAAAAAATTTATAGCAAATGGGATATAAGTTTCTTTTTTTGTTTTTGTTCTTCACTGATATCTTATACGTATTTCATTGGATTTAACATGACATAGTACTAATTTATTTTTAAATTTGTTTTAGTATGGCTATTAATTTTTGTATTAAGAATATTTCGTTCCCCAGCAAAAATTTGTGAATTTTCAAAAATTCCCACATACTTAGTTAATTTTTTGACCCTGGTACTGACCAGAAAATGGCCAGCAATTCTAAAAATGGAAAACGGGCTGCAATAAATTCCATATGAATTAGAAAATGAGTAAAAATTATAAAAATAATAGCAAATGGGCTGTAGACGCCACAGATTTCGAGGCTGACTTGTTTACGCAAGGCTTTGTCAGTGAATACATGATTCTAGCGGCAGTTAGTATTGGATGTCCATCCAATGGCCGACGTGCTTCTTCAATCTCTGATTTTCCTGCTCCAGCCGCCTAAACTAGCACCGGCGGGACTGCCTGCTCCCTCCTCTTGTGGCCCGCTGTGATGCCGCGCAGGCTTCCCCGGCCCACCCTACTCCCTCCGCTGGCCTGGCCGCACGCAATGAACTGCCTCCTTATTACGTGAAAAAAATGATTCCTCCGACTGACTTCTGGGGCGCACCACTTCGGAGGCTGACCTGTGGGCCTACTAAGTTGACGCATATGCAGGGCTTGTCAACTTAGTCAACAAACGATTCTAGCAGCAGTAACCATTGGATTTGAATCAAACGGTCCTGCTGCTTCTTCAATCGCTGCTCTTCTTGCACCAGCCGCCCAAACTAGCACCGGGGAGACCGCCTGCTTCTGCCTCGAGTGGACGACTGTGCTGCCGATGAGGCCTCATCGCCCCCTACTACTCCCACCGCTAGCCAGGCCCTGCGGCGACGGCAGCCTCACACCACAGCCAAACCAGCGAACCCTCGTACTCCTCTCCGCGTAGGCATCCACTTCCGCGTCTTCCCCGGCTCTGCGTCGTCCCCTTCCTAGGCCTCGCCGTCGTCCACCGCCTTGGTGCTCTCGGCGCGGCGTGGTCAACATGGTCAACGACATTCCATCGGAAGAGTACTGTATGTGGAGAGGCTGACAGTTGGGTCCACGGCCACAACCCAGTTTTTTTGTGATTTGCCAAGTAAGTCGCTTTGTCAGGCCTGTTGGGCTGCAAATCTTTCAAGACGAGGAGAGCTTTCATTCGGCTGGCCGAGAAAATGGCCCATCAGTAATGAGAAATGGGCTGTACATTTTTAAAACACATCAAACCGGCAATTAGTTTCAAATATCTTTTTTTCATTTCAAGATTTGAAATTACATTAATTTTTATGCGTGGAGAATTTATTGGATTTTATATTGATATACATTTATTTTTAAAATCAGTTTGAATGTGAGTCGAAATTTTGGGATTAAAAACAGTTCGGACCGCACCAAAATATGCAAAATTTCATATAATTTTTAACCGTGGCCACAATATGGCCTGTAATGCTAACAAAAAGAATATGGGCTCCAAAAAAACCTTAATAATTAGCAAACGGGCTGTAAATTATTAGAAATAATGGCAGATGGGCTATATGTTGTTTTCCACAGATTTGAGGCTTTCCTAAAAAAAGGTTGACGCATAAGCAGTGACTGTTGGATGGCCATCCAACGGCCGTCGTGCTTCTTCAATCTCTGCTCTTCCTGCTCCAGCCGCTCAAACAGGCGCCGACGGGACTGCCTGCTCCCTCCTCCCCGCGGCCGGCTCTGCTGCCGCGCAGGCCTCACCGCCCCACCGTACTCCCATCGCTGGCCTAGCCATCCCTCTAGTCACCCACACCTGCTGTTATTCTCCGACGACGGCAGACGAACCAGTAAACCCTCGTATAGTCGTACTCCCCTCCGCGTGGGAAACAACTGCCGAGTCTTCCCTGCCTCCGTGTCGTTCCCTTCCTAGGCCTCGCCGTCGTCCACCGCCCTGGTGCTCTCGGCGCGGCCTGGTCAACGTGGTCAACGACCGACATGCATCTGAAGTGGACTTTACGTGGAGAGGCCGATAGCTGGGTCCGCGGCCGCACGCAAGGAAATGCCTCCTTATTACGCGCAAAATAATGATTCCTCCACCTGACATCAGGGACCCACCGAAAGGGCCTCTGTATTTCACGAAAAAATGTTACCGCCGCTGATAGCTCGGACCCACCAGCTATATCTTCGCACGCAAGGAAGTGCCTTCTTATTACGCACAAAAAATGAATACTCCCCCTGTTCGCTGGGACCCAGTATAGTGGCAGGCTGACTTGTGGGCCTACTAAGTTGACGGGGACGGAGGGCTTTGTCAACTTAGTCAATATGCATGATTCTAGCTCCAGTGACCGTACGATGTCCATCCAACGGCCGTAGTGCTTCTTCAACCTCTGGTCTTCTTGCTCCAGCCGCCCAAACCAGCGCCGGTCGTGCCTCGTGCTCATGCCTCCCGTGGCCTGCTGCGATGCGGCGGAGGCCTCACCGCCCCGTACTACTCCCACCACTGGCCAGGCCATCCCTCTACTCACCCACACCTCCTGTTATTCTGCAGCGACGGCAGCCTCACACCGCAGCAAACTAGTGAACCCTCGTACTCCTCTACGCGTGGGCATCCACTGCCGCATCTTCCCCGGCTCCACGTCGTCCCCTTCCTAGGCCTCGCCATCGTCCACTGCCCTGGTGCTCTCGTCGCGGCGTGGTCAACGTGGTCAAGGAACGGCTTCCATCGGACGTGGACTGTACGTGGAGAGGCTGACAGCTGGGTCCACGGCTGCAGCAAGGAAGTGCCTCCTTATTACATGCAAAATAATTATTCCTCCACCTGACAGCGGGGACCCACCGGACGGGCCACCGTATTTTCCCCCCTGACTGCTGGGACCCACCAGCTACATCTTTGCATGCAAGGAAGTGCCTGACAGTCGGGACCCACCTGGTCGAAGCGTACATAGCGTTGTCATTCTGGTCACGAATGTGTACGTACATATATACTGGTGGATGTAGAGGCGCGCACGTGTTGTAGTAGAGGTGGCCAGGGTGCAAGAAAGAAAATACGGCCACGTATGTGTACATACGGGCGGGGTCTCGAACGCCTACTCGCACATACGTACGGCCAGGGCTCGTGTACATGGCTGGGTCGGAACGGAGAAACAGTGTCATCGTCGTGTTCATGGGGAGGCAACGGAATGCGTCGTGTTCATGGGGAGGCAATAGAATGCATCGTGTTCATGGGGAGGCAACGGAATGCATCATGTTCATCGGGAGGGCTTGGACGGAACAGGCGATGGAAACAAGGCCTGGCGTACCGCAGAATGGAGGAAACGGCCTTGTGTTCGACCAGCCACGTTCGAAACGGGATCCTGTTCATCGGGAGGGGTCTGGCGTACCGCAAAATAGAGAAAACAGACCTCCTACGGTCAAAACGAGGGTCCTGTTGATCGGGAGGGGTGTGGCGTACCGCAAAACGGACGAAACGGACTTGTGTTGGAGCGCTACGGTCGAAATGGGGGTCCTGTTCATCGGGAGGGGTGTGGCGTACCGCAAAACAGGACTCCACAGGATACTGTTCATCTCCACCGTCGACCCCCTCCAGCCTCCATGAGCTACTGTTCATCCACCGTCGACCTCCTCCAGCCTCCACCTGTGACTGTTCATCCACGGGCTCCTGTTCATCCAGCCTCCACCGCGCGCTACTCCACCGGCTCCTGTTCAACCAGCCCTCTCCACGGGCTCCTGTTCAACCACCCCTCCACAGGCTACTGTTCATCCTGCCCTCCATCGTCTACTATTCATCCTGCCCTCCACGGGGTGGTCCTGTTCATTCAGCCCTCCACGGGGTCCTGTTCATCCAGCCCCAACCGGCTCGATCGATCAGGGTCCCGTTCATCCAGAGGCAACACCACGGGGTCCTGTTCATCCACCCCCACCGGGAACTGTTCATCCAACCCCCCTGCAACGCTCACTGTTCATCCAGAGGCAACATTGATCAGCTTCAGTTAGCAGCAGTAGCGAAGGAATCGCTCGATCGGGTTCAGTTAACAGCCATCGATTGATCGCTCGGGTTCAGTAACGCGTAGCCTGCAGTGCAATCGCTCGGGTTCAGTTAGAGCCCAACGCCTCGCTCGGGTTTAGTTAGAGCCAACGCCTCGCACACACGTGCGTACGTGTACGAGAGAAGCGCGCATCGCTCGGGCCCCGACCTCCCACCGTAACTGGGAACTCCCTGAAATTTTCCTCGCCCTCGCTTCTACCATGGTTTTTTCTGTCATGGACGGCCCAAAGAATGTCATGCAGCTGCGTCTCCGGCCCACCCAGGACAAAAAGCCCATTTTCTATCATGATTTTTTGTCATAGAAGTAGGAGCCCACCACATCTATGATGATACCGGGTTTTGTAACAATTATCGTCATAGAAGTGTCATATGTATGACCGAAATTTTTTTCGTTCGGACCAAAATGTCACGGATGTGTCTTTTTTTGTAGTGAAGATCTCCGAGGACGATAACCTTTTATATAAAAGGAATTAACTCAACGCTCTGAATGACTTAGCTTTTCTGTCGCCGCGCTAGCGTCCTTCGCGTTCGTAGGCAGTGCTCTTTTCTCCCGGCCGTCTCCTTCTTGGGAGCCATGGCGACGAAGAATTGCTAGGCTTACTACCAGACCAGAATCTCACAATTGTGCCCCCAACCTGGCGCGCCAAAGATGTCGGTGTGGAACGACACCTATGGGATCACAAGAACCCCTACTACAGTTGCCGGGGCGCGGGGTTGCGAGAAGAGCAGGATTGGTAACCAGCACGAGGATCGTTTACCCAGGTTCGGGCCGCGAGGATGCATAAAACCCTAGTCCTGCTTTGGTGGGTGTATTTCAGAGAGTTCTTGAGCTCTCGAACTAGCTGCGGTGAGTGTGTGGTTTGAAAAGGCCAAATCCCTCTCCAGTATGCCATGGGCCTCCTTTTATAGTCGAAAGGGGCTGCCACAGTGGCACACAGGAGGTGGAAAGGCGCATAGTGCTATGAGCTTATCGCTCGTATTACAGGACAAGGCACATTTAATGCATCGCTTTGGTGTCCCCTTGCTTTATTGGGGACGGGAACGAGGCCCGTCCCGTCCATCGCCGCTCCTCCTTGCTTCGACACGTGCCCTGGTCAGCAATGCATGTGGTGCCATGTAAGCAGGCAGGTAACTGAGGTGGCACGGTGGCAAAGCCTTCATGAAGATCTGCATGCCACCAAGCGGGCACTTGCTGAGTTGGCCTGGGAGCTGCATGTTGCCATGTAGGTGCCTGCCCAACTGGTTGGGCTGGCAGCTACATGCGAATGGCGGTGGAGACTTGGTTGGTGCGGGCCTGGACGTGGCCCTGCTGGCGCCCTTGGCGAGGGCCTTGCCGGGTGGCCCGGCAAGGGCCTTGCCGTGGCGTGCTGTTGTCCCCGGCAAGGACGTTGTCGGGGGTCTGGTGGCCTTCCTCGGCAAGGATCTTGCCAAGGGTCATCGTCTTCTAATCCTCAACTGATCTTGAGTGTTCCTTGTCTTCACAAAGATCTGCAGGCCACCATGGAGGTGCCTCCCGAGCCCTGGCCCAACGTGATGTTGGAGAACGTGGACTCAAGGATGGCTCGCTCTGTTGGTGTGGGGCGAGCTGCCTCCACAAGGGTCTTGCCGGGGCTGCCGAGGCTGCCCCGACAAGGGTCTTGCCGGGGCTGCCGAGGCTGCCCCGACAAGGGTCTTGCCGGGGGAACCTACTTCGTCCCTCTACTCTTTGTGGTCTTGGCCTTGGCGTTTCTCTGGCTGTCTTGGGCTTCGGTTTTACCTCGGTTCACCTCCCCTGCTCTGCTTGGTGTGGCCGTGGGCGCGGCTTCGACTGTCCGTGCACCGGTAAAGGGGTACAAAAGCGCGCCCCTTCTTCTGTACACCGACAAAATTCTCATCAAATCTTGGCATAACAACAGTACCATGGATCAAAGAAAGTTGTAGCTTTGCCTATGTGAATTTAAATAGAAAAATAATTTAAAGCCACAACACACTTGGAAGGGGTGGACTTTTAACATCACGACAAGCTTATAGAACACAATTTATCCTAAAACCTATAGTTTAAATCTAGTGATCGAAACATCCATTATCCAATGTGTATAAACACAAACTGTGACTTGGTTTTGTTTGGAATCTTCTTTTTAGACATAACAAATATAGACAAGCACAATACTAAATTAGAAATTGTTGTTGAAATTAATATGACCAGTGACTACTCTGGCAGAATACACAATCCATTTTAATTCAAATAAACACAATATACAATTACTGATATAGGTGAGCTGCTTAGAAATGTAATCTACGATCTACCTTGAACTGCAGGAAAGTCAGAGACATTGATGAATTAATATGCATCAGCCATGCTGGGTCTGCAAATTCAGCTAGTAAAACAACGAAAAGCCACTTCTCCAAGCTAGAATCAATGGCTTGAGAAAAAGAAATAGATGCTAATGTACCAAAAATATTAGCTGATCACACTGCAATTGTGTTTTTTTACTTGGTTGCGTACTAACACTACCCTGAACATATTTCTCAAAATAATAAAATACTACCCTGAAAATAAGCTCCCAAATTTAGGTGTACTGCTAGGATTCCAGAAAGTAATCTAACTATTCGAATATCAGATATTTTCATTCCCACATGTATGATGTGTACTACACAACCTTCTTCTTGTAGATGTTGTTGGGCCTCCAAGTGCAGAGGTTTGTAGGACAGTAGCAAATTTCCCTCAAGTGGATGACCTAAGGTTTATCAATCCGTAGGAGGCATAGGATGAAGATGGTCTCTCTCAAGCAACCCTGCAACCAAATAACAAAGAGTCTCTTGTGTCCCCAACACACCCAATACAATGGTAAATTGTATAGGTGCACTAGTTCGGCGAAGAGAGGGTGATACAAGTGGTATATGGATAGTAGATAAAGGTATTTGTAATCTGAAATTATAAAAACAGCAAGGTAACAAGTGATAAAAGTGAGCGTAAACGGTATTGCAATGTGTTGAAACAAGGCCTAGGGTTCATACTTTCACTAGTGCAAGTCCTCTCAACAATAATAACATAATTGGATCATATAACTAGCCCTCAACATGCAACAAAGAGTCACTCCAAAGTCACTAATAGTGGAGCACGAACGAAGAGATTATGGTAGGGTACGAAACCACCTCAAAGTTATTCTTTCCAATCAATCTGTTGGGCTATTCCTATAAGTATCACAAACAGCCCTAGAGTTTGTACTAGAATAACACCTTAAGACACAAATCAACCAAAACCCTAATGTCACCTAGATACACCAATGTCACCTCAAGTATCCGTGGGTATGATTATACGATATGCATCACACAATCTCAGATTCATCTATTCAACCAACACAAAGGACCTCAAAGAGTGCCCCAAAGATCTACCGGAGAATCACGACGAAAACATGTGCCAACCCCTATGCATAGGTTCATGGGCGGAACCCGCAAGTTGATCACCAAAACATACATCAAGTGAATCACGTGATATCCCATTGTCACCACAGATATCCACGGCAAGACATACATCAAGTGTTCTCAAATCTTTAAAGACTCAATATGATAAGATTACTTCAAAGGGGAAACTCGATTCATTAAAAGAGAGAAGAGGGGGAGGAGAAACATAAGATCCAACTATAATAGCAAAGCTCGCGATACATCAAGATCGTATCACCTCAAGAACACGAGAGAGAGAGAGATCAAACACATAGCTACTGGTACATACCCTCAGCCCCGAGGGAGAACTACTCCCTCCTCGTCATGGAGAGCACCGGGATGATGAAGATGGCCACTGGAGAGGGTTTGCCCCTCCGGCAGGGTGCCAGAACGGGTCTAGATTGGCTTTCGGTGGCTACGAAGGCTTCTGGCGGTGGAACTCCTGATCTAATCTCCGTTCTGGAAGTTTTAGGGTACGACGATATATATGGGTGCAGAAGTAAGTCGGAGGAGCCACGAGGGCCCCACGAGGCAGGGGGCGCGCCCTAGGGGGGCGCCCCCACCCTCGTGAGCACCTCCCGTATCTCCTGACATGGAGTCCAAGTCTATCCGGTGGCTTTCGTTCCAAAAATAACTTCTCCAGTTGATTTCGTTCCGTTTCGACTCCGTTTGATATTCCTTTTCTTCGAAACACTAAATAGGCATAAAATAGCAAATCTGGGTTGGGCCTCCGATTAATAGGTTAGTCCCAAAAATAATATAAAAGTGGAAAATAAAGCCCAATATTGCCCAAAATAGTAGATAATATTGCATGGAGCAATCAAAAATTATAGATACGTTGGAGACATATCAAGCATCCCCAAGCTTAATTCCTGCTCGTCTCGAGTAGGTAAATGATAAAAAGAATTTTTGATGCGGAGTGCTACTTGGCATAATTTCAATGTAATTCTTCCTACTTGTGATATGAATATTCAGATCCGAAAGATTCAAGACAAAAGTTCATTTTGACATAAAAATAATAATACTTCAAGCATACTAACTAAGCAATCATGTCTTCTCAAAATAACATGGCCAAAGAAAGCTATCCCTACAAAATCATATAGTCTGGCTATGCTCCATCTTCACCACACAAAATATTTAAATCATGCACAACCCCGATGACAAGCCAAGCAATTGTTTCATACTTTTGATGTTCTCAAACTTTTTCAATCTTCACGCAATATATGAGCGTGAGCCATGGATATAGCACTATAGGTGGAATAGAATGGTGGTTGTGGAGAAGACAAAAAGGGAGAAGATAGTCTCACATCGACTAGGCATATCAATGGGCTATGGAGATTCCCATCAATAGATATAAATGTGAGTGAGTAGGGATTGCCATGCAATGGATGCACTAGAGCTATAAGTATATGAAAGCTCAACAAAAGAAACTAGTGGGTGTGCATCCAACTCGCTTGCCCACAAAGACCTAGGGCATTTTGAGGAAGCCCATCATTGGAATATACAAGCCAAGTTCTATAATGAAAGATTCCCACTAGTATATGAAAGTGACAACATAGGAGACTCTCTATCATGAAGATCATGGTGCTACTTTGAAGCACAAGTGTGGTAAAAGGATAGTAGCATTGTCCCTTTTATTTTATTTTTTATTTTTTATTTTTATTTGGCTTTTTTATTTGGCCTTTCTCTCTCTTTTTTTCTTTTTTTGGGACAATGCTCTATTGAATGATGATCATCACACTTCTATTTATTTACAACTCAATGATTACAACTCGATACTAGAACAAAGTATGACTCTATATGGATGCCTCCGGCGGTGTACCGGGATATGCAATGAATCAAGAGTGACAAGTATGAAAGAATTATGAACGGTGGCTTTGCCACAAATACTATGTCAACTACATGATCATGCTAGCAATATGACAATGATGAATATGTCATGATGAACGGAATGATGGAAAGTTGCATGGCAATATTTCTCGGAATGGCTATGGAAATGCCATAATAGGTAGGTATGGTGGCTGTTTTGAGGAAGGTATATGGTGGGTTTATGGTACCGGCGAAAGTTGTGCGGTACTAGAGAGGCTAGCAAAGGTGGAAGGGTGAGAGTGTGTATAATCCATGGACTCAACATTAGTCATAAAGAACTCATATACTAATTGCAAAACTCTACAAGTTATCAAAGCAAAGTATTACGCGCATGCTCCTAGGGGGATAGATTGGTAGGAAAAGACCATCGCTCGTCCCCGACCGTCACTCATAAGGAAGACAATCAATAAATAAATCATGCTCCGACTTCATCACATAACGGTTCACCATACGTGCATGCTACGGGAATCACAAACTTCAACACAAGTATTTCTCAAATTCATAACCACTCAACTAGCATGAATCTAATATCACCATCTCCATATCTCAAAACAATTATCAAGTATCAAACTTCTCATAGTATTCAACACACTCATAAGAGAATTTTATTATTCTTGAATACCTAGCATATTAGGATTTTAAGAAAATTACCATGCTATTTAAATAATCCCAAAATAATATAAGTGAAGCATGAGAGTTCATCTATTTCTTCAAAATAAAACCACCATCGTGCTCGAAAAGATATAAGTGAAGCACTAGAGCAACAACAAACTACTCCGAAGAATATAAGTGAAGATCAATGAGTAGTCGAATAATTATGCAACTATGTGAAGACTCTCTAACATTTAATAATTTCAGATCTTTATAATTTATTCAAACAGCAAGCAAAACAAAATAAAATGATATCTAAGAATAGCAAACATCATGTGAAGAAGGAAAAACTTAGGATCAACCAAAACTAACCGATAGTTGTTTGAAGAAGAAAGGTGGGATGCCAACCGGGGCATCCCCAAGCTTAGATGCTTGAGACTTCTTGAAATATTATCTTGGGGTGCCTTGGGCATCCCCAAGCTTGAGCTTTTGTGTCTCCTTTATTCCTCTCATATCACGGTCTCCCTAAATCTCAAAAGCTTCATCCACACAAAACTCAACAAGGACTCGTGAGATAAGTTAGTATAAACCATTGCCAAAACCTTATCATAATCTACTGTAGCAAATCACTAAAATTATTATTCAACATTGCATACTAAATGCCTCTGCATATTTAATAGTCCTATCCTCAAATATAATCATTAAAGAAGCAAACATATGCAAACAATGCAAACATAACAACAATCTGCCTAAACAGGATAGTCTATAAAGAATGCTGCAACATCCATACTTCCCTAGCTCCAAAAATTATGAAAGAAAATTCCCACTGTAGTAAATTTATCAGAGCTTAATATGCAAAAGGTTTCGACATTTTATCACATTCTGACTTTTCTAGGGAATTATTGCAGCAACGATAAACTTTCTTTTTTCAAACAGCAACATGTGGACTTCTAAAATAGGCTTAGTAAAGGCTATCAATGCCACTTTTATTGAAATAAAAGATGCAAAACATTTTTATAAATAACAGAAAGCAAATTCTAACAAAATAAATTGACGCTCCAAGCAAAACACATATCATGTGGCGAATAAAAATATAGCTCCAAGTAAAGTTACCGATGAACGAAGACGAAGGAGGGGATGCCTTCCGGGGCATCCCCAAGCTTAGGCTCTTGGCTATCCTTGAATATTACCTTGGGGTGCATTGGGAATCCCCAAGCTTAGGCTCTTGCCACTTCTTATTCCATAGTCCATCAAATCCTTACCCAAAACTTGAAAACTTCACAACACAAAACTTAACAGAAAACTCATAAGCTCCGTTAGCGAAAGAAAACAAAACACCACTTCAAGGTACTGTAATGAACTCATTATTTATTTATATTGGTGTTAACCCTACTGCATTCCAACTTATCTATGGTTTATAAACTATTTTACTAGCCATAGATTCATCAAAATAAGCAAACAACACACGAAAAACAGAATCTGTCAAAAACAGAACAGTCTGTAGTAATCTGAATCAAACGTATACTTCTGGAGCACATAAAATTATCAAATAAATTTCTGGACCTGAGGAATTTATATATTAATCATGAAAAAATAATTAAATAAATATCACTATCCAAACAAAAATGGCAGCATTTCTCGTGAGCGCTAAAGTTTCTGTTTTTGACAGCAAGATCAACAAGACTTTCCCCAAGTCTTCCCAACCGTTCTACTTGGCACAAACACTAATTAAACACATAAAACCACATATAAACAGAGGCTAGATGAATTATTTATTACTAAACAGTAACAAAAATCAAGGAACTAAAATAGAATTGGGTTGTCTCCCAACAAGCGCTATCATTTAACGCCCCTAGCTAGGCACGATGATTTCAATGATGCTCACATAATGGATAGGAATTGAAACATAAAGAGAGCATCATGAAGAATATGACTAGCACATTTAAGCCTAACATGCTTCCTATGCATAGGGATTTTGTGAGCAAACAACGTGTGGGAACAAGAATCAACTTTCATAGGAAGGTAAAACAAGCATAACTTCAAAATTTTAAGCACATAGAGAGGAAACTTGATATTATTGCAATTCCTACAAGCATATATTCCTCCCTCATAATAATTTTCAGTAGCATCATGAATGAATTCAACAATATAACCATCACCTAAAGCATTCTTTTCATGATCTACAAGCATAGAAAATTTATTACTCTCCACATAAGCAAAATTCTTCTTATTCGGAATAGTGGGAGTATCATAGGAAACTTGAATACTATAAATTGTTTCCACATTAAAAGAGTAATGTTCAGAGAAGGGGTACTCATAACTATGATAAGTTTTATAAATATAATCACTACTTTTTATAGCATAAGTATCATCACAATAATCATCATAAGTAGGAGGCATGCTATCATTATTATAAACATGCATATCAAAACTTGGGAGACTAAAAATATCATCTTCATTAATCATAGCTTCCCCAAGCTTGGGACAAACATTAATTGCAGCAAATATATTCTCAAATATGTCATCCTCATAAAACATAGCTTCCCCAAGCTTGTGCCTTTTCATATCATAAGCATAATCACTCTCATCATTAATAGTATAGATAGCACCGATAGTATAGCAATTATTATATTCTTCCAAGCAAGTGCCAAAAAGATTTTCAAGATCATAAGAAGTATCATTATCTTCCACAATTATATTTTCATGAGGCACAATAGTAATAGGATCAGCATTATTTGGGAGAGATATCTTTTTACCTCTTGTCCTTTTTCTTTTCTTCTTCTTCACCACATCTTGTGTGGGTTCAATCCTCTTTTTGGAGCTCCTTATTAATGAGATTGGTTGAATAGGAGGCTCCTCCTCGTTACCTGATTCATCATAAGAAATAATAGGAGGATATTGGGAAGTCTCTTCCCTTTCATCAGTATTATCTTCATCTCCTATTTGTTTTCTTTTCTTTATATAATTGGCAATATAAGGATTTTCAATGCAATTCACCGTACAATATATATAAACCTTCTCTAGATCAAAACCAAGAAGTTTATCGAGATTAAATTTTGGAATACCCTCAGTTATACGTTTCATTTCTTCATAACCCAAGCGCAAACTAAGTTCATTATGTTGTGCAAGGGAAATCAAGTCATCACAATTTTTGGACACGATACGTCCATGAAACAATTTGCATTTGATATTTAAATGACCATGTTCATTGCAAAGTTCGCAAGTATGGGTAAGATATCTTAAATTTTCAGCACATTCATCTAGCTCTTCTTGCAACAAATTAGTTTCTAAGTACTTATGCCTCTTGCAATATCTATCTTCCCTATTTGGTGTGTACTTGCAAACCCAGTCTACTCCACAAAAATTGACATGTTTATAGGAGGCATTTTCATCATAACTAGTGCAATCATCATTAGCATCATGGATATTCAAAGAATTCGTACTAACAACATTGCAATCATGCTCATCATTCAAATATTTACTGCCAAACATTTTAGAGATCTCTTCTTCTAGCACTGAGCACAATTATCCTTTCCATCATACTCACGAAAGATATTAAAAAGATGAAGCATATGAGACAAACTCAATTCCATTTTTTTGTAGTTTTCTTTTATAAACTAAACTACTGATAAAACAAGAAACTAAAAGACTCGATTGCAAGATCTAAATATATACCTTCAAGCGCTAACCTCCCCGGCAACGGCGCTAGAAAAGATCTTGATGTGTACTACACAACCTTCTTCTTGTAGACGTTGTTGGGCCTCCAAGTGCAGAGGTTTGTAGGACAGTAGCAAATTTCCCTCAAGTGGATGACCTAAGGTTTATCAATCCGTAGGAGGCGTAGGATGAAGATGGTCTCTCTCAAGCAACCCTGCAACCAAATAACAAAGAGTCTCTTGTGTCCCCAACACACCCAATACAATGGTAAATTGTATAGGTGCACTAGTTCGGCGAAGAGAGGGTGATACAAGTGGTATATGGATAGTAGATAAAGGTATTTGTAATCTGAAATTATAAAAACAGCAAGGTAACAAGTGATAAAAGTGAGCGTAAACGGTATTGCAATGTGTTGAAACAAGGCCTAGGGTTCATACTTTCACTAGTGCAAGTCCTCTCAACAATAATAACATAATTGGATCATATAACTAGCCCTCAACATGCTACAAAGAGTCACTCCAAAGTCACTAATAGCGGAGAACGAACGAAGAGATTATGGTAGGGTACGAAACCACCTCAAAGTTATTCTTTCCAATCAATCCGTTGGGCTATTCCTATAAGTGTCACAAACAGCCCTAGAGTTCGTACTATAATAACACCTTAAGACACAAATCAACCAAAACCCTAATGTCACCTAGATACTCCAATGTCACCTCAAGTATCCGTGGGTATAATTATACGATATGCATCACACAATCTCAGATTCATCTATTCAACCAACACAAAGGACCTCAAAGAGTGCCCCAAAGTTCTACCGGAGAATCACGACGAAAACGTGTGCCAACCCCTATGCATAGGTTCATGGGCGGAACCCGCAGGTTGATCACCAAAACATACATCAAGTGAATCATGTGATATCCCATTGTCACCAAAGATATCCACGACAAGACATACATCAAGTGTTGTCAAATCTTTAAAGACTCAATCCGATAAGATTACTTCAAAGGGGAAACTCGATTCATTACAAGAGAGAAGAGGGGGAGGAGAAACATAAGATCCAACTATAATAGCAAAGCTCGTGATACATCAAGATCGTATCACCTCAAGAACACGAGAGAGAGAGAGATCAAACACATAGCTACTGGTACATACCCTCAGCCCCGAGGGAGAACTACTCCCTCCTCATCATGGAGAGCACCGTGATGATGAAGATGGCCACTGGAGAGGGATTGCCCCTCCGGCAAGGTGCCGGAACGGGTCTAGATTGGCTTTCGGTGGCTACGGAGGCTTCTGGCGGCGGAACTCCTGATCTAATCTCCATTCTGGAAGTTTTAGGGTATGACGATATATATGGGTGCAGGAAGTACGTCGGAGGAGCCACGGGGGCCCCACGAGGCAGGGGGCGCGCCATAGGGGGGGGGCGCCCCCCACCCTCGTGAGCACTCCCTTATCTCCTAACGTGGAGTCCAAGTCTATCCGGTGGCTTTCGTTCCAAAAATAACTTCTCCAGTTGATTTCGTTCCGTTTCGACTCCGTTTGATATTCCTTTTCTTCGAAACACTGAAATAGGCATAAAACAACAAATCTGGGTTGGGCCTCCGATTAATAGGTTAGTCTCAAAAATAATTTAAAATTGGAAAATAAAGCCCAATATTTCCCAAAACAGTAGATAATATTGCATGGAGCAATCAAAAATTATAGATACGTTGGAGACGTATCAATGTACCGTTATCCTCATGTTTGGTTCACAAGGCCGCTGCCCTCCTACACATGTCAACGCCTCCAACACCGCCGACATGTTGCGTCCTTCCGGCCATCTCCCCGTTCTTGTCGTAGATCTGGAATACATGCGCGAGTAATTCTTCCATGGTGTATGACGTGATTTTGCCTGGGCTGTGTATCACATACGCCAGTGGAAGTCCGCCGAGAGGCACAAGTGCATGATCAAGCTAGCTTTGGAAGCAGCCTGATGGATCAATTCTGGATGGATAGAGCATGCACGTACGGTTTTTTCATCATGCACCTTCGGCTTCGTGTGATCGTGGTTAACCTTGCTGTTTAATAAAATTGATGGCCAACCCATGACATACTAAATGAAAAAAAAATCTTTCAGTGGCAGCTCCCTAGATTCAAGATTGGACAATTCAACTAACAACTGCAGAGTGAGGGATCTATTCAACTAACAAATTCATGTCTAACCTTGCTGTTCAATTCAAGAAACAATCAACACTTAACAGTATAAACAAAATTGACCTCAAACAGTAGCCAATTGAGCCCAAAAAGTGGTGAATCCTAACCAAGAACAATGCCTCAATGGCCATGAACAAGAGCAGAGGGAGGAGGGGGCGAACTCACATGAAGACAGAAAGGAGGAAGCTCCATGCGTGGTGCATCCCGAGCTGCAACAAGGCAAGGTTGACCCCCTCCTTCCTCAGGCATCCAATCCTTGCCTGCACATCTACCATGGAGGATCAAACCATATATTAGAGAGAGAAAGGGGGAGATATAGGACAGGAGATGAACTCACCCCATGGCCACCGAGCAGAGGAGCAACACCCCGGAGACGGAGCTGCGTGTGGGGGCGCGGTGGGCGTCCGAGAGGAGGCGCCGGAACCATGCCAGAGTGGAGGTGCCCGAAACCCTAGCCATGGTTGATGGTCAACTAGGAAAACGGCGGCAGCGCCCAACCCTATTTCACGCGAGAGAGAGATAGGTGGGGCGGGATAAGGGGGCAAATCCTCACCGGCGTTGGCCGGCGCCCGGCGCAGCATCGGATCGAGCGTCACCGAGGTCGGTCGCCTCCTGGTGGCCGGGATTGGGAGAGCCCGTGCTCTTTTCTCCTTTTCACTTGTGGACCGCGGGTTGAATATTGGAAACTATAGGGGGGTTTGGAAAACATCCTGAACGAAGGGTTTTTCCACTAAAGAGAGGATTGCGGGTTGAATAGAGAAAATAGTAGGGGCTTATTTGCAAAAAATGCAGCGACGGTGAGCCAGCGGGCAGAAGCGATAACTGCTTTATTATTAGGGAAAGATATATGATCCAACTTCACTGAAACTCATAAATTCGAAGAACTTCAAATGAAATATCCGTACACCACATTTGAGAAAGTCATTTTATTCTCACTCTTATATTTGAATGTGGCTTCAACATATTTGGAGAGAACTGAATGCCCTTTGGAATTCTTGAATAAACTTTCCAAACCATATTTTTTTCATTGGACAAATGTGATCCAATCTTTTAAACATGGTTTGAAAAAGTTTAAACAGGAACTCAAAAGTTTTAAATTCCCATGAAAATATAAACAATTCACACAATATTACTTATTTATTAACATTCCAAAATTTGGAAAATTTTGGGATGTTACACCCGTCCATTTAAAAAAACCAACTCCATTTAAACAAGCAAACAAATGCTGGGCTATGGGCCTTGATATTTGTGTTCCCACCCTCAAAGCCAAATATGTCTATTATATGAGCACATGAAGAAGTGTGCAAAATTTCAACTCAATTGGATACTCCTAGCAAGTAATTCCTTCACAAAGCCTTCTGTCTCACAGAAACTTTGAAAAATCACTGAAGGAAGTTGGCTAGGCAAATGAAGTTGAATTTTTGCATGAGGAAATGACTTGGATGTAGGAGCATGCCCAAAAGTTTTGGGAGCAAACAAGATAAGATAAATGACACTTCCTTCACAAAATGTCATTTAGGACAGAATAGAAGAAGGAATATTGGGGAATTATTTTTGAACTAGGCAAGGAAGGTTTTTTTTACATATTTGTGGAATACATGACCCAAACAATTTATGAGAATTATTTGGAATTTTTTGGATGGACAGAAACATAGGTTGCTTCACAACCTAGGACACTTGAGGTTATTCCTTTAATAGAAAAGGAATTTTCCCCAAGAAAAAGAATTATGGAGTTGGGCTAGAATGGAAATGGCATGATCTTGGGATGAGCTCGAGGAGGATGAACCACTTGGGAGAAGAAGAAATGATGATATCCCAGGTTGCAAGGCCACAGATCCACTCAAAAAGAAAAACAAAGCAAAAATCAATAAGTCAAAAAGAAAAAGAAAAGGGCCAAAAACCAGGCTGTTACATTCTACCAAAGAGCCATTTGCCTGACTCTCTCGGACGTGACATAGGCCTGCCAGGCAACATGCCTCGCGGCGCGCTTCTCTTCCTCGGCCTTCTTCTCTGCCTCTATTTTGGCGCGCTGTGCCGGAGGCAAAGTCTCCCACAATGCGACCTCCATTTCTTTCCAAAGCTCCTCAAGGCTGGGGGCTCGGCTGGCAGCACGACATTCTCCACGTAGCGGGGAGCCGACGTGTCCTTCGGTGCGTGTGCTGGCGAGACTGGGAACGCCGACGCATCCACCTCGACATGTCGCGGTGAGGAGTGGAATGCCGACGCGTCCTCCTCGACTAGTGGTGGCGAGGAACAGAACGATGACGCGTGACCGTCCACACGGTGCAATGAGGGGTGCCTAGGGCTTGGGAGGGGTGATGCCATGGTGGTCGATGTGAGAGGGAGGGGGAGGAGATAGCGATGAATGTGAGCGTTCTTCCGAATGCCGTGGGAGGCGCAGTATTTATAGCGAGCAATGGCACACCTATGTAAGATATGTTGCGTGATTAACGTAACAACTACATGGGCATATTTGTTGGAGTAAATTACGGGGGAGGGAAGGGGTGGAAATATTGCTGGTCACAACGGATTGGATGAGCGCGAGGGGAGGAGAGTCATGCATGCAGATTTTTTCCACACGGGGTGGAGTGGTGGGACTGCCGGAGGGAGAAGGAGAGTCAAGTAGGCAGATTGTTTTCACACATGGAGAGGAAAAGATTTGGAGATGAACAGGCTTCTTGCAGGTATGGGAACGCTGCATAATAAGTCATTTTGCATGCCAGGCTAGGTATAGCCTCAAGTCCTTAACAACATACACGCCCAACACATGTTCAGATTTCAAGGTGCACTAGATTATTGCATGCGATGATTAAGGCTGGCCATAGTGGTGGTATCTTAGCTGGTATCATGCACACGGGAATAGCAAACATGTTGATGTGGCAAAAAATTAAAGAAGAGAGGGGGGAGTTAGAGTAACATAGGTAGATACTGTATCATGTTAAATACTATGCTACTTTGTGTCATGCATGGCACTATAAAGGTAGTACCGTATCATACACTAGTATCATCCACATGATACTAGTATATGATACTTTCCACTATGAGTAGCCTAAAGAGAATATTAACTAATCTCTACTCTTATAAAAAGCAGAGTTGGTGATGATGGTGTGTCTGTCATCCTGCAATATAGGCCATCCAATCTATATCTAACGGATAGGAAAGAAACTATGACAATTTACCCGCACTCCTCTCCACATTTGATAAGGCCTTCCCTTGTTCATCCTTTTCTCCCACGAGATAAACTACTCATACAAATGCATCTCAATGTTCCGTGCAACGCACAAGCATCTTGCTAGTGCATGTAAAAATCTTTGTCATTTACTAGTGTTCATGCATGCATGCAATGCGATAATGCATTGGTAAACACATTTTTTTGTGAAGACCGAGAGCATTAATTGAGTACTTTTGCAGACTACAAAAACTATTTCCACCGCCTCTATCTTCGTAAGAGTAGGTGAAAATTTTGAATCGGGCCCTTTAAACTAGAAGGGAGATAGTAGTACTCTAATAGCTAAAATTGTTGTGATGACTAGATAGGACATAGCACGCACCTGGACGGAGGAACTAGTCTGCCTTGTGCATATAAGTTTTGTCTGAAGTCAATGTACCTCTACTTTGACCAAACTAATAGAAAAATGTATCAACATTCACAATGTCAAATCAATATTTTTATACTCATTATGAAATGTAGTTTCATAAAATATATATTTGGTATTGTAGATATTGATATTTTTAGTATAAATTTGGTCAAAAACTTTGCAAACTTTGACTTGACAAAAATGTTACGCGGAGTAAAAAGGACCAGAGGGAGTATCATGCATGCGAAGTAGGCAAAAAATTGCTCATTTATAGCCGCTCGAAGTCTCAAAGGGTGCGATCGCGCGAGGGTGGCGAAGGTCGTGGGAGGCGCGACGGTTGACAGAATTAAGTGAAGTTACATGCACATGCCGGCATGGCGTGCGAACACACAGAAGCTATACTGTCAGGCCTATGATATGGGTCTAGTAGACATGACATCTAGTGGGTCCCGCATAGTACTCACGAACTCTTTGGGGCATGCAACCGTTTATCACCGGGCAAGCCAACCACCCCACGCCATTCGCACGCCCTACTCATCCCCGTCTTCTACCTTACAACAGTTCGCTCCCAGTCGTCCCATCCTTTCAAATTACACCAGTTCAACTTCTCCTAACCCGCCTCCGAAATCCATGGCCTCCCAAATCTCCATGATCGCCGCCGAGTACCAGGTTAGAACCATCACCGGCGATGAGTTCATCGTCATCTACACCCGTAGATCCGCGATAGTGGAAGCATGCCTTGCTCGCTTCCTACGCATGTTCAAAATTTCAAAGGATGAGTGGGTCGCTGGGCTAGATGTTGAGTACACCATAGTCCTAGAAAGCGAGAAGCTTCCAAATGAGGTAGAGAAGAAGAAGCCCATCGTGATCCGTGTTTGCGTACATACCGTGTGCTTGGTCTACCACATATGCCATGCCGACATTAGGTGCCAGGAATTTGAGTTCTTCCTCGAGGACAAAAGAGTGAAATTTGTTATTGTAGACTTTACGAATGGCAGGAGAGTCCTGGGTCGGATAGGCATCGTTGTAGGCCAGCCCTTCGATCTCCAGAAGGCAAGCCTGGTGTCCTCCTCTCATCCTTCAATGCTGACCCTGGTAGCAGCCATGATTGATCCTTCATACGCTCAATTGAAGAAAGTTCACCCGGAGTTCCATCATGCATGGGAGTCAAAGACAATAGATGAAGATCACATCCTGTACGCAGCAACGGATGCCTACCTTTGTTTAAATATCTATAACGGTTGGATGAAGAAGTAGAGCCCAGTGTCCGGTTCAAGCAAAGAAGTGTCGACGAAGAGGAAGAGGGACAAGGACGAAGTCGAGGACGTGGACTCGGACTCCGAGTAAGGTGGCAGTGTCGCTGCTCATGCTGGTTCTACTGTAATGTCAAGCGGACTAGTTTCTTAGTTTTATTTCAAGGGTGTGTTGTGCTGAGCCCCCAACAGAACTACGTTTATGTTCTTTCTCATTATTTGAACTCTTTATTACATACAATAGTACTAGTATGTCTTACTACTGTTCTTCTTGTACTTGGTACTACTACTCGTATGTACGCGTTCCTACTGTACTAAATATGTACCAGTAGTATAATTTGGGTCAGTCGATTTGTGAAAGAACTTCGACGGAGCGAAGGAAGAATACGGCAGAGAAGCTACCTAGTATCTATATAAGGGTGGCAAGGTTCCCATGATCTATCTTATGAGTGTTGGGTGCGGAATGCAGTTCGCTGGAAAAAATGGATCATGCCCGGGGTTAAACGGATGGCGGGGGTGGGGGAGCATGGTGGTGGCAGGCGGTTCAGGGGAGGGCAGGGCAGCGGCGGAAGGCAGATAGGCCTGTGGCAGGCTGGCGGCTCGATGCCTGAGAGAGAAGATGAATAGTGCATCAATTTCAAAGGTTGAAGAAGCCCTTCTGGCCATCCATGTTGCATCCAACGGCTCACAAGAGTCGACTGACCCAAATTGTTCCTTCAGATTGGAGGATCCACATGGCATTCAAGGTCTCAAAGGTAGATTCCACGTCCGCACCCGATTTGCGGGCTCGGCGCGGGCGCGACTGGCTTCCGCTGCGACAACCACCATGCGCGCCTCCTCCGCGTGGGCGGAGATGACAATGACACGCTAGCTCCTTCTTGCCGGCGTGCTGGAGACCGCGCTCGTCCTCCTCTTCGTACGCTGCGGGCATAGACGCGGCTCCACCAGCTGCTCGTGTGCTTGGCAGCGTGGCGGCATCGCGAGGAGGGACTGCAGACGACGTGAGTGGACGAGCCTTCGACTTCATGGCACAGGGATGGCGGGGACACGACGGTGATGGGTGACAAATGGTCAGCCAGAGCAGGCGAGCGCCGGCATGCGCAACGGCGGCGGCATATTGATGAGTGCATGTACGGGAGCTTAGTTTAGTTTTATATAGGGTTGGTCAAACTTAAAAGAACACCGTACTAGTACACGTAAACATTAGACTGAGGCAGCTCTTATACTACCATATTAGTTAGCACAACATCGATACGGAATCCTGTACAAGCGCATGCACCGCGGCAGCGCGGTCGATCGAACGGCGCGTCGCCGTCTCACACTCGTAGGACATCCACCGAACCTTTTTGTGTGTGTGAAAACAATCCCCGAATATTACACTACTTTTTTTCCTGGAAAAGTTCTTCACGCTACAATATTTTCATATATTTGAATTTAGCTTCAGTTCATGCTTATTTGGATTTGGACGTTTTAGGTGCGCCCTAGTTTTTTTAATACTGATTCTGTGTGTGACTAAGAGAGAACGCATGTATGTGTCCATATGTGTGTTGTGGTGGAAGGGCAATGTGGAGACGGTGTGCGTGTGAAAGAGACATAGAGAGGTGTGAATGTGCAAACGATCATGCATGAGTGAGACATAGAGAGATGCCGATACATTGTGTATACATGAGAGAACGGTCTTCTATTTGTACTTGTGTGTGTGTGCGAGAGAGAGAGAGAGAGGAGCATCCATAAAACAACAACCATCTCTCTCGATTCGGCCGTCCCTCGCACGATCGCATGTAACACACGCATCAACGCACACATTTTGATACCCTCACCCGGCCCCTGCCCACCTCAAGGCTCGGACATCGCTCTCTATCTCACACGCACAATCTCTTTGTAAAAACCCTATTTAGCATGTAACTTTCCATCACATAGGCACACATTCTCTCCATAGGTTTGATTTCTCTCAATATCTAACACACACACACACACACACACACACACACACACTGCACACACTCCTCCATCCCCCGAGCACACAATTCATCCCCATCCAAGGTTATATGGCGACCACTCGCGCTTGTGCTTCTCTGCACCCCAGCATGCACACCACCTCAATCTTGAAAGAGGGCATCGAGGAGATCGAAGACGACGACCACACTGCACTAGAGAATGCGGGGCCATTTGGAAGCAGGATGATGTGATGATGGCTGAATGACTCCTCCCCCCTCTCTCTCCCGCATAGAATTATCAGTCCCTCAACCCACGAGATCCTTCCCCTCTCGTCCATATTTTTCCAGCTCTCCCATCAAACCTGTTATCTCTTCTCCTTCCACATGTACAAAATCCAGATGCACACGCATCTCACATATATTACATGTCTCCATCTTTCTCACAGACCTAACTTCTTCCTCTCTCTCTCTCTCTCATTGGGTTTGTCTCCTACTCTCTCGCCCACATACATACAATCTTTCCCACCCTATCTACTCCATCTTTGCAAGCTCTCTCTACGTGTTTCATTCACACATTGGGATGTGTTCATAATGTTGCTTTTATAATGGATCATGCAGAGTAATGGTTGGTTTTGTTGCATCCTACAAAGTAATAACTATGAAATGCATTTAGATTTTCATTTGACTGGGATTATGTGAGTTTGAGCATATTGTGAAGTACTATAGACCTCATATACATCTTGGAGTTCAACAATGATTCTAATTATTGAATTGTATAAACCATTACATTCGAAGTCAGTAGCCTAATATATTTATTTCATGATTACAACAAATGATTAATTCCACTACAAATTAAGAAATCAAATGTGTACTCCCTCCGTTTTTATTTAAGTTCGTGTATTAGCATTGGTCAAAGTCTAGTTTTGTAAACTCTCACAAAGTTTATAACAAAAAATATTAACATATACAATAACAAATAAATACCATTAGATTCATTATTGAATGTACTTGATGTCTACTACACAACTTGTTCTTGTAGACTCATGTTGGGCCTCCAAGCGCGGAGTTTTGTAGGACAGTAGCAAATTTCCCTCAAGTGGATGACCTAAGGTTTATCAATCCGTGGGAGGTGTAGGATGAAGATGGTCTCTCTCAAACAACCATGCAATCAAATACAAGAAATCTCTTGTGTCCCCAACACACCCAATGCAATGGCAAATTGTATCGGTGCACTAGTTCGGCGAAGAGATGGTGATAAAAGTGTAATATGGATGGTAGAAATATTTTTTTGTAATATGAAAATAAAAAAACAGCAAGGTAGCAATTGATAAAATGGGGCACAAATAGTATTTCAATGGTTGAAAATGAGGCCTAGGGTCCGTACTTTCGCTAGTGCAATCTCTCAACAATGCTAATATAATTGGATCATATAACCATCCATCAACGTGCAATGAAGAATCACTCCAAAGTTCCTATCTAGTGAAGAACATAAGAATAAATTGTTTGTGGGGTATGAAACCACCTCAAAGCTATTCTTTTCGATCGATCTATCCAAGAGTTCGTACTAAAATAACAACAAATAATTTCTTATTCATAATACTCACTCCAACACAAAAGAACTTCAAAGAGTGCCCCAACATTTCTACCGGAGAAACAAAGACAAGAACGTATATCAACCCCTATGCATAGATTACCCCAATGTCACCTCGAGAATCCGCGAATTGAGTGCCAAAACATGTATCAAGTGGATCAATATGATACTCCATTGTCACCACGAGTATTCATATGCAAGACATAAATCAAGTTCTCTCAAATCCATAAAAGTAATAAAACGAAATCTCAAAGGGAGAACTCAATTGACAACATGATAGAGAGGGGAAAACACCATATGATCCGACTATATTAACAAAGCCCGCGATACATCAAGATCGTGACATCTCAAGAACATGAGAGAGAGAGATTAAACACATAGCTACTGGTACAAACCCTCATCCCCGAGGGTGGACTACTCCCTCCTCATCGTGGTGGCCGTCGGGATGATGAAGATGGCCACCCGTGATGATTTCCCCCTCCAGCAGAGTGCCGGAACGGGGTCTAGATTGGTTTTTGATGGCAATAGAGCCTTGAAGCAGTGAAACTTCTGATCTAGGGTTACCCCGAGGGTTTTTGGAATATTTGGGAATTTATAGGGCGAAGAGGGGGTGCGGGAGGCCACCAAGGTGGGCACAACCCACCTGGGCGTGCCTGGGCCCCCAGGCGCGCCCTGGTGGGTTGTGCCACCCTCAGGGCACCCCCAGGTGCTGCTCTGGCCCAATGGATGTCTTCTGGTCCATAAAAAATCCACAAAAAGTTTCGCGGTGTTTGGACTCCGTTCGATATTGATTTCCTGCGATGTAAAAAACAAGCAAAAAACAACAGCTGGCACTGGGCACTGGGTCAATAGGTTAGTCCCCAAAAATGTACAGTGCTATAAAATGATTGTAAAACATCCAAGAGTGATAATATAAAAGCATGAATACTTCAAACTTATAGATATGTTGGAGACGTATCAGTACTTTCACATCATACATATTTGTTGTGGTAAATGTTTATATTTTTCTATAAACTTGGTCAAACTTTAGGAAGTTTGACTTTAGTCAAACCTAATATGCAGAGTTAATAAAAACAGAGGGAGTACTAGTAATTAATAGTACTACTCGCTAGTTGCTTAGCCCAATCACCAAACACGCCAAACAGGGAGTTTAGTGTCACAAAATTTTGAGGTCCGCGGGAAAATCTCCTGCAACCCGGATTCGAGTAGTGCAAAGTTACCATCATACCCTTCGGAATAGGCCTACAGATGATGGTTGGTAGGGGGCTGTTTTGGTAACTTCAGGTTCACCCTACCCAGCCAACCCCACCCGGCACCCAGAGTAGTACACCTGAATACTCCTCATTTTCTATCCCCACCGCAAAATAGACTTCTCCACGACACCGCAACCTTCATGCTCCTCCCCTTCTACATCGGTGCACTCGTCCACAGCATCACATCTGCCTCATCGACGATGTCGTACGCCGCACTTGAGCCGGTACACCGTCGTCATCGTACATGGAGCCTCTTCCCCGGCACCGTCTTCCATGGTCTCGGTTCTGCTTCCCGGAAGCCGACGCCAAGCGTAGAAGCACCATCGTCGTGGACAATGAACTGACTCCCGTTGCTGTCCATGGTGCACAGAGGGCGCCGCGACCACTGTACTCCTCCTTGCTTGTAATGTCTGTATTGAATCTCTTAGCAGTACATGTGCAGTTCCAATTTTGTTTATACCTACCCTTCAAATTTCCTGGTTGCTATTGTTCCCGTAAAAGTAATTGGTTATAGCTTGCATTGTCCAACAGAATATCACCTTGTAATTGTGAGTCTCTCCTGTATTGCGTTGTGCTTGGGTAGGTTCTTCATCTGCAACCAGTAGTGTGGCAAATGATGGAAAGTTTTTTAGAACTAGCAAGATGCCCATGCGTTGCACGAAACATCAAGATGCATTTGTATGCATAGTTTATCTTGTGGGAGAAAAGGATGAATGAGGGAAAGACTTATTTGCAAATGTGGAGAGGGGTGTGGGATTTTCTTTTGCAAAATTGCCATAGTTTCCTTCCTATCCGTCAGATATAAATTAGACGACCTATATTGCAGGGATGGCAGGCACACCATCATCACCAACTCTGTTTTTATAAGAGTAGTAGATATATATATATAATATACAAGATATATAAGATATAAGAAGTAGTGATAAATATAATATATATATATATAAGAGTAGAGATAGCAGGGACGTCGAGAAAGGATCGCACGCGCGGGAAAAAGCGGTCGGGCAGGCGCTAGTTTCGGGCACGCGCGTGAACTATCTATGTATCTATCTATGCCAGTATCGACTCGGAGTCGAATGTGTATCGAGTCAGAGTAGAAAGGAGAAAAAATATAGCGCGTCTGGTGGAGCGGCGCGCGCGTGCTAATTTTTTTGCAGAGGCCGCTGGAGCCAGCACTCCGCGACCCGCAAAAATTGGCTATTCCAGCGTTGTAAACACTTTTTTAACGCGCTACGCGTTGCGCTTCTGTTGGATATGCTCTAAAAGATGAGTGCTTTAATGTTGCCCACAAGATGCGTGAGTATTACTATATTTTTCTTGCCATGTTTAGATTTTAAAACCACGAGTGTGAACATGCAGAGGAGCAATGAAGACCAAACACGGGATATTGGGGACATCTTCAAGGAACGTGGCAAGTTAAAGAGGAGCTGCATTGAACCTGTAAAACGAACTTTAGTAAGTAACACCCTTTGAATTACTTCCGTTTAGCCTTGTGTTCCTTGATGTCTATATGTTGTAGTTTCTGTTTCTCTTAGCCTCGTGTTCTTCGATGTGTAATAAGAAGAGTCTTAATCATCCTAATGCTTTCATTTTTAGCTTGATGTAGGAAGTGGATGTTCTCACCTTGGAGTCTATTTTTATATTTCTCCTTCTAAATTCACTTATCTGAGTCCTGTTTATTTGGCTTCTACTAATTGGATCTGGGTTGCTCTGAGTATTTATCTAAAAA
Organism: Triticum urartu; assembly: GCF_003073215.2. Classification (NCBI taxonomy): domain Eukaryota; kingdom Viridiplantae; phylum Streptophyta; class Magnoliopsida; order Poales; family Poaceae; genus Triticum; species Triticum urartu. The sequence goes on along the minus strand of NC_053027.1, from coordinate 439,022,113 downwards.
AGAATTAACTTCATGTCAGGATGCAGTTCCTGCGAGGAGGGAAGTATGGTCAACCTCGAGATCATGTTTCCAAAATGAGGTTGGATTACACACAAGGTGCCCGTTTCCTAATGATGCTGGATTAAACACAAGGTGCAAATTCCCAGATGATGCTGGATTACACACAAGCCAGGTGGAGTCGTCAACTGTTCGTGTCCTCGTGGCTCTAGTAAAGGCTGAAAGAAAGCGTGTAGCTGTCGGCGTTCTGGGAACGGGGGTCCCCAGACTTGTCTGCCTGCGGCCCATGGCAGGGCTCTGCGAGCGGGCCCGTATGGCCCATCTTCACGAACAAGCATTCAAGACCCTCGCGAGGGGCCAATCCTCGTGAGGCGGACGACACAAGACCTCCTTAGGATCAGCCTAACCAGGCTGGCTCGCGAGGGGCGGAGAGATGAAGGCAAGGCAAACCTCGTGAGGTTCCAATGACGTGAGCCATGACGACCAAGGCCAGGCGGGTGCCAGCGCGTGCAGTGTCCTTGTTTCCTCTTTGGTGCTAAGGAGGCAAGCGCAGGAGAGGAGTTCCGAGGCATCAGGCAAAGGTTTTCATATCGGTGCAACGAGACCAAAACCAGTAGGACGGCAGGACAGAGGTCACCGTGGAGCCCAAGACGGCGTCACCACCAGATCCTTTGCCAGACGAAGACCACCTTTTGTCAGGATAACTTGTATTAGCTCTCCCCTTTCAAAATTTGCCGTTGTTGGATCCCTTCCCACTCAATATTTGGGGAGAGGACCAGGGCCTCTATAAATAGGACTAGCCACCACAGCAGGGGAGGGGGAGAGAGATCCGGACAACCACAGTTCGCCAAGCACAAGAGCACCTCTCCTCAGGAGGTTGTTCTTCCCCTTGTACTGTTCATCATCAGCCCAAGAGGCAATCCACCACCACCACCACACTGGAGTAGGGTATTACACCACAACGGTGGCCCGAACCAGTATAAATCTTGTGTCCCGAGTGTTGTGAGTTTGTGTGCCTAGCCTAGAGATCGCGAAGTGTGTGAGTCCGTGATCGGTGAAGGAGAGATCTTTGCGCGCACCCTAGTGTGTGTACCTAGAGGGTTTTGCTGGAACCCGAAATCCGACATTTGGTGTGCCAGGTAGGGGTGTAACGAAGCTTTCCTTCCGTCGCTCCGCGTTCCACCGCTTCGTCGCAACCATGTCGGACGATCGTCGCGCCCGAGCTGACACTACAAAAAAATAACCTTCCATGAGGATACGTGTTTGTCACAGTAGGTCGCTTTTTTTGTCATGCATGTACATCCTTGACAAATTTATGACAGAATCAAGATAGTCATAGATGTGCTATCGTAGAAGTGTTCCATGACATTGCCAAAATTATCGTCACGGAAGTGTCCACTTCCATGATGATAAATCGCGCGTCACAGAAGTGCTTTCGTCAAGGGTGACCGACATGTGGCATCCACCATAACGGAACGCCGTTAAGCTACCGGGTCGGGTTTTGGATCCGATAACCCGTTAACAGCACCGACCAATGGGGATTTCCCACGTGTAAAATCATCATTGGCTAGAGGAAACACGTGTCGGCTCATCGTTGGGATAGATGTCATCCACTCATTGGACATGAGGCGCCTATGATAGGTCGACACGTGGCACGGCCCAACAGTGGCCCATTCCGGTGAAAAAGACCGGCCCAGTAAAAATTACCAGGCCGGCCCATATAAGGCCTAGTTGTGTCAGGTCCATTTAAGCCCACGGCCCATACGAGATCTGCCAATTCGGCCCATTAAAAATTTGACACCATTGCAGCCCATCGTCATCTCGAGCCCGTTAATAGCTCGCTATATATTTGGGCTCAATATCGGCCCGATGAGATTTCGGCCTCTTAACGGCCCATTTAATGGATGGGCCAATTTTCAGGATGTACATCTTTCGGCCTTTTAGCGACCCATTTAAATGTTGGGCTAATTTCCGGCCCGGTGTGTCTTTCAGCCTATTGACGACCCATAAATCTAATGAGCCATTTGTAGTCGGACCTGAGTTTTGGCCTTTTAGCGGCCCATTTAAGTGTTGGGCCAATTTCTGGCCCAGTGTCACTTTCAGCCTGTTGACGGCCCATAAATCTGTTGGGCCCATTGTAGTCGGACCTGAGTTTTGGCCTTTTAGCGACCCATTTAAGTGTTGGGCCAATTCCCGGCCCTGTGTGCCTTTCGGCCTGTTAACGAACCATAAATGAGTTGGCCATTTATAGTCGGACCTTAGTTTTGGCCTCTTAATGGCCCATGCCCTTCATGGTCCAATACCAGCCCGGTTTCTATATTGGCCTGCTAAAGGCCCACAACACAGTTGGGCCGTTTACAATATGACCTGACTTTCGGCCTCTTAGCGGCCCATGCTCTTCATGGTCCAATACAAGCCCATTGTCTCTTTCGGCCTGCTAAAGGCCTACAGTATAGTTGGGCCATATGTAGACCAAACTTAGTAATGGCCTGTTAACGGCCCGTGAAATAAATTGGGGCCACCTGTTGCCCGCTTCGATGTCGGCCTGTTAACGACCCGGGAGGTAAGAGGGTCGACCATTAACTTTCGGCCTAGTAACGGCCCATTAACTTAATGGGACCACTAAAGTCCGTTCATGTCTTTAGGACAAATTAGATAATTTGAGCCCATTACGACGAGCAAAGGTATGGCATACAGGGAATAACGTTGCACATCCAGAATATATTACAGGAAATTACATCCACTGGGCAATCAAAGATTGATGCCAGTGCAAATATATGAGCAGAACCTAACCATCTACAACATCACAATCTGCAACCTCAGCACAGATGACGCCCATAAGCATGTGGGCAAGTTCTTGCTGCTTTGCCACACTGTCTCTGAAAACATTGATCGGTTGTTGTGTCGCATGACTCTGCACCTCTGATTCATCCACCATTTCCTTCATTGCTTCAGCCATTAATTGGTTCACAAACATACATTTATTCCGTCGCATTCGAGACAGAGGATACTGAACAGATTCAGATGGCAATTTTGGTAGGCTTGTATTATTGATAGTGGAGAGTGTCTTGACCACTGCATCATAACATAAATTAGGACGGGAACCAAACAGATTAATCATGAGTTATTGCCATATTATCTGGCCTAGATTTACTGGAAAGAAACAATGGGGTTGCCTTGCTGTTTTCAGAGTTTGTCTTCTTATCTTCAGCAGCCTGCACAAAATTAACACACTAGCATTGCTATCATTGGCCAAGTCAGATAATAGGAAAGAAACATTGACACAACAAACGTTTGGGCAACTAGCCTACACCAAATTAACACAATATGGCACAGCTATCATCAGCCAGGTAAGGTAATATGAAAGCAACATTGACACAATGAATGAATGGGCAACCAGAGAAGCACTACAATTCAGTAATGTGTGTGATATGAGATAGCACATTCATGCAGCTCAGTACGCAAAACTACCAGGCAGTTTTCCTTACAAAAATCAACATTGGCGCCTTTAACATTTTGCTACAACTAATTTTAGATCATATAAAGGTTAGATTCAGGCCGATTAACAAAATACATGCTGATGTAAAAATATAGTGATATACAGCAGGTACTTACATCAGCACTGGAGCACAGAGAATTCCCGCAAGATATTTTCCTCCAATACGATCCCAATGGAGGAAGTCTTGTATCATTTAACCTTATTTTCTAAAAGAGAGACGTGTAAGAAACATGTAGAAAATATGATCAGAATGCTATAAAATTTCATGATGCGAGGATACGCACACGCTTCTTAGAATGGAGTTGACATTCTTTTGCTGGACTGCAGCGGACTAGTTCTTTGGCCACTGGAATCTGCTTATTATCAGTGGGAGTTGGGTTTCTTTGTGCTGGAGCAGTATCTATAAAAAATGGAGTTGGTTTATTATCTCCTAGTGTTTGGATCTTTTGCAAAGACCTGGTTTGTAACCCTTTAGATTCTAACATAGCCATCTTCCCCTTGCATGCCTTATATAGAAGAATGGTGATTCAGTTATAAAACATGCTACAACAGAGATGGAATAGGTACTAAAGAATAGAAAGGCATGGCATATTGACATGTATTCACTCCATCCGGAAATAAATGGATGGGTCTAGGCGTATTTCAGTTCTAGATACATCCAGTTTTATCCATTTCTGTGACATTTAATCCGGACGGAGGGAGTATGATGTAAGAGCTAGGGATACGACAGGACAACACAGTAAAAAAACACTGAAAAACCCACTGCAGAACCAAAGTATTCAAACCCACTGATATGAGATAGTACACTCATGCAGCTCAGGATGCAAAACTACCAGGCAGTTTTCCTTGCAAAAATCAACATTGTGGCCTTTAATCATACATTTTGCTACAACTAAATTTAGATCAGATAAAGGTTGGATTCACGCCGATTAACAAAATACATGCTGATGTAAAAATATAGTGATATACAAAAGGTACTTACATCTACATTAGAGCACAGAGAATTCCTGCAAGAATCTTTCCTCATAAACGATACCATTGCAGAACATCTTCTATTTGTTAAGATTATTTTCTAAAAGAGAGATGGGTAAGAAACATGTAGAAAATATGACCAGCATGCTATAAAATTTCATGATGCAAGGATACGCACACGCTTCTTAGAATTGAGTTGACATATTTTTGTTGGACTGGAGCGGACTAGTTCTTTGGCCACTGGAATCTGCTTATTATCAATAGGAGTTGGGTTTCTCTGTGCTGGAGCAGTATCTTTAAAAACTGGAGTTGGTTTATTATCTCATGGCGTTTGGATCTTTTGCAAAGGCCTTGTTTGTAACCCTTCAAATTCTAACATAGTCGTCTTCCCCTTGCATGCCTTGTATAGAAGAATGGTGCTTTAATTATAAAACATGCGGCAGCAGAGAGATGGAATAGGTACTGAAGAATAGAAAGGCATGACATATTGACATGTATTCCCTCCATCCGAAAAAAATGGATGGGTCTAGGCATATTTCAGTTCTAGATACATCCTTTCTTATCCATTTCAACAACATGTAATCCAGCCAGAGGGAGTATGGTGTAAGAGCTAGGGATACGACAAGACAACACAACAACAAAACACTAGTTGAATGTAAAACTGTATGCTAGCGGAATACATACAGAAATAACTAAGGCAACATACACGTGTATCCTTGGGAAAATAAGATGGCATTGCAACAGAGCACTAGAACAGCACTTCAATGTAAAAAAACATGGTATGGTAGACAGATGAAGTACATACTGATGAATAACAATGCATAAGATATTCAGAAGCATGATGTCCAAATTAAGCAGATGGCATTGCGATAGAGTAGAATGACAATACTTAAATTTGAAAACATGTTATCATGAATGGAATTGGTACTGAAAAACAGGAAGGCATGACATATTTACATGCATGATCAGCATGCTAAGCACATGGCATTGCAACAGAGTAGATACACTCCAGGACATTATATGCATGTTGTACCCATATCACAGGCCAAGTTAGAGCAAGGACCTTGTGGGATGAAGAGGATTCATCATCTTTCTGCAAGTCTTCTGAAGAATTGCCTTTACATGTTCCATCATATTGGGTATCATTGACATCAAGTTTATTGGCCTTTACATTGCTCCGTGAGGTTCTTGTGGATATATCAGTGTGTGCAATTATATCTGACATGCATGGAAGACAACTAGTAGTTAGATTTATGTAATGAGTGCCTGTAGGAGACGACATAAATAGTAGGACTAGGGTTAACTAGCAGCAACAGGTCTCATAAACTAAAGGCAGAACACAGATGAAAGCTACATAATATGTATCGTTTGTACTCGAGATTAACTAGATGGCACACAAAAGTATTAAAGAACAACATAGGAAATACTAGAAGTGGTATAATACTATAATCACCAGCCTGTGGGATAGCATTGGCTGATGGATGGTAACTATGGAACAGTGTTACCTAAAGAACAAGTATCTTAGCTGAACTATGGAACAACGTTAACTCCTGAACAAGACCCATAAGAGATCAGCATGAATATACAGTGAAATGTGATGATCCATTTTCCATGCTTAGATGAATAACAAAGCCATAAATGTTGCACACAAGTAAGATGAGGGTACAACCTATCTGGCTGCTATCCATAGGAGTGAGCATCATGTGCTAACTTGTGGATGGCCCTGCAGTTGTTGTGGTTGTGCATGTCGAGCACGCGCATTCGATGCAGGGAACAGTTGAGTGGGGACTATAGCTCCCTTCTGGTGTATGCTTCCCTTGTTGGAGCAGCTGCGGTGAGTCGGAAGACGGTGTGTCTTAAGATGCAGATAACACATAATGTTAAGAACGACATATCTCTTTGATATGAAGAAATACACTAAGAGATCAACAGCAAGGTATGAGAGTGGTCACACGTTTGTTGACTGAAGACTAAATTGGGGTCACACGATTTTATTTTATTTTGGTACTGTCCGATCTACGCCGCATGGCTGGCCGTCTTGTGCCTCCCGGCTGACACTGTTCGGAATCTTCCCCGAAGAGCCAGCGACCAACGACAGAGCAGCCTGCCTCCGCCGTCTGTGGCCCCGGCCAAAACCCCGCTCCCCGCCCCACCGCACTGCCGCGGTTGCGCCGCCCCCGGGCCAATCCACAAAGACTCCCTGTCATCCAGATCTGGCGGCGGCAGTACCTTCAACCCACACAACTCTAAAAGATATCCATCTAAGCGCTACTTCTGCGGCGAACTTTGCGGTCCCGCACCCTTACGTTAGACACCAGCCAACCGACAGCCTAGGAGCTCCGCCGCCTTGAGGGGTGCTGCTTCCCATTGCAAATCGATTGGCCCAGAATAAAAATTCAGACAACTGACGCCTAAATAAAGAGATTTGAGATGAGGGTGCGACCTATCTGGCGGCATGGTGAAGTAGGCAGGTCCAGCTGCCGAGTCGGTGAGGCCGGCGCGGTTGCGGTGGCGGCCAGCAGCAGGGAAAGAGCGATGTCGCGACGGTCGACGGCTACGCCGAAGCAGCGCCAGGACTCTGTACGGATCCGAAGTTGGAGCCGCTCCGGTGCCGTGAACAACGGCGGGGTTGAATCGGCTCCGGTACGGTTCACGCAACCGTCGTTGAGGTAGCACCAGCATCACGGAGTAAGAGGCACACGACCCAGTGCACGACGGCAAATGGACATCGTCTCCGGCATTAGGGAGGAGGGCGGCTGTGAAATTGGTGCGGTGGGGGGCGCCATGGAGGTGGGGCTGAGGTTTCGCAGCTCGGGAGAAGGGAGCTTCCCGGGGAGAAGGTGATTTGGCGCCCACGAGGTATGAATGGGGGCGGGCGGGGGAAATTGGGAGGGGAGTGGAACCATGTCTTACGGACGCATTTTTCTGAAATGTGAGGGGGAGTTACAATTCTACCCTTGCCTATACGCTTCTCGGCTTGGGTCTGTGTACTGAGGGTCGGGGATAGTAGAGTAACTTTGCTTCTCTGGGCGGGAGCGATTTCGGGCGAGGAGGGCGTGTTTTGAACTATAGTGGGCACGAGCGATTTCGGGCGAGGAGAGCGTGTTTTGAAATAGTAGGCGCGAGCTATTTCGGGCGAGGAGAGCGTGTTTTGCCGACCATGGTTTATGAATTATTCGGCACATGTCATTTCGGCCGAGGAGAAGACGCGCTTGGATGAAGTTAGGAACCTACCCTCGATGTACAACGGGCCAATTGATGCGTGTCCCACATAGGACGGTAATTTCGCGTCTCCCATTTATTTGCTCGGGCGAATTCCACCGAGCAGAGAGGATGTTTAACGGTTCTTTCAAATTTTGGGAGAACGAGCATCCACGTCTACCTTATCAAGTCGATTCGGATCAAATTTTGAAATATTAGCTTGCCACTTCTTTTTTAGATGGAGAGATGATGCTCAGGAGTAATGTGTTTTTGCATGCTCGTTGCTAGCGATTTACTATATGACAAATAGTTGACCCACTCAAAAACGCGAATCAAACCCAAAATGAAATATCCCGATTCAATGAAATAGCTCATTCAGTAGGTTAAAATAGTGAACTAAATCCAAAATTGAACACCTCAATCGAGTAGCATGTTGTACAGTATTATAGTACTCCATGAACATGTTGAAAGTCAAATTAATGAACTTGTTTGATATACGCATATATCCATTCATGTGTGGATTTCAGACAACATGTTCTCCAATTTAAATATTTGAATGCAAGTTTATATCGAAACATGGTTTATGTCAGTCTTTGATGCATAAAACGCGACCTCCCCCTCTCTCGGACTCCTGTTCTCTCTCTCTCTCTCTCTCTCTCTCTCTCTCTCTCTCTCGCCGACAATATTCAATTCTATCGCACGCATCCGACACAAAAACCTTGTCCATCCCTCTCCCTTTCTCTCCATCTCTCTCTCTCTCTTTGTGTGTGTGTGTGGGGGTCTTTCTAGTTCGCATGCATATATACACCATCTATAGGTCTCTCTCGCACACTATGTATGATACTCTAGCTAGTCCAAGCTAGATATCTTGGGTGCACTCATTGTACGCACACAGATTCCTTGGCTCTTTGCCTGTAACTCTCTCACGCACCACTATGTCATCTCGGAGCTCTTCCCCCCTCTCTCAAACTCTCCATCCACCTGGGTCACACATACACATGCATATCTCACTCGCACTTGATAGGCCCATCCAAAACTCTATCTCTCCCCCTCGTTCTCTCTCCATCTCACACGCACACACACACAATCTCATGCCCAGCTAGCCAAGTATGATGGTCTCTCACTCAATAGTAGGCACAGGCAGTCCCCCTATATGTATATGACTAGCTAATCTTAGTCTCCATCACAAACATGTGCATGGTCTATCTCGATTTCTCTTGGGGCATATTTCTATCGCGCACGCACTCCCTCGATCTCCCACCCATATAGTCCCCTCACGATCTCGACGGGATCTCTCTATCACAAACACACACTCTCTCCCTCCTCATGCGTCCATGCCATCCATGTGTCCCTCTCGACCTTTGTTCCTTGTTGGCCACACCTCTATTGGACATGTGCTACAGGGGTGTCTCTCTCCGTTGCAAACAATCGCACACTAGCTATCTTCGTGTATCTCCTCGCCTCGCTTTTCCATCTCGGAGATGCATGCGTGATATGTTCGCATAAGAAATGAAAACACACACACTCTCTCTAATTTATTGTTTGTTCTCACTTTCTCTTTCATACACATACTCTTTTTGCACACTTACTCATTCTCCTTCACACGCACTTGATCTGCCTCGACTGAGGCACTCTCCTTGGTCCATAGCATATAGATTTATTGAAAAGTCAAACATCACAAAGTTTGACCATGTACATGGAGAAAAAGAATTACATCTAGTATGGCAAACATATGCCATTAGATTCACCATGAGATGTAGTTTTGTATGATGTATCTTTGGTATTGTAGATATAAATAACATTTGCGTAAACCTGATCAAAGTTTCCAAAGTTTGACTTCTAAAAAATTTACATGCACTGCATTATCGAGTGGATGGAATATCTCTTTCCCCCTCTCAGCTATCTGACGCACCACTCAGCCTTATCGGGGCTCCTCAATCTCTCTCAAACTTTATTGGTCAGTATGGTTCGTGACCTGACCCTCATGCCTTGATGGCCGGTGCTGCCTGGTGTGGACGTGAGATGTAAAATATTTCTGCCTGGCCAGGCTTGTGTGGTGCTGAAGCGTTTGGTTCATGCTTGGGCCAGGCAAAGCATCAACGTCCCATCAATCAATCCATGCATAAATTATTTAATGCTAATATCCATCCATGTTGCTGTTAGCCTCGTGGCCACACGACCAGGCACGACCAGGCATTCGAAATCGGTCGCCTGGGCCAGGCTACTTGCAGTGTCTGGAGTTCAGCCAGGCTAATTAAAGTGCAAGGGAACCTAGGCCAGGCGGGCTTTCTTTTTCACAGGGTACCAACCAAACAAGCGTGCATGAAATCCAGCCACAACCCCAGGCCAGGCAAAAGATGCTCAGGACGCAAGCCAAACTGACCTTATATCTCCCTGGTTCACACATACACATGTCTCGCTCGCGCTATACATATAGACCCATCCAACACTCTCCGCCCTTGTTCTCTTTCCATGTGACACGCACCCCCTAAGTACCATAATCCCTCAATCCATCATAGGCGCAAGCACTCCCCCCTCCTAAGTATGATTATCTCTTACTAGCCAACAGGAACACACGTATTGTCTCCTTCCATCCATACGTCTATGTCGATATCTCTCGGGGCATCTTCTATCGCGCACACACCTTGTCACTCGATCTCCCACCCATGTAGTCCCATCACGATCTCCAGGGGATCTCTCTATGACAAACATACACTCTCTCCTCCCCATGTCTGCATTTTCTCCGTACATCTCTGTCGACCTCTCTCCCTTGTTTGTCAGACCCCTCTTGGCCACGTGCTAGGGGTCTTTCTCTCTCGGTTCCAAACAACCACACACTATCTCCTCACCTTGCCTCCGTTGTCGAAGATGCATGTGTGATATGTTTGCATAAGACACGCACACTTTTTCTCTACTTTTATCGTGTGTTGTCCATGTCTCTTTCACACACGCACACACACTTTTTTCACTCTCTCTCTCTCTCTTGTTAGGGACTCTGTCACGTCCATAAGCATATGGATGTTTTGAAAAGTCAAACCTCAGAAACGTTTGACCAGGTATATGTGGAGAAAAACATTTACATCTGGAATGATCATTAGATTCATCACAACATGTACTTACTTCATACTATCATTTATGTTTGGTATTGTAGATATAAGTAATTTCTTTATAAACTTGGTTAAAGTTTCAAAAGTTTGACATAAAAAAATGTTGGAACTACATTATAGAACGGAGGGAGTAGCTCTTTCTCTCTCTCTCTCTGCTATCTCTCACGGGCCTCCCCTCTCACTCAAACTCTCTATACCGACGGATTATACGCTCACTGTGTCAACATATAGCTCCATATATTGTTTAGTTGACCGGTCAACCAATCCACATGCTGCCTTGTTAGCTCGTGTTCTGTATCTTCATGTGCTGGCCCATGTGGCAGTGGGTGAAAATCAGTAAACTAGAGGCCCATCTGACACGCGGTGAAGTAAACAAAGTTGAAACCACTCAGGGTAGCACCCCGCACGCTAGTAAATTGAGGGCACATTGAGGACAAACTTCTTGCGCGCGAAGGACGCACTCGCACACAATTCACCACTGCGCGGCGGCATGCACAGAAGGACGCACTCGCGCACACCCAGCACACAACACACACCAGCACACATGTGCACATCTAGGAGTAGAAGGCCATGGAAAAATCTGGCGCGATGGCCACTGCCGGAGCCGTCCACCCCCAATCTTGGTGTTCTGTGCAATGCATGGGCATCTACGCACGGGAAATTATGTCGAACAGGGCTAGTTGTAAGCAGGCTGGCTCTACAGCCATGATGATAGTGACTGCAGACGGTGAGGCTGACTATGGTATGCCGAACACGGTGCCTATACTCAGGTGTCATCTCCGGTGCAGGGTCTTGTCACTTCACTGTGAGGAGCAAGACGTAATAATTTGACCAACGGGTAGTACAGTGCTAGTACTCCTACTACTACATTGGTAGTACCACTACTAGTACTACTAGCACCACCGTCTGGATTTAGGAGTACTACCACATCCACCGGCACCGAGGAACGTCTCCAGGTAGTATTGCTTGAGGCCGCCAGGGCGAGGGGCCGCTTGGACGACAGCTTTGTCTCCTTGTTCGACGAGGTCCTCATCGGTTTCCTCGACAAGTTCACCGTCGTCAAGAAGCTTGCGGACGACTTTGACGTAAGCCTCCAGCCGACACGCCCAGGCTCTGCGATGCCCGCCACCCTCAACGGCCACTATGGTAACAACCTCTTCGACGCACTGGTGGCCCTGCAACTGCCCGCCGTCATGCCGGAGAATGTCCACCTCAAGGTCGCGCTCGCCGCAGCGCCTGGCGCAGCAAGACACCATCGACATAATCACCCACGTCTACGCGCAAATCGTCCACAAGGACTACTACATGCAAGAGGAGGACGATAGGACGATGGCTTTCTTGGAGCGCATGGCAACCTTGGACGACACTGTTCAGAAGCACGTTGAGCTTGCCGCCAACGCCGCTGCTCCTCACACGTCGGTTGGTGACCCGACGCACTAGGGCGTGAGGATGTCGTTGAACGTTGATGGATCCGTACGTATTTTTATCTTTCCGTCAAATCCATGTAGTAGTATATGATACTACAGTAATTATCTTACCTTTCGCATCAACTTCATAATTTTCGTACGTACTCCATGCATGAACGGCGCCAGAACCAAACTTCTCATTACTCTGGGCAAAATCGTTATTTTCTATCTATCGGTCGCGGCATGGAGCAGAACCAAATTTTACAAGTTACGAGTTCAAAAGGAAAAGCCTGCCATGTTCGCGTCGCACCCCCACACGGTTGGTCTGGCATGCCGCTCAAGCGGGAATGCGTGCGGTGTTGCATTTTCACTTACAAGTGGGACCGCAGTTGAGCAAACCAACTATCGGCAAACCCCCACCCCACCCACCGCGCGATGGCTGAGAAAACAGGAGGGAGAAGAGATGGCTGTAGCATGGACTCCAAGAAAATTGGTGTCGGATGGGACTCGTGTGGGTGGCGTGTGCCGTACTGCTAGACGTGAATGCTACTGAGTTATGGCCCATGCCACCCCACTATATCGAGCCTATATCGAGGTACATAGAACAAATTTCCTGCAGTCCGTGCTCAGCCCTCCTCTATCTCTCTTCTCAGCCAGCCAGCGGACGCGCGGAGCCCATCGTCTGTTTGCTCACATGCGGCCCCACATGTCAGTGAAAACGCAAGAGGACCCACTGAACCTGCACATCTTTCACCTCGACGTGCTGGTGATGAAAAACAAATCCAATAAAGATCTTCGGTGGCCGCTTTTGGAGTTACTCAAGAGTAGTAAGATTCGATTTACAATTTAACCCAAGATGCACATCTCGTGGCTTCAACTACCACTCTATTTTCTTTCAGGACACGACCTGGATGCTGGATGTCCCACGTGTCGGCAAAAGGAGGAAGAACCCGACCAAATCTTCGGTTCTGCTCTCGGATTAGACTAGTTGTGCTAACTTAAAATTTTTATTGTGTACTCCCTCCGTTCCAAAATACTTGACTTCCATTTGTCCAAAAATGGATGTACCTATATACTAAGACATGTCTAGATACATATATATTTTGACAAATAGAAGGCATGTATTGTGCAACGGAGGGAGTAGAATGGATGCAAGTTTTTGTATTGGGAAGAAGAGTACATCCATATATTGATAGAGCGCAATTTAGTAGATGTTCTATCACTTTTAGCTAGCACAGACGCAAGATCGAGCCTCCGCAGATCAACAATGAATGCATCGAGAAGGCACTAATCCAACTTACATGAGTAGTAAAATGTATTCTTGTGGTTCTTGTTTTCTTTGGTCTTGCTTTTCTAGTAAAAATTATCGTTGGAGTCCGTGCAAAACGAAGGTGTGTTTGGGGTCGTGCGTTGGAGTTGGCCTTACAAGTGGGACCGCAGTTAAGGAAACTGACTATCGGCAAACCCCCACCTCGCCCGCCGTGCGATGGCTGAAGTTAGAGAAACGACGAGGTTGAAGAGATTGCTCTAGCACGGACTCCAAGAAATAATATGGTGTCAGATGGATGTCGTGGTGGTGGCGTGTGCCGTACTCCTGGACGTGAATGCTTGTTCTGGCCCATGCCACCCTACTACTCCCTACTACTTACTCCTACTATATAGTACTAGTATCGAGGATTCGAGGTGCTGGCTACGTACAGCGAACACATTAACATATGGCTATAGTGAAAACACCCGCCCGACGCGCGAAGCATCTGAAGCTAGTACAAATAGTGTACTACTATTGTTGATTGGCCTCATCCGATAACCTGTTGCAATGCACGTACAATTATGTATTCGGAAAATATTTTTTTGCCTCGTCGCACCACTCACTCAGAGAAGCGACTCGAAAGCCATTCATAAATTTAGTAAGTTTATCACACGCATATCATTTTATTACATACAACAGGTCATCAACCCACATCAACAATGAGGATACATTATAAATACTAAAGTTTTCACCACACAACAAATAACAAGCAATGAAATGAACTTCAACTCAACCATTCCTCGGCATTGGAAACGCTTGCTTTGAACCACAGGTGATTCTCTAGGACGGGCCATCGATTGTCGATCTGGAAACCAACGCAGGACTGATCATCCAGGCTGAAGAGGCCTACTATATCCCTACCAGGGTAGGGAACCACACAAATGTCCGAGGTATAGACATAGTTGCTTCTCATAAATGTGTCAACGGCAGTTGGATCGCCTTTCACCATCATCGGATAGTTTTGTCCAAGGAAGAGCGAGTTTTCTCCAAGACTATCAATTCTGTACCAGGGAGAAGGAGTTGGCGCTAGCACACTAGTATCCATCCCGAATACCATGCAACGGGTGTTGGAATAGGTCCGGAGAGTGCGACCATGGGAGACACCTGCTTCCTTAGCAGTAACATCATTAGTGGGCTGTATACACACAAGAAGAGGTGATCCATCGGAATTAGTTGCCAGGCGCCACAGAGTATATGGCGCTGCTCGTCCTCATGCTTGTGATCATCACCATCGTCATCTCCCCCTTGGTTATAAAAATTTTCAAGTATAGGTGGTGGGATGTTCACAGGACCTTGGAAACACAAGAAGAAGGTTAATTAGTAAAGGGAAACTTGCTAACCCGCATGCATGTGAATGAAACAATTATAATTACGGTGGAAGACAAACGTACCGAAACTATGAGGATGCCTTGCAAAAACAATGCCACGAGTGGTGGCAGCAAACACAAGGTGCTCGTATTGAATTGCATCACAATACTCATCCGTGTACAGAAACTGATTTTTGAGCAATATCCATCGACTGAAACCATCAAGGACGGCAACAAGCTTGTCGAAGATAGCAACAACATCATAGTTGCTGTAATTCCAAGAGCGGTTGGGAACTCGACAATTTGCTATCTTCCGTAGAATACAGTCACCATGATCGTATTTGAACGTGCATACATTACCGGTGTGCTCAACCTCTGGGCAGTGTGCTGAGATTTTTGGAAGTGGAACCCGGTGACGAGTGTACACATTCACAAGTTCCCACTCGCAGTTGGACCCAATGTAAACAACCCAATCTCCATTTGCGCCCGCCCAAGCCTTTCCCTCAAGCGATGGCATCTTAACATCATACGTATCATTATCAAGCGCATCAACTTGCACAGGGCGAGACTCCGTCGTGCCGGCGCCAGTCATCATCAGGGTCACGGCGAAGAAGATAGGGGAGATCAAACCGATCCTTGAATCTTGGGTTCTTTGTAATGATGTTATTAGTTGAGTCGAGAATGGGCTTGAACGAACCTGCCATGCTAGCCGAGGTGATGATGTCGCACAGATCAATGAGTTCCTACACCACGTCATCTTCCAGATCGGGGCAAGAATAACCGGGTCGTTTTCGGCCTGTTCCCTCCATGGAGAAGACGATTGAACAATGGCAGAAGAAAGGGTGAAGGGCTGAAGGAAAATGGAGGAGGGAGAGGAAGAGCGTGCGACAGCAGTTCCAAATCGACAGGGAAAGACGAAGAGTCGATGGACGGTTGCGAGTTTGCCACGGTTCACGAAGAGGCGCCCCGGCCTACACGTCCATTCAGAAATACTCCTACTACTCGCCATCGTCTCACTGATATGTTCGAACGGGACCACATGTCAATGAAACATGGTGTGTAATTTCTCGTGCAAAATGCGATCTGGCCGCGTTGGCCCGAGGTGCCGCATTAGTTATCGACCTTTATTTTTTTAATGGCGTGCCGATCAGTTTTGAAGCACGACTAATTGGTACTGTACGTAGAGAAAACATAAACTACTCTACCACTACTCCACCTCCAGTACTAGTAGTATTAAAAAGATATATAGGCTGGAGCTTGAGCGCTTTCTTGCTAAGGGCTGCCCACTTGCTTCTCACACTACCACCCTCTCTCCAGATCTAAAAAAGATGGCCCTTCTCTCCCTCCTCACCGGTGGTCACAGATCCGCCAGGGAAGAAAAGGACGTGCAGTGTTGACGCACTCGTCGTCGGCGAGCGAGGTCACGCACTGACGACAAGGCCGTCCTCTCAGACCTAGCGCCCGCGCGGGATGGCCTCCGTCCCCAAGCTCGCTGTCGTAGTATGTGCGGAGGACAACGACCACGAGCGAAGCCACTTCCCGCCGACCGTCAGGTATGCTACCTCTTTTCGAACCATAACCTTGTTCTAGTGCCCCATCTGCCACGTCGTTGCATGTGGATCTTTTTCCACTCCACCATCTTCCCAATTTGCTATCCTCTGCTCTGCTGGCCACGCAGTCGAAAACCATAATTTGCACTATTAAAGGAAACCCTACTTCATGCAGACTAATCCATGTCTGGGTTGAATAAGGAAAGGAAGGGAGACTGTACTGTCTAAGAGAGTAGGCATCGAACCCGCATCTAGGTTGAAAAGGGGAAAATCAGTAGCTAAGGAACGAGTCTCGTGTCTCTTGGTTGAAGAAGGGTAGAAAGGCATGACAACACAATAGAGAATGGCCAGGTCGATCGGTTTGTTGTCCTCGCATAGGAAAAAGGTGGCTAAAGAGAGCAAAAATGGGACGTAATCCACATATGCTGCCTGGATATTTGTTGCTCTGGGCAACCATACCTCCCTCACCACTCTGCGTCCATGGAGGTACATCGTACTGGAGCGCCCACTGTCCGAATGGGCCTCCCATGCTCTTATTGCCACTTTTTTTGCTGTTAGTATAACGCCAGCAGTCAAGTCAAGCAATGCTACTGCTAAAGTGATGCCACATTTAACTAATGCCGCTCTCAGTCTAATGCCACCAATAAATTTAAGCAATGCCATTTAATGTCACTGGATTATTTCAGGGTTAGCTGTTGATTGTGGATGTATTAAAGATTTTTCAGCTAAGGCATTCTAATGCTGTTGCACAACCAGTATACCAATGATGAAATTTTTTACTACCTTTAGATTTTTGCACTGTTAATGCTTATAGATTACATACCTCACTTTCATGAGATAAGTTAATTTTTTTTGTACAGTGTCACCAAAATGCCAAGGCGCCGATGTCATTTTATTTTGGTTAAACTGCATAGACAATTATGAAGACAAGAGGAAAGGTCAAGAGTGGGCACCTCCTCCTCCGGCTGTTCTCTTGATTCGTTTGATCAAGTTTTTATGTTCGATCGATTATAAAGATTGGGATAGCAATTTTTAAGGTCCCCCCGAGTTTGAAATGATATTTACCTTGGAGGTACAATGTTTGCAATTTTTTTATACTGTCATTAGTTAATAATGCTAGTTACCTTCAGACTTTTGTATTTGGTTTAATTGTCATGCAGTGCTAGTATACCAATGCTGAAACTTGTTACCTTTACATTTTGTATTGTTAATTCTTATAGAAACCTTCCAGTGCTAGAGTTTATTGAAATCTGTTCAGTAAAACCATTGTACTGTACCCTGTAATAAACTAACTACTCTACTGTTGCACTAGCCACTGGATTAGTGTATATTTGTAGTATTAAAATGGTGTTGCATTAGTGTATGGACATAAATAAAGTGTGGCAAGCTTTCCCAGATATGTGCTCAAGAAAACTACTACCCGTTTTTCTAAATACTAGACGTTTGGGTACTTTAAATTGAACCGCGAAAACGTCTTATATTAAGGAACAAAGGGTGTAGAGTTCACTCAAATTTTCCTGGTAAAGCTAGTCACACCTTTGTTAAAATTAATGTTCATTATGTTATCGGAGGAGGTCTGTATGTTTGTCTCTAATGCCTGTCGACTACATACGTGACATCATGATGTAATGTTAAGTCATTTCCTTTTGTACAGTGTCACTGAATTGTCAAGGCGGTGATGGCATTTTATTTTAGTAGAACTGCACAAAATTTGCTTAAAAGAAGAGGAAAGGTCAGGAATGGCTCAGTTTTTCAGAAAAAACTATGTATGCCTTCCTGACATCAGCCGCTGTTGCTTTATTTATTCCTTCAAACAGGTGGTTAGAAACAGTCTTGCTACCTTTTCCCATTATGAAATTGGAATGCTTATATTTGTGAGTCTATGCTTCAACTAGTGCCACTTTTAGAGTAATCACACTTTCAATATCTATGCAAACAGGGATGCTCGATTTTAGTGTAACTGCACAAAAAGTCCAACGGGTTCAACATTAGGAGCATGTTTTTTTCCAAAACTTTATATCCAATTGGTGGCACTATGAGCTGTTCATTACGAAGGTACATGGTTTGCCACTATCTTGCTACTCTTTTTGTACTGTCATTAGATAGTAATACTAGTGGTTTGCATGTGAATTTATTGGCAGGGTGGACCTACATTGGAGGTGCAGGACAGGATTCAATGATTGGATGCTCAATTTCGGTTGTATTGATTTCACCTCTTCCATCACTGCGAACATGGATATCCTTGGTCTGATGAAGAATAGGCGCTATATTTCTGCTTTGAACCAGCAAATCAATTCAGTATGAAATTGTCCAGGGAAAAACATAATTGTATCAGATTGTCCAATGCAGAACATGACAGATGCTAAGCGGAAGAGACATGTTTAAACCGAAAATACAAGGTGTGGTATATGTTTACTAGCTGCTTGATATTTGTGTAGACAGAGATGTCTGCCCGTTGCTATTTGGCAAACAAACAAAGTGTCCGCAATTTTGGTTGAACTGCACAAGAGAATAGTATAGTCACTGCATGCAGTGCCATTTGAAAATAGACACAGAAAGATTGGATAGTCACTTCATGGACTGCAGAAAAGTAGTATTGTACTATTTATTGGCCAACACTAGGTGCTTCATTGCTTTGGTCTAATTATACAATGGGCATCATTTTGCCTAAGTTAAAGTTTGTATTCCGAAAATAGTCTCGCGGTGTGATTGAGAGAAGACCAAATCATATTGCAGTGGATGTTCCTCCATCATGTGTGCTTCATTCTCATGGTTCCAGCTGTTGGTGAAACCACTTACGTTTGCAAGAGGAATTGTAGACTTCACAAACAAATTTATCTTTCAGTCTGTACTGAATGTTGGCCAAGAGAAGCATCCATGTTAGTAGGAAGAACAGATGTTTTTTCTAGATCTCTGCTTTTGGAGCGACATATTTTTATATGATCTGTTATTGTATATCTTAATATTTTTGTTGTTGATTTGTTATTGTATATCTTAATATTTTTGTATATAAACTTGGTCAAAGTTTGTAAAGCTTGACTTTAACGAAAGGTAATATGCGAACTAAATAAAAACGGAGGGAGTACCTCCTTTCCGGTTTGCAGGGCTTAATTCAAACCTTTCATCAACCAAGGTACTCCCTCCGTCAGGGATTTATTAGTCCCGTGAGCAAAGCAGCAAGACCAAGGCATGGCAATAATTAACGGCATGCGTTCCCTTGGCTGCGACTCGTTGCATGCTACTTCGCATACTGCCTGCGAGCGATTTTGAGTGCCTGCATGGAGCCATCCGTAATTAAGGCAGCTAACTGATGCGAAAAAAGATACACTTTAAATCCGTGGAATCATTATTGACAAGGAAGGAGATGATTCGAGTGCACTCGTTTGACCGCCATGCCAGCGTGCGACCCAGACGGGACGGGACGACACACTCATAATTTCAGTTTCTCTAGTTTTCCACGGCAAGCTGGCGCGCTAAGCCATTATGCATTGAATTCTGATGACCGTCGCACTACCTTCTGCCTATAAGTACTATTTCCCGGCCTTCTCAGGTGCCACCGTGACCCAACTCGCCATATCCTCATAAGCCCCCACCGGCCCGACGTCGCTCGCCACGTCTGCCATGCCCCCGCCCGTCCGCGGTAGGCGATGCCGGAGGCAGTCACCACCGTAACTAGTGTTCGGGTTTTCACCGAAAGGCAGACAGAGGGAGGAGGCATTCTATCTGTCTTTAGATGGAAATGCGGAGATCGAGGAGTTGTTGGAGCGCGACCGCATGGCGGAGGAGCAGGAGTTGTTGGAGCATGACCGCCTGGCGGAGGAGCAGCGTATCGCCGATTTGCGCCGCCAGCGGGACATGGAGCAGCAGCGCACCGACGCTCTGAGTCGCGAGCAGAGCGCCCGCAACTGGGCCGACTACGTGGAGGCCGGCGCCCGGCAAATAGCCCTGGAGGCTGTTGGGCACGCACGCGTTCGCGACGCCGATTTTTACAACCAGCTCGTCAAGTGGGTTTCCCGCTTGGAAGCCGAAGCTTCGGTGGACCACGCCGGCATGGAAAGGGCCAACGCGCGTGAGCAACGCGCCCTATCGCACCTCTGGCAAGTCCGAGGTGAGGCGGAGGATGCCGGTGCCGGCATTTAGCATGGACAGCAGATGGCGTCCGGCATCGTCTAGTTAGCTAAGAGTAAGTTAGTACTTGTACGCTACTAGAGTGTTAGTGGGAGTAGATAGTTAACTTGGCTATGATGGTTGTCAACGTGGAAGTTCAGTACTCTATATGTGGATCAGACCTGTTACTTTGGTCTGAATGTTGAACTTTCCGTTTGAACGTATGGAATGGGTTGTTATTTTTTTAAATGGGTTGTATTTGTCCTCCACGGTTTAGAGGCTATCTTGTGGGCCTAGCAAGTTGACGCGTACACAATTAGGAGATGATTGTACGTGGAGAGGATGACAGCATGGACCCGCCAAGGTCATGGCAGTACGCAAGCAAGTGCCTCCTTATTTCAAGCCAATAAAAAAATGGCTCCTCGTACTGGATTTCTGACATCTGGGTCCCATGCCATTGTCAACGTAGTCAATAAACGAGAGAATTGCACAACGAGCGGCTGACACCAGGGACCCAGCAGCTCGCCCAATTATTTTTGTTTTGGGTTAATTTGATAAATGCCACTCCAAATCTAGTGTATCCGAGAAATGCCACTGCAATTTCCAAACTTTGAAAAATGCCATTTCATGCCGTTTCTAGTGGCATTTTTCGAAGTCTCGAGTGGCGTTTTTCAAAGTTTGCAAACTGTAGTGGCGTTTTTCAAAGTTTGCAAAAAATGCAGTGGCATTTTTCAAAGTTTGGAAATTGCAGTGGCATTTTTATGAATCGCCATAATTGGAGTGTCATTTATCTAATTTTTTTGAGACGGAAGCATGGTGTCAACTGGGCTGTGCGGGACACTCTGGCCTGTCTAGATAGCCTTTTCTTTTATGTTTACCACAGACCAGCCCAGTAGTTTTTTTCTTTTTGAAAATGGCTAGCCCAGTTCTTTTTTGATTTGTCAAGTAAGTCGCTTTATCAGGCATGTTGGGCTTCAAATCTTTCAAGACGAGGAGAGCTTCATTCGGCTAGCCGAGAAAATGGCCTATCAGTAATGAGAAATGGGCTGCACATTTTTAAAACACATCAAACCGGCAATTATTTTCAAATATCTTTTTTTCATTTCGAGATTTTAAATTGCATTGAATTTTATGCATGGACAATTTATTGGATTTTATATTGATATACATTTATTTTTAAAATCAGTCTGAAAGTGACTCGAAATTTCGGGATTAAATACAGTTCAGACTGCACCGACATATGCCAAATTTCGTATAATTTTTTAACCGTGGCCACAATATGGGCTGTAATGCTAAGAAAAAGAATATGGGCTCCAAAAACACCCATAAGAATTAGCAAATGGGTTGTATGCTGTTTTCCACAGATTTGAGGCTTTCCATAGATGGCCTGTATACTGTTGGATGTCCATCCAACAGCCGTCATGCTTCTTGAATCTCTGCTCTTCCTGCTCCAGCCGCTCAAACAAGCGCCGACGGGACTGGCTGCTCCCTCCTCCTCGCGGCCGGCTGTGCTGCCGCGCAGGCCACACCGCCCCACCGTACTCCCATCGCTGGCCAAGCCATCCCTCTACTCACCCACACCTGCTGTTATTCTCCGGTGATGGCAGACGAACCAGTAAACCCTCGTACAGTCGTACTCCCCTCCGCGTGGGAAACAAAAACAATGACCGAGTCTTCCCCGCCTCCGTGTCGTTCCCTTCCTAGGCCTCGCCGTCATCCACCGCCCTGGTGCTCTCGGCGTGGCGTGGTCAGCATGGTCAACGACCGACATGCATCTGAAGTGGACTGTATGTGGAGAGGCTGACAGCTAGGTCCACGGCCGCACGCAAGTAAATGCCTCCTTATTACGCGCAAAATAATGATTTCCTCCACCTGACATCTGGGACCCACCGAAACGGCCTCTGTATTTCACGAAAAAAACATTACCGCCACTGACAGCTCGGACCCACCAGCTATATCTTTGCACGTAAGGAAGTGCTTCCTTATTACGCACAAAAAAATGAATACTCCCCCTGCTAGCTGGGACCCAGTATAGTGGGCCTACTAAGTTGACGGGGACGAAGGGCTTTGTCAACTTAGTCAATATGCACAATTCTAGCTCGACTGATCGTACGATGTCCATCCAACGGCCGTAGTGCTTCTTCAACCTGTGGTCTTCTTGCTCCAGTCGCCCAAAGCAGCGCCGGTCGTGCCGCCTGCTCCTGCCTCCCGTGGCTGGCTATGCTGCCGCGGAGGCCTCACCGCCCCCATACTACTCCCACCGCTGGCCAGGCCATCCCTCCACTCCACTCACCCACACCCCCTGTGATTCTGCAGCGACGGCAGCGCAGCCGAACCAGTGAACCCTCGTACTCCTCTCCGTGTGGACATCCACTGCCGCATCTTTCCCGGCTCCGCGTCCTCCCCTTCCTAGGCCTCGCCGTCATCCACCGCTATGGTGCTGTCGGCGCGGCGTGGTCAATGTGGTCAACGACCGAATTCCATCGGAAGAATACTGTACGTGGAGAGGCTAACAGCTGGGTCCACGGCAGCCGCAAGGAAGTGCCTCCTTATTAAATGGAAAATAATTATTCCTCCACCTGACAGCAGGGACCCACCGGACGCCCACCAGTATATCACGAAAAAAACGTTTGCCCCTGACTGCTGGGACCCACCCGACGAGCCACCGTATTTCGCAAAAAAACGTTCCCCCTGCTGTCAGCTTGGACCCACCGGAAGTGCCTCCTTATTACGCACAAAAAAATGAATACCCCCTGCTAGCTGGGACCCACCTTGGTGGGAGGCTGACTTGTGGGCCTACTAAGTTGACGGGGACGGTGGGTTTTGTCAACTTAGTCAATATGCACGATTCTAGCTCCAGTGACCGTACGATGTCCATCCAACGGCCGTAGTGCTTCTTCAACCTCTAGTCTTCTTGCTCCAGCCGCCCAAACCACCGCCGGTCGTGCCTCATGCTCTTGCCTCCCGTGGCTGGCTATGATGCGGTAGAGGCCTCACCGCCCCCTACTACTCCCATCGCTGGCCAGGCCATCCCTCTACTCACCCACATCCCCTGTTATTCTGCGGCGACGACAGCCTCACACCGCAGCGAACCAGTGAACCCTCGCACTCCTCTACGCGTGGGCATCCACTGCCGCGTCTTCCCCGGCTCCGCGTCGTACCCTTCCTAGGCCTCGCCTTCGTGCACCGCCCTGGTGCTCTCGGCGCGGTATGGTCAACATGGTCAAGGAAAGGCTTCCATCGGACGTGGACTGTACGTGGAGAGGCTGACAGCTGGGTCCATGGCCGCAGCAAGGAAGTGCCTCCTTATTACATGCAAAATAATTATTCCTCCACCTGACAGCGGGGACCCACCGGACAGGCCACCGTATTTCGCCCCCCTGACTGCTAGGACCCACCAGCTACATCTTCGCACACAAGGAAGTGCCTGATAGTCGGGACCCACCTGGTCGAAGTGTATGTAGCGTTGTCATTCTGGTCGCGAACGTGTACGTACATATATACTGGTGGATGTAGACGCGCGCACGTGTCATAGTAGAGGCGGCAAGGGTGCAAGAAAGAAAATACGGCCACGTATGTGTACATACGGGCGGGGTCTCGAACGCCTACTCGCGCATACGTACGGCGACGGCTCGTTGACATGGCTGGGTCGGAACGAGAAACTGCGTCGTCATCGTGTCCATGGGGAGGCAACAGAATGCGTCATGTTCATGGGGAGGCAACGGAATGCGTCATGTTCATGGGGAGGCAACGGAACGCGTGGGAGCCAACCGGCTGGGTCGAAACGGAATGCGTGACCGTGTTCATCAGGAGGGCTTGGACGGAACAGGCTATGGAAACGAGGCCTGGCGTACCGCACAACGGAGGAAACGGACCTCCTACGTTCGGAACGGGGTCCTGTTGATCGGGAGGGGTCTGGCGTACCGCAAAACGGAGGAAACGGACCTCTTACGGTCGAAACGGGGGTCCTGTTGATCGGGAGGGGTGTGGCGTACCGCAAAACAGACGAAACGGACTTGTGTTGGAGTGCTACGGTCGAAACGGGGGTCCTGTTCATCGGGAGGGGTGTGGCATACCGCAAAACGGGAATCCACGGGATACTGATCATCTCCACCATCGACCCCTTCCAGCCTCCACGAGCTACTGTTCATCCACCGTCGACCTCCTCCAGCCTCCACCTGTGACTGTTCATCCACGGGCTCCTGTTCATCCAGCCTCCATCGCGCGCTACTCCACCGGCTACTGTTCAACCAGCCCTCTCCACGGGCTCCTGTTCAACCACCCTCCACGGGCTACTGTTCATCCTGCCCTCCACCGTCTACTGTTCATCCTGCCCTACACGGGGTGGTCCTGTTCATCTAGCCCTCCACGGGGTCCTGTTCATCCAGCCTCAACCGGCTCGATCGATCAGGGTCCTGTTCATCCAGAGGCAACACCACGGGGTCCTGTTCATCCATCCCCACTGGGAAATGTTCATCCACCCCCCCCGCAACGCTCACTATTCAACCAGAGGCAGCATCGATCGGCTTCAGTTAGCAGTAGCAGCGAAGGAATCGCTCGATCGGGTTCAGTTAACGGCCATCGATCGATCGCTCGGGTTCAGTAATGCGTAGCCTGCAATCGCTCGGGTTCAGTTGGAGCCCAACGCCTCGCTCAGGTTCAGTTAGAGCCAATGCCTCGCGCACACACGCGTACGTGTACGAGAGAAACGCGCATCGCTCGGCCCCCGACCTCCCACGTAACCGGGAACTCCCCGAAATTTTCCTCGCCCTCGCTTCTACCACGGTTTTTTCTATCATGGACGGCCCAAAGAATGTCATGCAGCTGCATCTCCGGCCCGCCCAGGACGAAAAGCCCATTTTCTGTCTTGATTTTTTGTCATAGAAGTAGGAGCCCACCACATCTATGATGATACCGGGTTTTGTCACAATTATCGTCATAGAAGTGTCATATGTATGACAGAATTTTCTTTGTTCGGCCCAAAATGTCACGGATGTGTCTTTTCTTGTAGTGTGAGAGCCGGGCCGCCCTCGACACCCACGTCGCCCAGACGACTCCTATCGGCAGGCCTCCCTGTCGTTCTCCGTCACCCGCCGCCAACACCACCACTGGCCCGGCGGGGAACGAGCATCAAGCATCCTCGTTGCACCCCTCGGTGCGGCGGGACGGCCGCACCGCCACTCCGTCGCTGACCCCCGCAGGTTCCTTGTCTCACGCTCGTCACGCCCCCACGGATGCGCGGGCCATGCTACTTATGGCGCGCGAGCTCTTGTGTTACCGCCCAGTCGACGACCTCTACGAGGACTAGCTGGACCGCATCGCCGAGCTCGTCAGCACCACAGGGGGCTCCCCTGCAACGTCCCTCTCGTTGCCTCATCCACCACCAGCTACGGGCGATGTAGCTCACGCAACACCTCCGCCACCCCTGCACCAAGACGGCGCCCTAGCGCCAAGGCGTGCGGCTCCGCGACGCGACCCACCGCGCCAAGCGCCTGCACGTGAAGAAAGAAGCTGTAAAGAAGTTCCTCGACCGCAATAAAATGCTCCACCGCTCCCACACCGCTGCGTCAGGATCGCTTGCCACGGCAGGGCCGTGCGTCGCTTGCCGTGGTGGCACGCGGGCGCCAAGACCAGACTCCACCTCCACAGCGGGCCCCGGTGACCACGGTCGGCTGCTGCACCTTCACCCCCGAGCTGCGTAGCGTCGCCTGGCCGGGCAAGTTCAAGCCGGATCTGCCTCCTCGCTACGACGGCACCCCCGACCCCGCTGAGTTCCTGCAGCTCTACGAGCTGAGCCTTGAGGCGGCCAACGGCGACGAGAAAGTCATGGCGAACTGGTTCCCTATGGCTCGCAAGGATGGCGCACGCTCGTGGCTCCTGAACCTGCCTCCAGGCTCCATCTCTTCCTGGAACAAGATGCGTGACCACTTCGTCGCCAACTTCCAGGGCACTCGCGACCGCCCACCGGCTGCGGGTGACCTACGGCACCGAGCAACAACCAGGGGAGACCCTCCAGAAGTACATCCAGTGCTTCAACAACATTCGTCTCAAGATCCCCAAGGTGACGGACGAGGCCATCATCTCTGCGTTCTTTGATGGCGTCTGCGACGTCAAGATGAAGGAGGAGCTCGCCATCGACGAGGAGCTGTGCACATCCCTGGAGCTATTCAACCTGGAAACCAAGTGTGCAAGGGCTGAGGAAGAGCGCCTTTCCCTCCTCGAGCTCCCAGCTGCCGACCCGGAGGAGAAGAAACCCAAGGCCAAGGACGTGAAGCGCAAGGGATGCGGAGCCGGACACGAAGGGCAGCAGGGACCGGCCTGAGTCATCCAAGGGCAGCCGACCATTCTGCGCCTTCCACAATGTGCACATCCACAACACCAATGATTGTCAAGAGCTTAGGGCCATTCGTGACGGACGCTTCGGTCAACGCCTCGAGCGCAACGACCGAGGCTACGGCCGAGGAGGAGGACGTGGCGGAGGACGCTGGGACGGCCATGGCCCATGCCAGGAGTGGCGTGACCGACCTCGTGAGGACCGCTGGCAAGATCGGCCTCGCGAGGGCGCCTGGAGGGACCAGCCTCGTGAGGATGGCCCTCAGGGCAACCCTGGTCTTCCTCCGCTGCTGCCACCACCAAGAAGGAACGGCGACCACCACCAAGACGAGGGGGCTGGGGGCTTCCACGAGCCGCATGCTATCGCCTGTATCTTGGGCGGAGCTCAAGCACCAGCCTCATAGCGTGTCTTCAACCAGTTTGCTCGCGAGGTGAACGCGACCCTCCCCAAGCTCGAGGCCACACGCCCGCTCAGGTGGTCCAAGTGTGCCATCACTTTCAGTTCGGCAGATCAGCTCAAGTGCGCGGCTACCGATGGCGCTCTCCCAATGCTTTGTTCACCCATCATTAGCAATGTGCAAGTCACCAAGACCCTCATTGACGATGGCGCAGGGCTCAACGTCCTGTCCGTCGAGACGTTCGACAACCTTCAAGTGCCCTACAATCAGCTTCAGCCTACCAAGCCCTTCTCACGAGTAACCGACGGCTCCACCACGCCGATAGGTCAGGTCCGCCTCCCAGTCACGTTTGGAGAATGCAACAACTATCGCACCGAGCTCATCGACTTCAACGTCGCCCACATTCGTCTGCCGTTTGCATGCCGTTCGGCCTACCGAGTGTGGCTGCTGCCTTCCAGCGCAACCTGCAGAGCGTCATGGTGGGTCAGGAGGCCAGGCACCACACAGTCCTGGCGTTGATGGCGACGGTCCCCAAGGAACCGCCTGGGCCTCCTGAGCCTCTCGAGGCCTAGTGCCCCTGTGGCTCGTGAGGTGCAACCCCTTCGTCGCGTACCTTCAGCTTCCTCAACACCCCTTCATCAACGGAACCAGGTGACACCTTCCAAGTTTGTTTAGCTAGGAGTGCCCCCATGGCTGCATCATTCTCAGGCCACGTGGGTCCGTCCCTATGGCATGTATCCCTTCCTTTTTATGTCTTTAGCTTACCTTGCTAGGGGCGCCCCTCGGGCTGCATCATCCCCAAGCCGCTTGGGCCTAACCCAGTGGCACGTATCTTTCATGCATTTACCCGAGCTAGTTTGCCTTCCATGCTTAATCTATCTATGACTATCACCTGCTTGATTGTCGCCCTTCACGGGAGCCACTCGCTGTCGTCTTTCTTCATGACCCTTCGCGTGAGAGGGTTAGGCATGGCGTCCGTGCTCGGTCCCATCCCTACAGCATCAATAAATCCAATGGCTGAGCTCTGTGTGGCGGACCGGCACCGTTCACGTCACCTCCTGGGGCCGTTGGTGCTTTGCTTTCTCATGCGATAACCTCAGGAGATTCGTTCGGCGCAAGTTGTCTAACCACCTTGCAGGACCACCACAGCGAACAAGAATCAAGACCAGGCGCAACCCTCCTTGAGGTAGGGCCTCGTGAGTCCCGCGCTGGCTCACGAGTGCCCAGACACACCTCGTCTAGCCCTACCGTGCAAGCCACGTGTCAAGGCGGGGCTATACACACCCTGGGGGCTCTTCGTAGTAGGGAGTCCCCTCCCACGTACCAGTGGAAGCACCATTCTTCGCGCTGGCAGTCGACACTGCCGAGGAGCGGCTATGCCCATGCAAGTATGGAAGCGCCATGGTCCGTCCTGGTGATAAACAACTGAGGGTGGCCTTACGGCCGTATCAACCTGAGGGAGCCTCTGGGCTTGGTGTCTGGCCTCATCACAACGCCTCCCCTCGGGAGAGCCGTGCGAGGGGGCTGGGCACGGGGGCTACGCTCGGGTCACGCCCAAGCGTACGCCACCCCGCCAGGTCCCTCGGACCTGGTCGTCGCGCGCCCTCCCAAGCGGAGCTAAGGTATGAAGGTTGTTTGAACGTCAAGGGGGACTCCTAAGCATCGCGACTCAGGAGCCTAACTAACCACGTAGCCCCTCACTCCTTGGTCCGTCCTGGTCTACGGTCGGCCCAACGGCGGTTGAGGTATGCGCGGGGTCAGGCCCTGCAGACGTAGAACACTAGATCTATCCCCGTGTCTCTTTCCTATAAGTTGTTTGCGCGTCAAGGGGGACTCCTGAGCATCGCGACTCAGGAGCCTAACTAGTCACGTAGCCCCTCACTCCTTGGGCTCGTCCTGGTCTCCGGACGACCCAACGGCGGCTGAGGTATGCGCGTGGCCGGGCTCTGCCTATGTAGAACGTAAAGCAAATGGAAAGGAAATCGCAAAATCTCAAAGCAAATATTACAAGACACATTGTTCTCCGAACATCAAACACAAGTCTAAACGCCTCTATGAGGCACGCTGCATGTTGCAGGAGTTTCAACAGGAAAGGAGCCGCAAGTCAGTCACCTCCGGATACCGTCGGCACCCGCAAGATGCGCCCCCTGCTGGGTGGTGATGCCTACACCTGCACCATCGGCCAAAGGCGCGGGAGCGAAGGCGTCGAACTTCTTCAGCAGGGCTTCCACCTGACCTTTCACGGCTGTGGCGGCGGCTGCGTAGTGCTCGTCAGCCATGGGCTCCAGCAGCTCTTCAAGGCGGGCGGCAGGATCGCGAAGATGGAGGTGGTTGTAGACGCGTGTCAGCGCAGCTGAAGAAAGGACGCGAGCCTCTTCCTCCGCCATGGGGCCGATGCTGCTCACGACTTCCTCAAGCGCCTCGACCAAGTAGGGAAGCAACTGGACGGAGCCGCCCTCATGGGTTGCCAGCGGCTTCTCCAAGCCCTTCTCATAGAGTGACTTCAGAGCCTTGCAAGACCTCTTCTTGAGAAGCGCGAAGGCCGCGCAGTCCTCGGCCAGAACCTTCGCCTTGGCGTCAGGACCGGCTTTCTCCGACCGCACCTTTTGCTCCAACTCTTCTAGCCAGCCATGCTCAGCGGCCTGCGCCTGCACCAGCTGCTCCAGCTCGGCGTCACAACCCTTGACGGCGTCCTCCCAGGCCTTCATCCTCTCTTCCTTCACCTTACGGCCACAGGCATCTTCAACACGCTCTTCACGCAGGATCTTCAGCTCGGCCTCCAGCACCCGATAGCGATCTTGGGCGGCCTCGGCGTCCTTCAGTGCCGTCTCGCGAGCAACTAGTGCCTGAGCTGCGGCTCGCTTCTCCCCCTCAGAGGTCGTCGCGACCTGGCTCAGCGCCGCCCGGACGAACACGTCAGAATGGAGCCAACCAGATACCAGCTCCAGATGCCTAGCTGCCATGAGGGGTTCGGCGCTCTGGAGGTCTTCTCGCAGTCGGGCCATCTCAGAAAGGGCCCGCTCCAGGAGATCAGGAGAAGTAGAGGAACCTGGGGCCGTCAACACGGCAGAAGGAGTAGGAAGAGGCGTCGTCGTCACCATGGCCTGGGAGGTTGGAAGCTCCTGATCCTCTTGGACGTCAGCACTCGACCGGACTCTGTCACCTCCCGAGTCAGCGGGGCCTCGGGGGCTCACTTCTCCCAAGGATGCTCCACCCAGCCTCGTGAGGATGATCGGGCTGGAGAAGCGCGAGCACCATCCCCACCTTTGCTCGTGGAGAGGGGCGCAGCCGTAGGAGGCGACCTGGGCTCAAGCGGCACTGACGGTGTCCTGGACTAGGGGGTACTCACCACGTCGTCTCCCGGTCTGTTAGATTGGGCCGAGGACCCCCATGGCCGTATACTCATGGGCCAGTTTGGACAGTTGCCGCATACATGGAAGATTCCACAAGACTTGGTGATCAAGACAAGGACTCCTCCCAATCGGCGTATTCGGCTAGGACTCTTGTTATCCTAGGCCTCTGGTGCATTATATAAACCGAGGCCAGGCTAGTCGATAGATCATATACAATCATACCATAGGCTAGCTTCTAGGGTTTAGCCTCTCCGATCTTGTGGTAGATCAACTCTTGTAATACCCATACCGTCAAGGATAAATCAAGCAGGACGTAGGGTTTTACCTCCATCAAGAGGGCCCGAACCTGGGTAAAACATCGTGTCCCCTGCCTCATGTTACCATTCGCCTTAGAAGCACAGTTCGGGACCCCCTACCCGAGATCCGCCGGTTTTGACACCAACATTGGTGCTTTCATTGGGAGTTCCGCTGTGTGATCGGCAAAAGGATCAATTGCTCGCCCGCAGGTCAACTGCGACGCTGGCATCTTCGTCGCCGGCTCGACTGGTCACCTTGGCTCGACCGAGGACCGTGCTCCATCTCCGATCATCATGTTCGGACGGGGGCCTTTTTCAACATCAACTCCGATCTCTATCATGATCATAGAGGAGTCATCCATGGAGCTCGAGGGCTCAACGTCAACATTGCCCTCGGGCGGCCGTGCTGTTTTTATGGACAACGAACTTGTATTCGCCGTCACCACCTCCTCGAGCCTTGGTTTGACGATTGCTTCAGAGGAATAGTGCGGAATTATGTCTACAACAACCATGCAAAATTTCATCGAGTTCCGATGGAGGAATCTCCGACAATCTATGATATACCGGAGCCCTGTCAAATCTGGACGGGAATCTGGACGAGTTTAGGGCGTGGTCTCCAGAGCCTAGCTCGGAGGTCCTTTGGAAGGTCCAACCGTTCATCTACTGCCGAATTCCCATATCTACCACCCCTCCAAATTTCAGCTCGATCCGACGGTTCAAACTTCAGGAACCTTCCGATTAGTGGACCAATTTTCGGATCCGGTTTCTGCACGAATACGGATCCGACGCGAATTCATGTTTCTTTATGAACGTGATATTGGACAACCTTTTTAGAGGAATTCTCTTCTAGGGTATTGTGTGTTGTTTTTAAACACGTGCCCGGAAATTTTTAAGCCTCCCCTGAGGTCATCTTCATCATCATGCTGGTGTCAAACCAGTCCGGCAATATTGCTCCAAGGCTGCCGACCTGCGCTAGACACGTTGTCACTTTGTTGAGCCGAGCTCAAGTTCTTCGGATCATCATCTCGGCAAGCCGAACAAGAGTCCGGCATCGCGAAGGATAAATCATCACCAACATTGCCGCCCCACAGATTACATGGAGCGGGCATACCGGCATCGCCGCACGGTCACTTCATCAAGCCGTCATCGACCACGTCACGACCTGCATCGGCAGGGCCGCACTATCGCTTCTTCAAGCTGGTGTCCATCACGCCGACCTACTTTGACTCATCGGCTGACATCGAGGCTTCGACATCTCGGCTGGACCGGGGGCTTCGCCATCTCTTCATCAACCTACTCCGGAGACTTCGGCGTCACTAGCCGACCAGCTCCACCACGTTAGCTGGACCGAGGGCTTTTCCTCGGCGAGCCAACCTTTGTCGGCATCGCCATACCGTCGCTTTATCGCCCATCAGGCAATGCGTGTGCAGATCGAGTCCCAATTTTTGGAATCACCTTTCTTCGGATTGCTACAACAAATAAACCAGGTGCTATTAATCCTAGTATTTTTTGCTTGTTCGGGTTCATTTTCCCAAGGAATTATTACTCTGGTTTGTTCATCATATGTACACAGGTCTATCAAATGATGGCCGCATTAACGACGGTCGCATGGTGGTTCGGTCAGTTTCCGTACATGGTCCGGCGAACGCTGCATCCGGAACTCGGACCGACCTGTGAATTTAGGCTTTGCCATGCCTTTACCGCATCACGCCGACGCCCTGCATCCACATTGACTTCGGCGCCAGGCCATATTTCTTTTATTACTCACTTTGCATAAATTATTTATTATGCAACGATTTTTATTTATTTATTATTATTACTATTATCTACGGTTTGCACTATTTTTTGTGCACAGGAAAATGATCCGGGTTGGGCAGTATCGTCAACTCGGCGTACTGACATACCACTTCACCTCGGCTTGACGGGGGGCTTTGTCAACACTTCATTGCCCCATGCCAGGGACTTCGGCATCACTCTGCCGGCCCGCATTGACCATGCTTTGTCACCACTTCGGAGTGCCGAGCTCTTTGCTCTGCCACCTTGGGACCGGCTTGGGGGATGGAACCTTGTCCCGCATCAAGCTCGGGCCGCGTCATCAATACCGAACACGTTAACCAGCTAAGTTGCCTTCATGCTCAAAGTTTTAAATTTTTAACTTGTGTTCGGTTCGACCAAGCATTATACCCTTTTGAAAAAAAGTTGCTTGTAGAGAATCTCCTTGTCAAAACTTTGTTTGTGACACACAAATTCAAATACCCTGTTTACTTGGGGGCTCCCTTGATGGAGCTTTTCCTCTTGCATATTATTATACTTGTACGGCTTCGTTCCTTGTTCGTGTATTACGCCAT
Organism: Triticum urartu; assembly: GCF_003073215.2. Lineage (NCBI taxonomy): Eukaryota > Viridiplantae > Streptophyta > Magnoliopsida > Poales > Poaceae > Triticum > Triticum urartu. The sequence goes on along the minus strand of NC_053027.1, from coordinate 438,988,930 downwards.
AATATGCACCATATTGACCTAAGCGATTTGCAAGCTGGGTTGCCAGGATCCTATGCTTACCCCTACGTTCCCGATTGTTCGGCTAGGGAGTAAAGGGAGCACCTCTGCGATTGTCACGACCGGGTCATCCGAGCTCTGACCTCAGACTGGGTGAAGCCGAAAGCTAGAGCTCTTATTGTTTTCAATCATGGTCGGCACACAACGGAACTCATGAGTACAAAAAATCTATTGCACAAGTCTCATAGTAATAATGAGCACCGAAGAAAGGTATCGGTGGGGGTACTATTTTCTTCGAAGATGCTTCTTACACTTCGTATGTAATATAGCATAAGTTCCCTGAGCGCGCTTTGTCTGTTACAGCCTTATGGCCTGATTGCCTGGTCATCGGAAACACCGTCGATACTCTCGACAGGCGGAGTACATGACACTTTTCGGCCCTTGGCCGAAGAGGGAGAAGCCAACAGTCAGCTATGACGCTTTTAAAGTTCGGGTGAACACAAATATGATATAAGTACTTCGGTACATACAATCATTATACATAAAATTCTTACGCAAGTCACTTGGGGGCTCTTAAAATTTATATATGAGCTGTAAATGTGTTTCCTTCTTGGTCGTTGTCAAAACACGACAGAAGCACAATTTTTTCTTTCTCTTCCAATTTTCGGATTGGCACCGAACACTTGATCTTGTTCGGACGTCATGTTTTTACTGACGTTTTTTGGTTTTCCAAGCTTTTTGGCACTTTTAAACTATTTGTGTGTTTCCAACACAAGTCTCACAGTGCAATGCTGGACACCTTCATAGATTCGGCAAAAACATTCTCGGACCTCACTATATATGCATTGGTTTCGAATGTGTCTTCGGTCAATAGTTGGGTTGCCCGGCTCCTGCGCTTGCCTCCTATGTTCCGCTTTGTTCGGCTAGGTGTGCAAAGGGAGAACCACTGCGATTGTGCTTCCAGTTCACATGGTTAAGCACCTCAGTGGAGAAAGCCGAAAACTGACTGTCACAATAAGCGTAAACTGGTCAGCGATCCGACGATGGTGTTAAATGATGGGCCATTCATAACAATGGCCGATGTGTTTACGCCTTGACCTCAACTGTCGCTGAACACTACCGGGGGTTATTAACTGGCCTCCCAAACTAAATCCTCGATATTTTGCTCTTACATTAGAGCTGAGGTTTCATGATCATGCTTAGCATGACAACCCAAAGAAAGGAACCGATAGCGGGACTATTTTCTTTGGAAGACATTTCTTATGTTAAACAGTAATATAACATATCTCTATGCGTACCTTTGTTTATAAAACCGTATGGCCAGATTGGCTTGTTTGTCGTAAATCTTTGCCCTCATAAAGGCTTTATAAAGTAGGACAAACACTCCTCGGCTACTAGCCGAGGAGGTGGAAGCCGATGGTCGGTTAACAAAGTTTTGTACAATGCGGATCCGAGCGTTAATGATGTAAAGTACTTGGATACATAGAGTCATTACACATAATTTGTGATTTTACTATGGATATCGATCCTTAATTCAGCCACCCGTGCCCGCATTAAGGCTCGAGGGCTACTGGGCTCCGGGCTTATTATTTACAAATATTAAAGGGGCACATCGATCCCCTGATCTGGTGTTGCCACCCGACCAGTGTCTCGGGGGCTACTGCATTGCCTATCCAATGCAGAAAATTTTAAGTGCAATACAGTTTCCGAGGAGATTATGATCCTCAGGTTGGTCGGCCGCACCCAAACTGAGTCTCGAGGACTGAGCACGCCACTTTTTTTTATCCTGAAGTATTCTGCCAAGCTAGGACTTGATCATCAGGCCGATTTTGCAAATCAACCTGAGTCTCAGCGGCTACTGGGATCAGTGGTCTTACATCATCCTTCAAGTGCATCTCGGGTTTTAAACCGATACACATGTTGAGGGTTACTAGCTATATATCTCGGCAGAGAATAAATTGCACCAATCAAAAATATTGACAAAAAATTGGCCCACAGTCGGGGTGGTGCACCACCTCGGAAGCAGTCCAGCATAAAGCTCGGGCGCTAGTGGCTGGCGCCATAGAGGGCATTTCCAGCATTAAGCTTGGCTAAACTCCTTCAACTTTTTTGCACCAAGATGATCTATGACATCTTGGATACAGTCCGGCGTTGGAGCTTGGACACAGTCCGGCATTGGAGCTCGGATACATTTCAGTGTTGGAGCTCAGAAGCAGTCTGACATTGGTGCTCGGCTGCAAAAGATACCTCGAATGCAGTCCGATGTTAGAGCTCGGAAGCAAGAGGACACTGCCTCCCGATAAGAACTTCAAACCCGAGGTGTGGCATAAAAATAAAAAGGCATTGATAGAGGCCGGAAACTTAAAGGGGCTCCTCGGATACCCGACGTGCAAACTCATCAAATGCATTTTGGCGATCCTCAAGATCAAAGATGAGAAGATTTGTTGAACCAGTTTTCAAGACCGACAACCGAAGATGAAGAACAGTTCAGAAGAACCGAGGAGTGTCCCTAACTTGAAGACCGGTTCAGGGGGCTACTCACGGTGTCCTGGACTAGGGGGTACTCACCATGTCGTCTCCCGATCTGTTAGATTGGGCCGAGGACCCCCATGGCCATATACTCATGGGCCAGTTTGGACAGCTGCCGCATACATGGAAGATTCCACAAGACTTGGTGATCAAGACAAGGACTCCTCCCAATCGGCGTATTCGGCTAGGACTCTTGTTATCCTAGGCCTCTGGTGCATTATATAAACCGAGGCCAGGCTAGTCGATAGATCATATACAATCATACCATAGGCTAGCTTCTAGGGTTTAGCCTCTCCGATCTCGTGGTAGATCAACTCTTGTAATACCCATACCATCAAGAATAAATCAAGCAGGACGTAGGGTTTTACTTCCATCAAGAGGGCCCGAACCTGGGTAAAACATCGTGTCCCCTGCCTCCTGTTACCATCCGCCTTAGACGCAGAGTTCGGGACCCCCTACCCGAGATCCACCGGTTTTGACACCGACAGGCACCACCTCGCTCTCCCTTCTCCTCTTCGCCGCAGGCGTTGGCCTAGTTTCGTAACAAGGAAGAAGAGTCAGGAAAAAGCATCAGCAGCAAGAACAAGGCAGGACGAGAAAACTTACTGATCCGCCGCGGAGTAGTCCCTCCGCTTTGGGAGCTTGAAGCCGGAGAGCTTCGCGACCCGAGGCGCGAGCGCGCCAGCTCCGGGACCAGAAGCAGGAGCAGTAGCTGGGCCAGAAGTGACTCCAGGCGGCGCCGGAGTAGAAGCAACATCTCGGGAGATCAGCGCCGATGAGTCCCTCATCGGGATCACGAGCGGCTCTCCCTTCTCCTGGTGGGTGTCAGCCTCGTCATCGTCAGGAAGGGTGCGGAGGATGTCGGCTTTGTTTAAGGGGGAGGTCTCCCCCGTCCCTTCGGGGGTTATCTCCAAGACTTCCTTCTCCTCCTCTTCCTCCCTGCAGGACTCACCAGAAGACAACTCCACCGGCGTCAGCACCGCAGGGGCCCCGGTGGGCGCCGGTGGCACCAGCCCGCACCCGTTAAAGGTCGGCCTGGCGGCCACGACCTGCACTCCGTCCTTGCGGCGGAACAAGGGAGTGAAGACATTCGGCGGATACTCTTGGTCGTCCCCGACCAGGAGGTGGAGAGCCACAGCCAGCTCATCATCAGACAAGGCTTTCGGGCTCAGGCAAACCTTGTCCTCTTCGTTCCCAAGCTCCCACAAGGGGCGTGTACGCGCCTGAAGCGGGGCCACACGCAGCATCAGGAATTCCCTCAGAAGCATGGCCCCTGTCACCTTCGCCGCCTTCGCATTGCCCGGCTTCAGGTCGGTGTACATCTGCTCCAGCACCAACGTCGCCCGCTCATCGGTGAGCTTCACGCGAGACCACTGAGGGAGTCCTGGATTAGGTGGTCCTCGGACAGCCGGACTATATACTTTGGCCAGACTATTGGACTATGAAGATACAAGATTGAAGGCTTCGTCCCGTGTCCGGGTGGGACTCTCCTTTGTGTGGAAGGCAAGCTTACCGATTCGGATATGTAGATCTCCTTCTCTGTAACCGACTCTGTGTAACCCTAGCCCCCTCCGGTGTCTATATAAACCAGAGGGTTTAGTCCGTAGGACAACAACAATCAGAATCATAGGCTAGCTTCTAGGATTTAGCCTCTACGATCTCGTGGAAGATCAACTCTTGTAATACTCATATCATCAAGATCAATCAAGCAGGAAGTAGGGTATTACCTCCATCAAGAGGGCCCAAACCTGGGTAAACATTGTGTCCCCCACCTCCTGTTACCATTAGCCTTAGATGCACAGTTCGGGACCCCCTACCCGAGATCCGCCGATTTTGACACTGACATTGGTGCTTTCATTGAGAGTTCCACTGTGCTGTCACGATAAAGGCTTGATGGCTCCTTCGATCATCGACAATGATGTGATCCAGGGTGAGGTTTTTCTACCCGGATAGATCTTCGTATTCGGCGGCTTAGTACCGCGGGCCAACTCGCTTGGCCATCTAGAGAACATCGATAGCTACGCCCCTGGCCATCAGTTCAGATTTGGAAGCTTGAACTACACTGCCGATATCCAGGGAGACTTGATCTTCGACGGATTTGAGCTCATGTCAGGCGCGCCACATAGTCACGGAGATCGCACCTGCGGTTACTCCGGCCCTCAATCCGGAGCAGACCGTGCCATCTGAGGATAGGTGGATGGACCCCGCCACGGAGGCCGCACACTCAGCAGCGATAGAGCCGAATACTGACTTCACCTCCTATGAGACCTGTGTTACCGGACCCTTGGAGTCGTCCCCGACCACAGGCTCCGAATCGCCTGCGTCTGTGCCCATCCAATCTGATTGGGCACCGATCATGGAGTTTACCTCTGCAGATATTTTTCAGCACTCGCCCTTGGGCGATGTGCTAGATTCATTGAGGTCTCTTTCCTTGTTAGGAGACCCTCGGCCGAACTATGTCCGGCTCGAGTGGGAAGCGGACGACGAAGGAATTCGTTCCCGACCCACCACCCACTTAATAGCCACTGTCGATGACTTAACCGACATGCTTGATTTCGACTCTGAAGACATCGACGGTATGGACGACGATGCAGGAGAGAAACAGGAACCACCGCCCACAGGGCGTTGGACAAACACTTCATCACACGATATATACATGTCGATACACCCAAAGAAAACAACGATGATGAACGGGAAGATGCAGCGAAGGATAGTCCCCTCGAGAAGCAACCAAAGCGACGACATAGGCGCCGCTCCAAATCCCGCCTCAGCAAAATCAGCGATAACAGCGCAAGAAAGAATAATACCCCGGTCGACTCCAAAGGAAACGACGACCACATGGACCCAGCGATGGAGCAGGATGAGCCAGCGGACGGTGAACATAGTACAGAGCCGCTGTTCGATCACGGCGACACCGAGGGTAAAGCTCATCAACATGTCTCTGGAGAGGAGAACAGTCCGCACGACAATGCACACATCATCCCGGAAAGGCACTTGGAACAAGAGAACCTCCATAGAAGGCTTATCGCCACCGCGAGGAGCCTGAAGAAGCAGAAGAAAAGGCTTAAGGCCGCGCAGAATACGCTCAACAGCAGATGGAACAAAGTGCTTGACACTGAAGAAAAGTACGGCGGCAGTCGCCACACAAAGAGCTATCCAAAGTGCAAGCTGCTGCCTAAATTCGACGACGAGGCTTTAGAGCCCATTCAGCCGAAAAATAAAATGGCCGATCAGCCGGATTGACCACCCCGTGGCTGTGACAAGGCGGCTAACAACGTCGCACACAAGTCAGCACACGATTTACGTGAAGACCTGCACAAAAAAGCCGGTATGGCCAGGTCAATCTACGGATCTAGGAAGCGCGCTCCAACACAGAATCATGGCCACCCAAACGACTATACTGACCGAATAACAGCTCAGAATCAAAACCAAACACTACAACTGTCCGAAGAATGCCATGACACATCCAAATACAGGGGTGCCGCGCACCCCCTATGATTCTCCGATGAGGTGTTGGATCATGAATTTCCAGAGGGATTCAAACCCGTGAACATAGAGGCATAGGACGGACCGACAGACCCTGGGGTCTGGATTGAGGACTTTATCCTTCACTTCCACATGGCTCGCAGAGATGATCTCCACGCCATCAAATACATGCCCCTCAAGTTGAAAGGACCAGCTCGGCACTGGTTGAAAAGCCTCCTCGGAAACTGAATTGGAAGCTGGGGAGAGCTTGAGGATGCTTTTAGGGCCAATTTTCAAGGGACCTATGTCCGACCTCCGGACGTAGACGATTTAAGTCACATAATTCAACAACCCGGAGAGTCAGCCCGAAAGCTTTGGAACAAATTTCTCATGAAGAAGAATCAAATCGTCGACTGCCCGGATGCCGAAGCCTTAGCGGCTTTCAAGCACTGTGTCCAGGATGAATGACTCGCTAGACACCTCGGCCAGGAAAAACCGAGGACAGTGGCAGCCCTAACAAGCCTTATAACCTACTTTTGCGCGGGTGAAGATAGTTGGCTGGCTCGTAGCGGCACCAGCAACCCAGGCACATCCGAAGTCAGGGATGGCAACGGGAAACCGCGACGCAATAAAAGCAAGCGTCGAAACAACGAAGAAAACCCAGACAACATGGCGGTAAATGCCGGATTCAGGGGCTCTCGACCCGGCAACGGAAAAAGCCATTTAAAGGCAGCAGAGATGGACCATCCAGCCTAAACAAGATTCTAGATAGATTATGTAAGATTCATGGCACCTCCGACAAACCTGCAAATCACACCAACAGAGATTGCTGGGTCTTCAAGCAGGCCGGCAAGCTAAACGCCGAACACATGGGGAGGGAGACACCAAGCAAAGACGAGGATGAGCCTCGCCAGCCGAACTCTGGGGGACAAAAAAAATTCCCACCAGAGGTCAAAACAATGAACATGATTTACGCAACTCACATACCGAAGAGGAGGCGCCAGCACGCACCTCGAGACGTATACGCCGTGGAGCCCGTCACCCCCAAGTTCAACCCTTGGTCGGCCTGCCCGATCACTTTTGATCGTAGAGATCACCCGACTAGTTTCCGACACGAAGGATCGACTGCCTTGGTGCTAGACCCAATAATTGACGGATACCATCTCACCCGAGTCCTTATGGATGGCGGCAGTAGTCTTAATCTGATATATCAGGACACAGTCCGCAAAATGGGGATAGACCCGACAAGAATCAGCCAAAGCAATACTACCTTTAAAGGAGTAATATGAGGCCCAGAGGCCCACTGCATGGGCTCTCTAGTACTATAGGTTGTATTCGGTTCTCCCGGCAACTTCTGAACCGAAGAATTAACCTTCGACATCGCTCCATTCCGAAGCGGCTATCATGAACTACTCGGGAGAACGGCCTTTGCTCATTTTAATGCAGTACCGCATTACGCTTATCTTAAGCTTAAGATGCCCGGTCCATGTGGCATCATCATAGTTAGCGGAAAACACAGAGCGTTCCTCACGTAAGGAGGAATATGTGGCGGCTCTAGCAGCCAATCACTGAGCGGCCTCTCCAACCAGACGAAATGATCAGTCATCAAGACCGCGGACACGGTTAGACGAGTCCGGCGCACCACTAGGTGTAACAGCTCAGATAAACCTGAGATTGGGCCGATGGATACACCCCCATAGGTGGTGCTAGGAGCTTCCTGCATGTAAAAGGGGCTACAGTTTGGCTTGACCCTATTTAGATTGCATTTCAATGGTTCATTAAGAATAACCAATTTTTCGCACGAAGATTTTCACCTGCGTTTTTCTCCTTTACAGATGATCATCATGCTACACCCTTCCAGAATACGGCACAACGGAGACACAGGCGCAGACGTGCAACAGGGCCCCGCTCAAAGGCTTCTTTTTAGATTAAGACCCCGTGTAAACCTTTTCTATTGTCTCTTGTTGCTTCACTCCCTCCGGATACTCAACACAACCGAAAGGGATGCTGGCGTTATTGACATTTCATCACGTCAGACTAATGCAAGTACCTGGAAATTCAGGGCTCATAATCGAGGGCGTTACTCAGCCTAGTATATGTTGTAAAGTCCCAATACCTTAGGGAGTGTTCGGCGTCGCGAGTTTGTCCTTATATGCATCAGCTCTGGATCATGTCTTTGGTCAATAGTTGGGTTTGCCCGGCTCCCGTGTTTTGCTACCTTACGTTCCGCTCTATCGGCTAAGGTGGCACCGGGAGAACTACTGCGATTGTGCCCTGGTTCATCTAGATGAGCACCTTAGTAGAGAAAGCCGAAAGCTGACTGTCATGATAAAGCACGAGACTGGTCAACCACTCGATGACTCAGCGGAATCTTCGCGATTCCTCCGCATTAACGAAGGACCGGTTTCCCGGTCATGTATGTATGCACACCGTATTCGGATGAGCGCGGAAGTACCAGGGGCTATATAGTAGCCCCATCGTCAAACTCCTATGGCTAAGTGGAAGTGTTAAAGCTATATAGTCTGATTGCCTTGTTCGCCGCGCTATCACCACCTTAATGGACCAAGACGTTGGGTCAAGTGTGAATACGCGCTTTTCCGAACACCCCCGCATTATGTGCGTGGGGGTTGAAGCCGACGACTGCAAACTTTCAGGTTATATACATACATAAACGGCCGCACATGAGGCATCATAATACTTTCAGGCAAAAGTAAACACAGCCTTTATAATCCAAATAGCATTGTTTTTACAATTGGGATACATGTCACTCGAACATGATACTCTTCGAGCACTAAGCCTCTATTAACCAAGCGCCTTCTAGGACTTCTTCAAAATAGTGCCCAGCCGAGACCTGGCCTACGGCCGGATCTCGGGTTGCAATAGCGGTGGCCTCCATCTCTGCCTAGTATGTCTTAACACGGGCAAGAGCCATCCGCGCACCCTCTATGCATGCCGACCTCTTTACAACACCAAGGAATCGTTGCACTAAACCAAAATAACTATTCGGCCTTGGTCCCTTCGGCCAAAGATGATCCATGAGAGACCTCATGGCATGTCCGGACAACCTATGGAGCTCGGCCCACTCGGCCATTTGTTCATTTAACAGCAGCAGACGTGTTGGAGCACTGAACTGCGACCAGAACAATCTTTCCACTTCATGATCTTTCTGATCTTTGAAAAACTCAGTCGCATCAGCAGCACTCATTGCCAAGTCCGAGTACGCGTCTGCATCAATCCATAATTGATCCAGAGGGGCATACTTCGGATCTCCGAACTTCGTCCGCAACAAAAAGGGCTTCCCAGCCGTGATATCTCCGGCTTGACGGAGCTCCTCCTTCGCCGCTCTGATTTGAGAGTGGGTTTCCTTGGCTGCTTCCACGGCTTTCTTCAGGTTAGCCGCTTTCGCTTGGCTTTCCTTTTCAAGAAGCTCATATCGGCCGGCAGCATCTTTCAGCTCAACAGCCTTCTTGGCTATTTTATCTTTGCTCTAGCGATGAGCAGCCTGTTCGGCTCTTAAGTCTTCGGCCGCCTTTAGGGTGGCCGCATCACTTCTCCGGGCTTGTTCCTTGGCTCGGGCAAGTTCCGCCCGAAGGGTGTCCACGGCGGCAGCTCCATCTGCAGTCACAGCATATTATAGATACTAGCATCATGATCCGCTTAATATTTGTTGACCACCCAAAAATACATACCTTGTGCCTCGTCAAGCCGCTTGTTCACAAGCGCAATGTCGGCATCTGCCACGTCAACTTTCCACCTCAGTCCAGCAAATTCAGCAGTTCGACCATCCACCGGACCCTCAGCCACCTGCACATGAAAGCAGCGCAATCATTACCTGGGACTATGATCCTCTGTTTGCCGCCTCTGGACAGCAACCAGAGTCTCAGGGGATACTATCTATATAGAGCACACCTAGCATGTGCGATACCGTCAAAAAATTTATATATTACTTTGCATACCTCAAAGCCTCTTAGTAGGCTTGTAAAAGCCTTATGCAACCCACTTTTGGTGGATGAAATCCTCTCAACCACTGTACCCATTAAAGTATGATGCGCCTCTGAGATAGCCGCTTGCTCCAAAAGACCCATCAGTGCGTCCGGTTGTGCACCGGGCCATCCCAGACTCTTTCCGTTGCTCTCTTAGGAGCCGAATACTCCAGACTTCGGGTGGCCGAAGGGTTACCTTCTGGCCTTGGCGGATCAGGAGAAATCCTCCGTGATGACACCTCAGGGTCGTCCGCCCCAGGAGGCGGGGAGACATGAGGAGGTGTTTCGCTCTCCATTATCTCCGGAAGAAGATCCCCCAAAGACGAACTCTGTCAAGAAGGGCTACGAGCCGGACTGCAAGATATATGTCCCGGCTATTGTCGTCAGAGATAAAGCAGGATATATTTACTAAAAGTACGCTTGTTCACTTACAGCTCGGTGGAGGGCTGGCCCCCTTGCGGGCACTGTGCGGTAAGGACGCCCTCTGGGGCAGGGCCCCCTGGCGAAGGTTTCTTCCCTCGTTTGGAAACCTTCGTTTCCAAGTCTTCAGAGGCGGTCCTTTTCCTTCCTTGGGGAGAGGGGATTCTAGATTCTTCTCCCCGATTATCATCCTTCGCAAAGACACTAATTCCCCCGGTTTGGATGAGTAATGCGTGAAGCCCGCTTTCGGCTTCTTTATTCCTCCCTTTATCTTCCCCTGATGGCACTTGATAAGGTGCGTGCTCAAGCATCCTGGCTAGTACAGGATCCGGTGAGCCTTCGGGAAGGGGGGGCGAACACCTGATCATCTCCGCCTTTCTTATCCAGTCCTGGCTGAGAGCGATTTTTTCAGAATGATGTTGTGAAAAATAAAAAGACAGCATGTTCGGCCGTAGAATTACTTACGTGGGTATCTAGACGGTTGCAGTTGAGACTCGCATCCGGTGGTGTCCGGACACTTTATTCGTGATCCGAAGAACAATCCATACATCTCTTCGAGCGTCATGCAGTCCTTCCGGGTTGAACTCCCACATACGGAGAGATCGACGTTGGCATGGCAGGACCCGACGAACTAGCATAACTTGCATTACCTTGACAAGACTGACATCCCTCTTCAGGAGATCTCACATGCGACTTTGAAATGTCAGCACGTCATTAACTGGCCCCCAGTCCAGCCCCTTGTTGACCCATGAAGCTAGTTGCGGCGGGGGGGGCGAGCGGAAGGCGGGGGCAGCTGCCCATTTCGTACTTCGGGGAGCTGTGATGTAAAACCACTCCCGCTGCCATAAGTTGGACACCTCCGGGAAGGAACCCTTTGTCCATAGAGCATCGGCGCCTTTGCCTATTATGGCACCTCCACATTCTGCATGTCGCCCATCGATCGTGTTCGGCTTCACATTAAAGGTCTTGAGCCATAAGCCGAAGTGTGGGGTGATGTGGAGGAAGGCCTCACACACGACGATAAACGATGAGATGTGAAGGATGGAATATGGAGCTAGATCGTGGAAATCAAGCCTGTAATAGAACATAAGCCCTCTAACAAAGGGATCAAGACTAAAGCCTAGCCCTCGGAGGAAGTGGGAGACAAATACGACACTCTCGTTGGGTTCGGGAGTGGGGATGACCTGCCCTTGAGCAGGCAGCCCGTGCGAGATTTCGGCGGTCAGATACCTGGCTTCCCTTAGCTTCTTGATGTCCTCCTCTATGACAGAGGAGGCCATCTACCGACCTTTAAGGTTGGATCCGGACATGGTTGAAGGTCCAAAGAGCTTAGCCTGAGCCTTGGGTGTTGGAACTCGAGGTGGGGGAAGGGAAGGATCGAGCGCGAGAAGAAAAGGACAGGCCTTGGCCCCTTTATAAAAAGGGTGAATACCAAGTGTCCTCCGCGTGGCCGTTTGGAACTTGCCTAAAATCGAGGAGTCATACTAACAAGCATGATTGGGTTACCCCCACCCGTATTGATGAGAATACCATGATAAGGGGAACACGATCTCTACTTCGACAAGAAGTGCCAATAAAACCGCCTCGCAACGCGTGTAGTGGCAGGGTGGGAAAAACGGTTCGTAATGACCGGACCACGGCAGGATGTCACGTTATGAAAAGTTTTCAGCTGATTAGATTTGTTTAACATTATACTCTCTACGATGGTATGTAGAATTTGTTTTACAGAGCCGGACACAATCCTTGTGTTCAAAATCTTCTATGGAGTATTCGGAGAAGGAACCCGCCTTGCAATGCCGAAGACAATCTGCGTGTCAGACTCATCGTCATTGAAGCCTGGTTCAGGGGCTACTGAGGGAGTCCTGGATTAGGGGGTCCCCGGACAGCCAGACTATATACTTTGGCCGGACTGTTGGACTATGAAGATACAAGATTGAAGGCTTCGTCCCGTGTCCGGGTGGGAGTCTCCTTTGCGTGGAAGGCAAGCTTGGCGATTTGGATATGTAGATCTCCTTCTCTGTAACCGACGCTGTGTAACCCTAGCCCCCTCCGGTGTCTATATAAACTGGAGGGTTTAGTCCGTAGGACAACAACAATCAGAATCATAGGCTAGCTTCTAGGGTTTAGCATCTACGATGTCGTGGTAGATCAACTCTTGTAATATTCATATCATCAAGATCAATCAAACAGGAAGTAGGGTATTACCTCCATCGAGAGGGCCCGAACCTGGGTAAACATTGTGTCCCCCGCCTCCTGTTACCATCAGCCTTAGACGCACAATTCGGGACCCCCTACCCGAGATCCGCTGGTTTTGACACCGACAACCACCCTTTGTCGGACTGGGGCATCTCCATCGGCAGCATCAAGCGTTGGTGGACGCACTTGGCGTCCATCATGGCCCACTTGATCCTGAAGCCATCGGACTTCTTCCCCGTCTCCGAGATTGAGTGGCCTTGCCGGCCGCAATGAAATTGGCATGCCCGGAGGTACGGCCCTCGTTGATGCGGAGGAAGAAGAAGTGGCGTAGAAGAGCCACGGACGGCATCACGCCGAGGCACGCCTCGCAGTAGTAGGTGAAAATCGACAAGAGAAGAATAGAGTTGGGATGAAGGTGCAGCGCCTGTAGCCCGTAGTGGTCAAAGACCTCGTAAAAGAAGTCAGAGAAGGGGGCAACCAGCCCTGCCACGATGTTGCTCATGAAGAAGGGGAAGAAGGTGCTTCCCTCGGGCTCCGGCACATCGGAGCCAGCCTGGAGCTCAGTCTTCCCCTTCTCATTGCTTTCCCCTACCGTCAGCAAGCGCGTGGTGGCGAGGCTCTTCTCTGAGACGTTGGGCGCGTCGAGAGCTGGCTCATACCAAGCCGGCGACGAGGCGGGCTTGACCCTCCGGGGAGCCATTGGTTGCTAATACGGAAGGAGATGGGAGTAGATCTGGGGATTTCGAAAGCAGGGAGCAAGAAAGGGGATCTGAAGCAAGGCGAAAGGAAGCAGTGAAGGCAAGGGCCGTCTACGCCATCCTTTTAACAGTCGAGCAGTTGCCGAGGCAGCGTGGGGAGGTGGATACGCCCACGTCCAATCAACCGCCACGCGTCGACCAAGGCCGCATGCTATTGGGCCCACGGCGCTACGCACTTGCCCTTTGGCTTTGCCTTGAAGCCAAGCCCGAGCGTGCATTGGGCCCGGGGGCTAATGTCGGCGTTTGAGAACAAGGGTTCATAGACTCACAACGTGACTCTGCGAGCGGGCCCGTACGGCCCATCTTCACCAACAAGCATTCAAGACTCTCGCGAGGGGCCAAGCCTCGCGAGGCGGATGACACAAGACCACCTCAGGAGCGGCCTCACCAGGCTGGCTCGCGAGGGGCAGAGAGATCAGGGCAAGGCAAACCTCGCGAGGTTCCAATGACGTGAGCCATGACGACCAAGGCCAGGCGGGTGCCAGGCGGGCGCCAGCGCGTGCAGTGTCCTTGTTTTCTCTTTGGTGCTAAGGAGGCAAGCGCAGGCGAGGAGTTCTGAGCCATCAGGCAAAGGTTTCCATGTTGGTGCAACGAGACCAAGACCGGCAGGACGGCAGGACGGAGGTCACCATGGAGCCCAAGACGACGTCACCACCAGAGCCTTTGGCAGGCGAAGACCACCTTTCGTCAGGATAACTTGTACTAGGTTTCCCCTTTCCAAATTGGCCGGTGTTGGCTCCCTTTCCGCTCAATATTTGGGGAGAGGACCAGGGCCTCTATAAATAGGGCTAGCCACCACAGCAGTGGAGGGGGAGAGAGAGATCCGGACAACCACAAGTTCGCTAAGCACAAGAGCACCTCTCCTCGGGAGGCTGTTCTTCCCCTTGTACTGTTCATCATCAGCCCAAGAGGCAATCCACCACCACCACACTGGAGTAGGGTATTACACCACAATGGTGGCCCGAAACAGTATAAATCTTGTGTCTTGAGTGTTGTGAGTTTGTGTGCCTAGCCTAGAGATCGCGAAGTGTGTGAGGGCGTGATTAGTGAAGAAGAGATCTTCGCACGCACCCCATTGTTCGAACCTAGAGGGTTTTGCCGAAACCCGAAATCCGACAGTAGCATCCCTTGAGAATGTAGCTGAGTTCCTGAAGAGGCGAAAGGAGCAATCAAATGCTCTCTTCACCCAAGCCAAAGAAGAGATGGAAAAAGCCAGAAAGAAGCTAGCAGAGGCAGAGCAGGCTAGGCGTCTCCTGCTATCTAAAATTGTTGTCAATACAAATATTCCTTCATAATAGCTAGGTTCAAATGTTTATCCAGTTAGCATGCCCGTTGTGATGTCCGTGCTTCTACTGATGTGGCACAAAATAATTTTTTTTCATGTCATGTAATAACAGCAATTACTTCCCAAACAATAATAGATGAAGCATTGGACATGGTATAGTTCGCATGCAAGCCCAACATTCCAGATTCAACTTCCACATCAAACTCATGTTCACAGATATCTGCACATTCATAGATAATGTCCACAACCATGATTCACTTCAAAGCCAAAAAAATGTGAGGAGAGTTAGAAAAAAAATGAAAAATCTCTAGTTCCTACTACCAGTGCGAGCACAACAAGTCAAGACCATACATAATTAATTATATTTTGGATTTTTTTCACTAAACATGAATAACTTCTAGAGGCAGATATAATATTTCTAATGTCGGCCGCGGCTGGAGTCCACGATGTTTTGAGCCAAACCGGGCAACACACCGGGTGTCTGCCGGCGACATGGTAGTCGTACCATTCGTGGGTTCCGAGCGGCGGCGGCTCCCGTGGTCTACTATTCCTCAGTGTCGGCGGTGGCCGCAGAAGACGTGTTGGCCACCTCCTCCAGCATGCCGCGGTTCCTCCAACGTTTGCGTCGGATCGCGCGGCCAAACATGGTGCACTGGACGCCATGGTCCCTCGTGTGCCAGCGTGCAACAACTGGCGACTCTTCTACGAGCAGGCTTAGAGCGTCGAGTTGATGCACCAGGGGCCAGCTTGGAGCGGGAGCTTGCTCCTACACTTGCCCGCCTGCAGCCTCGCCCATGGTATTGACGGCCTGGGGCGGGGAGGGAGGTGGGGCAGCGAGTTGCCTGGCTCGTCAGGGCACCAAGCCGGCTTTTATGCCAGAGAACTCATCTTCCTGGTCACCGGATGCTATGGAGAGTGTGGAGAAAATGGTGCAAGGAGGATATGGGGAGCGGCGGTGTGGTGCGGTTCTTACCAGGAGTCTGGCCTCGTTTAAATAGCGGGCGGACGAGAGAAGCCAACCGGCGTTGTGTTCTAAAATGCCGGCCGGCTCGCGGAAGGACATGTTGTCGGCACACGTGCGGATTGAATGGAGGCAGGCAGTGCAGTCTGAAGCCGGTTGCATGTGGCGAGGAGGCGTGTTCAGCCTGGCCTGCAGTGAGTGGGGCCCTCTTGGTCGGCACGCCGGTTCAATGCCTGCACTATGAGAGGTCGCGTCCGTGTCAGAGCAATCACTCCCTCTAGTCCTTTTTTGTTTGGGTATAACAAAATCTCGTTTTCCATTCACATTTTACAAGTAAAATTCGTGGACAATCTTTGACCCAAAATACGATGGGGACTAGTAAACTAGGACGGAGGTAGTAGTTATGAATTCCATTTTTGCTCCATGCCAATTGTTCTAAAAGCTAGTACTTATAACGCGTCATTGAAAATCGGAAAGCTTACCCCGCTAAAAAATGATATTTTAAGCGTGGCTACTCAATCAGTGGCTACTAGCGAGCCACCGCCTCCAGGTCGTTCACTTGTGGTCCCGACCATCAACTCCTAGGGATAAAATTATCATGCGAGCTGACTATTCCTACAAAGGTGCGATCAACCACGTACCTAGTACCCGCGCATGCAGCAATCGTGCACCTTGGGTTTTAGGGTTTATTTGTTTACGGTGCCTTTACGTCACTCTCATGCATGTGTGCGAGACAATGAGAGATCGACTACGTGCGTGCACCTCTTCTCTTCGTATATGTAATCCAATGTTTGTCTGGTGTCCAAAAAATTATAGAGTAGTAATAACAAGCAATGTGCCAATCGTTGCCACATGATCAAAGTAGATTAATACATATTCACCGATTTGATAGAAAAGAGTCTAGTTTTGAAATACTCATATCACTAAAAATATGTTATGTTTCACTCAAAATATATTCCTTTGGCGGTTTTGATGAGATAAGGGAGGAATGCGGTTGGTTTCAAGATTCGAGAAGCGCTATATCTCTAATCTCTACTCTTATAAAAAACAGAGTTGGTGATGCTGGTGTGCCTGCCATTCTGCAATATAGGCCGTCCGATTTATATCTGATGGATAGGAAGGAAACTATGGCAATTTTGCAAAAAGATACCCACACCCCTCTCCACATTTGCAAATAAGGCCTTCCCTCGTTCATTCTTTTCTCCCACAAGATAAACTACTCATACAAATGCTTCTTGATGTTCCGTGCAATGCATGTGCATCTTGCTAGTTGTTGCAAAAAGCACATGTGTGTGTGTAGTGTGTGTGAGATAGAGAGGGAGAGAGGAGGAGGACGGAGTGCATGTGTGACAAAGACACAAAGAGTGTGTGTGTGTGTAAGAGGTATCACCATAAAATGAGGCGATAGTGTGTGTGTGCACGATCGAGAGGGTGTGTCTCAAGAAGGGACGAAAAATCAACATAGATACAAGGAGTGCAAGAGAGACATGTACGAGATAGTGGAAGCACGAGTGTGCGGGTGTATAAACCTATCTGGAGGCTAGTTGATCAATGTTTGCGAGATAAATACTAGTCGGGGGTGAGAAGGCGAGAGTTTTGTGTGTGTGTGAGAGAGAGACGGTAGTCGGGAAGGGGAGTGGAAGCAGGAATTGTGTGTGCGTGAGAGAGAGGGGGGAGAGTTTGTCTTATCAGTAAACAAATGAATAATGTCAGTTTTATAACTGAGATGGAGACGGAGAGAAGACCGCAACAAATGTTGTGTGCGCCGGAGAGAGTAATTTAAGTGGTAGGAGTCATATCTAGAGAGATATAGGGTGCATGAGAGAACCCTAGAGAGAAAGACAAAGTCAAAGACGAGTGAGAGTGTGTGTGTGGTGGTGGACAAGAAAGCTTAGGTACCTAGTGATACCATAGAATGATAGAGACGTGAGAGATAATGCAAACCGTGTAATGTATAATGATAGGGAGAGTGTGACACTTCTCAAGGGAGACATCGAGAGACCATGTTTGCGAAAATAGGAGAAACGTGAAGTGAGTGTGCGGGTGAGCTGGAGAAAAGAGAGTGATAGCTACATGAAGGATCATGCGTGAGAGACGGGCGTGAAAGGATATTCAAATATTTAGTTGCGTGTATAGAAAATGTCAACATAAAAGGGATTCAAATATTTGAATTCAAGATGATGATACATGTAATTCATACTCGAACCAAAATTGATCTATCAAACAGGCATACTCATATGAATTCATGTGCATCTATGTTATTTAATATGTAGATATTACTGATCCATACATTTTAGTAGAACATAATTTGGTTTAAATTTTTTGAATTCAACCTTATGAGTTTGAGATCATTGTATTTGTAAATCATATTATATATATAAAGGAGCAGAATTCTTTGTTGTTCTTTTGAAAGTAGATATAAAAAATGATGTATATAGAATTTTATTCCAATCGAAAATGGATCCTGCCCGAACAAAAATAGAATACAAAATGGATTGGAATTGAGTTGGCACGGTAAACATGCAAGTTTTTTCTCAAAAAATTGAATGAAGCGGCCAAACTCGTAGTAACTGCCCGAAACCAAAATATGGGAGATGGAAATTACTGCATGTCCCTGACACGCAACACATGTCGGCTCAATTTTAATTGGTCTTTGTCGGTGTCAAAACCGGCGGATCTCGGTTAGGGGGTCCCGAACTGTGCGTCCAGGCAAGATGGTAACAGGAGGCAAGGGACACGAAGTTTTACCCAGGTTCGGGCCCTCTTGATGGAGGTAAAACCCTACGTCCTGCTTGATTAATATTGATGATATGGGTAGTACAAGAGTAGATCTACCACGAGATCAGAGAGGCTAAACCCTAGAAGCTAGCCTATGGTATGATTGTTGTTCTGTATCTTGTCCTAAGGACTAAAACCCTCCGGTTTATATAGACACCGGAGAGGGTTAGGGTTACACAAAGTCGGTTACAATGGTAGGAGATCTACATATCCGTATCGCCAAGCTTGCCTTCCACGCCAAGGAAAGTCCCTTCCGGACACGGAACGAAGTCTTCAATCTTGTATCTTCATAGTCCAGGAGTCTGGCTGAAGGTATAGTCCGGCTATTCGAACACCCCCTAATCTAGGACTCCCTCAGTAGCCCCTGAACCAGGCTTCAATGACGACGAGTCCGGCGCGCAGATTGTCTTTGGCATTGCAAGGCGGGTTCCTCCTCCAAGTACTTCATAGAGGATTTTGAACACAAAGATAGTGTCCGGCTCTGCAAAAAAAGTTTCCACATATTGCCATAGAGATAATAATATTTACACAAATCTAATCTGCTGACGTATTCCGTAGTGCGACACACCACGGCCAAGCCTTTATCCGAGTCGCTTTATTATCCCACCTCAGCGCGTCATGCGAGGCGGTTTCCTTGGCATGTCTTGTTAAAGCAGAGATCGTGTCCCCTTATTCCGGGATTCTCATCAATACGGGCGTGGGTAACCCAACCGCTTCTAGGACTCCTAGATTATAGGCAAGTCCAAACGGACACGGAGAGGACGCTTGATATTCACCCTCTTTATAAAGGGACAAGGCTTTTATTTTTCCCTCCCGTGCTCAATAGAATCCTTCCCCTACCTCAAGCTCAAACGCCCAAAGTTCAGGTCAGGTGCTCCGAACCTTCAGTCATGTCCGGATCTAGCCTTCAAGGCCGATGGGTTCCTTCCTCCGTCACGAAAGAAGACATCAAAAAGTTGAGGGAGGCCAGATATCTGACCGCCGAGATTTTGCATCGGCTGCCTCCCCGAGGGCAGGCCGTCCCCACCCCCGAACCGAACGAGAACGTCGTGTTCGTCTCCCACTTCCTCCGAGGTCTAGGCCTTGCTCTGGACCCTTTCGTCAGGGGTTTGATGTTTTATTACAGGCTAGACTTCCATGATCTAGCTCCGGACTACTTTCTTCATATCACGACATTTATTGTCATGTGCGAGGCCTTCCTCCGGGTTACCCCTCACTTTGGCCTATGGCTCAGGACCTTTGAAGTAAAGCCAAAGATGATCGAGGGGCAACATGCAGCGTGTGGAGGTGCCTCAATACGCAAGATGACGGGAGCTCCGTGGCCCAAAGGTTCCATCCCAGAGGTGTCTGAATTGTGGCAACAGGAGTGGTTCTACATCACGGCTCCTAGAAGTGGCAAGTGGGCGGCCGCCCCTGTTTTCCGCTCGGGCCCTCCGCCACAACTGATGTCATGGATCATCTGAGGTCTGAGCTGGGGTCCAGCCAAGGACGTGCCTATACTGCAAATCACCGAGGACGTGGGCCTGAGCAGTAACCACACCGCCGAACAGGTAAGGAATCTTCCGGCCGAACATACTATCTCTCCTTTGTTACGAAGTTATTTCTGAGAGTTTGCTTTTTGACCAGGACTGGCTAACAAAGGTGAAGTTGATTCGGTGTTCGGCCCCCTCCCTGAGGGTTTGGAAAATCCGGTATTGGAAAAGATGCTCCAGACCGCACCCTGCCCGGAACCCTTGAAGGAAGATACTATGGAGGATAATACGGGCGGACGCGGGCCCCCAACGCTGCCCATTCTAAACGAGGGAGCGAGCATCTCCATGAAGGAAGACGACCAGAAGAGGAAAAGGACTACGCCCGGGGATTCGGAAGCCGAAGCTTCCAAACGGGAGAAGAAGTCTCCCACAGAGGGTCCTACCTTGGGGGGTGCTGTTGCCGCACAAAGTCCGCGGGGGGATCAATTCTCCCGCGAGTCGTAAGTGACCCGAAATACTTTAATAGTATAGATATGCCATCTTTTTCTTCTGAGAAAATAACCACCGCATATATATTTGCAGTTCGGGCCTTAGCCCCTCTCAAATGAGCTCGTCTTCGGGGGATCTTCTTGCAGAGATGATGGAGAGCGAAACGCCTCCTCTGGACTCCTTCGCTCCGGAAGCGGGCGACCCCAAAGTGTCGTCGCGGAGGGCCCCTCTGAGTCCGGTGAGGCCAGAAGATAATCCCATTGACCCTCGAAGCTCCCAGTGTCCGGCTCCCGAAGAGAACAAACAAAAGAGTCCGACACCGTCTAGTGTGCGATCGGATGTTCTAAGGGAGTTGGTGGGGCGAGCGGCCATCTCAGATGAACACCGTGTGCTGATGAATACGGTGATGAAGAGGATCTCGTCCGCCGAAAGCGGATTGCATGAAGCTTTTATGAGTCTACTGAAAGGCTTTGAGGTACATAAAAGAATGTATGATAGTCCTACACATGCTAGGTGTGCCCTGTGTAGGTAGTAGCCCCTGAGACTCTGGTTGTCGTCGGAAACGACGACGAACAGAGGATCATATTCCCAGGTAATAACCATACTGCCTCTATGTGCAGGTGATGGAAGCTCCGGTGGCTAGCCGGACTAGCGAGTTTGCCCATTTAGAATGGCAGCTGGATGCGGCAGACGCCGACATCGAGCTTGTTAACAAAAGGCTTGACGAGGCACAGAGTAAGTGTCATTATCTGGTAAATGCCACATAGGAAGAGCAGCATGATGCCAGTATCTTTAATGTGCTGTGACTGCAGATGGAGTTGCCACTGTTGAAGCCTTGCATGCAGAACTTGCCCGAGCCAAGGAACAAGTGAGGTTGGGTAATGCGGCTGCTTTGAAGGTGGACGAAGAGTTGCAAGCCGAGAAGGCCGCGCATGGCGAGAGCCGAGACAATATGGCCAAGATGGCCATAGAATTAAAAGTCGCCGCCGACCGTTGCCGGGTTCTTGAAAAGGAAAACCAAGGGAAGGCATCAGACCTTGAGAAGGCTGCTGCGACGAGAAAATACCTCCGCTCTGCTATGAGGGCAAAGAAGGAGGAACTGCGGGAAGCCGGGGATATTGTAGCTGGGAAATCCTTTATGTTGCGGAGGAAGTTCAGAGATCCACGGTATGCCCCTCTAGATCGGCTGTGGAGTTCGGAGGATGTGTATATGGATTTGGCGGCGAGCGCTGCCGATGCGGCCAAGTACTTCTAGGGTCAGACGGACCGTGAAGTTGACCAACTGTTTTGGAGACAATTCCATTCTCCCGAGCGTCCGCTTTCATTGACTGACCAATTAGCCGAATGGGACGATCTGAATAGGTTGTCCGGACTTGCCATGAGGTCTGTTGTGGATCAGCTATGGCCGGAGAGGTCAGAACTGAACAACTATTTCAGCTTGGTGCAGCAATTCCTTGACGTGGTGCCGCGCATTAATGCGATGAAGAGGTCGGCGTGCATAGAGTGCGCACGGATGTCCTTTGCCCGTGTTAAAGCATACTGGGCGGAGATGGATGCTACCACTGTTGCAGCGCGAGATTCGGCCATAGGCCGAATTGCTGCTGAGCACTTCTTTGAAGAAGTTCTTGAGGGTGCTCGCTTGATAGAGACCCAATGCTCAAAAAATATTATGTTTGAGTGATACGTAATCTCATTGTAAGCTAAATGCTTTTATAAATTCTTATAAGGCTATTTTTATACTTTTGCCTGAAAGTAATATGATGCCTCCTAGGCGGCCGTTTATGTACACATGTGTATAACCTGAAAGATTGCAGCCGTCGGCTTCAACCCTCATGCATATAATGCGGAGTTGCTCGCAAAAACACGCGTTCACACTTAACCCAACGTCTTGGTCCTATTAAGGAGGTGGTAGCGGAGCGAGCGAGGCAACCGGACTATAATGCTTTAGCACTTTCACTTAGCCATAGGAGTTTGACAGTGGGGCTACTAAATAGCCCCTGGTGGCTCCGCACTTTCCTAATCCCGGGGTGCATACATGCCTGGCCGGAAAACGACCCTTCGTTAAGGCAGAGGAATTCTAACATTCCAACAGGTCATCGAGTGGTTGACCAGTCTCACGCTATATCATGATAGTCAGTTTTCGGCTTTCTCTACTCAGGTGCTCGTCCGGATGAACCAGGGCACAATCGCAGTAGTTCTCCTGGTGCTACCTTAGCCGGTAAAACAGAACGTAAGGCACCAAAACACAGGAGCCGGGCAAACCGAACATTTGACCAACGACAATGATTCGGAGCTGATGCATATAAGGCTAAACTCGCGACGCCGAACACTCCCTGAGGTATTCGGTCTTAGTGGTATAAACCGGGCCTAAATAATGGCCTTTGTAAGAAGCCCCTTATGTCCAGGTACGTGCATTGTTCTGGCGTGGCCACATGCCAAGACGTCAGCATCCTTCTCAACGGTGGATATGTATCAATAAGAGACAGTAAAAAAGGTTTACGCAGGGTCTTAATCTAAAAAGAATCCTTGGAGCGGGTCCCTGCTGCACGTCTGTGCCTGTGTCTCCGTTGTGCCGTATCCTGGACGGGTGTAGCACGATGATCGTCTGTAAAAGAGAGGAATCTAGGTGAAAAAGTTGTCGGGCAAAAAGATAGTTTTTTAAGGAAACCATGTATAATTCAAGATGAGGAGAAATTGCCACTTGTCTGCGTGCGTTGAGCCCCTTGTATTGACAAATAGGGGGTGTGACCATTTATTCGGTATAAGTAGCAGCGTCGGACTCGATTAGTTGTGTCTGAGGTCTTGACGACCTATTGGATGCTTTCGCTGGTCCGGGTGCCTTTAGTGTGCGGCTGCCAAGGCAGCCTCTCTCTCTTCGGCGCGCAGAGATCGCTTGATATTTCCGTGCACTGAAATAATGCCACGTGGACCGGGCATCTTGAGTGTGAGGGAGGCGTAGCGTGGTATTGCATTAAAGCGAGTGAAAGCTTCGCGTCCGAGCAGTGCTTGATAGCCACTTTGAAACGGAGCGATGTGGAAGGTTAAATGCTCACGACGGAAGTTATCGGGGGAGCCGAATATAACCTGTAGTAGGAGGGAGCCCGTACAATGAGCCCCTGGGCCTGGCGTTACTCCTTTAAAGGTAGTATTGCTATGGCGAATTTGTGTTGGGTCTAACCCCATCCCGCGGATTGTATCCTGATATATTAGGTTTAGGCAGCTGCCGCCGTCCATCAAGACTCGTGTGAAGTGATATCCGCCAATTACTGGGTCTAATACCAGGGCAGCCCATCCTGCGTGTCGGATACTTGCTGAGTAATCACGATGGTCGAAAGTGATCGGTTGAGACAACCAGTGGCAGGACTTCGTGGTGACAGGCACTTGGGTATATTTTCCTGGGAGTGCCGTGTTGTTTTTTCCCTTGATCACGTGTAACACGTTTACTGTTTTGACTTCTGGTGGAAATTTCTTTTGTTCCCCCGTGTCTTGCTTGGGAGGCTCGTCCTCGTCTTCACTTGTTGTATCCTCCCCTTGTGTATGGCGTTGAGCTTGCCGGACTGCTTGAAGACCCAACATTCTCTGTGGGTATGATTAGCAGGTTTACCAGGGGTACTATGGATCTGACATAGTTGGTCCAGAATTTTGTTGAGGCTGGACGGTTCATCCCTGGTGCCTTTAGGGGGCGGCTTTTGACCTAGCCGAGAGCTTTTGAATCTGGCATTTACTGTCGTGCCCTTCGTGCTGTCTTCTTTATTCCGGCGTTTGTTATTGCTGTTGCGCCGTGATTTCTTGTTTCCATCTCTAACTTCAGATGTACTGGGGTCACTGGTGCTGCATCTGGCTAGCCAGCTGTCCTCACCCGCGCAAAAGCGGGTCATGAGGTTTGTTAATGCGGCCATCGTTCTCGGCTTATTTTGGCCGAAGTGTCTGGCGAGCCATTCGTCACGGACACTATGCTTGAAAGATGCCAAGGCTTCGGCGTCCGGCAGTCGACAATCTGGTTCTTTTTAGTAAAAAACCTGTTCCAAAGCTTTCGGGCTGACTCTCCGGGCTGTTGAGTTATATGACTCAAATCGTCCGCATCCGAAGGTCGGACATAAGTCCCTTGAAAATTTGCCCGAAAGGCGTCTTTGAGCTCTTCCCAACTTCCAATGGAGCTTTCGGGGAGGCCTTTGAGCCAGTGACGAGCTGGCCCTTTGAGCTTGAGGGGTAAGTACTTGATGGCGTGGAGATCATCTCCTCGAGCCATATGGATATGAAGGATGTAGTCCTCAATCCAGACCCCAGGGTCTGTTGTTCCGTCGTATGCCTCTATGTTTACGGGCTTGAATCCCTCTGGAAATTCATGGTCCAGCACCTCATCGGTGAAACATAGGGGGTGTGCGGCACCCCTATAGCTGGGTGTACCGCGTTGTTCAGATGTTTGTTGTGTTGCATTGTATGCTGGGGCGCGCTTGCATGGTCCATAGATGGATGTTGTTGCACCGTCCTTTGGGTGCGAGCCCTCGCATGGGTTGCGTGTTGTATTGTGAGCGGTGTTGTATGCCGCTCTGTGTTGGTAGAGGGGTCGTTTATCCGACCAGGTGGCTGCTTTGATATTTGGTTGTGGGGGGTCTGAGGCCTCCTCATCGAATTCGGGTAGCAGTTTCCGCTTTGGGTAGCTCTTGGAGGGGCGATTGTCGCCGTACCTTGCTGCTGTGTTGAGTATTTTACTCCATCTGATTTGGAGTGTGTCTTGTGCGGCCTTGAGCCTTTGCTTCTGCTTTTTAAGACTCCTCGCGGTGGCAACAAGCCTTTTACGGGCATTCTGCTGCTCCGGGTGCCTGTCCGGCGTTATGTCGTCCGGACCATTATCCTTGATAGAATTTGTTTGTTCGGTTTGATTATCCGGATTGCCATTGTCCGGTAGCGGTTCGCCCTGCTCCAGCGCTGGGTTTGTGTGATCGCTATTTCTGTCGAGGCAGGATTTGGGGCGGCGCTTGCGTCGCTGCTTTGACTGCTTTAAGAGGGAACAAGCCTTCGGTGCGTCCTTCCGCTCCTCGTCGTCATCTTTTGGTGCGTCCACCATGTATACGTCATATGACGAGGTGGCGTTCCAGGGCCCAATAGGCGCTGGTTCTTCATCGTCTCCTTCATCGGCGTCCATACCGTCGATGTCTTCGGAGTCGAAGTCGAGCATGTCGGTTAAGTCGTCGACAGTTGCTACAAAGTGGGTGGTGGGTGGGCTTTGAATTTCTTCATCGTCTGTATCGCAACCTTGCTGACCGCAGTCCAGCCAGGGCTCTCCTGATAAAGAGAGAGACTTTAATGATTTCATAATATCACCGAAGGGCGAGTGCTGAAAGATGTCCGCGGCAGTAAACTCCATGATCGGCGCCCAATCGGATTCGATTGGCAGGGGCGCGAATGGCTCGGAGTCCGGAGAGGAGTCCGGCTCCTTGGAGTCACGAGTCTTGCGAAGTGCGGGGCTGGTGTTCGGCTCGATCGCCGTTGGATCGCAGCCCCCGAGGCGGCGTCCAACCACCCATCCTCGATCGGCGCAGTTGGCTCCGAATTAAGGTTCGAAGCCGATGCGGGCGCGGCCTCCAGGGCACTGTTCGGTGGTAGAGCAAGATCATGCTCGTCGTGATAGTGTGGCGCGCTCGGCAGTGGCTCGAATCTGTCGAAGATCAAGTCTCCGCAGATGTCAGCCGTGTAGTTTAAGCTTCCAAACCTGACCTGACGGCCAGGGGCATAGCTTTTGATCTGCTCCAGATGGCCAAGTGAATTGGCCCGCAGTGCAAAGCCGCCGAAGACGAAGATCTGTCCGAGGAGGAAGGTCTCACCCTGGACTGCATCGCTATTGATGATCGTAGGAGCCATCGAGCCTAACGGCGATGACACAGAGGAACTCTCAATGAAAGCACTAATGTCGGTGTCAAAACCGGCGGATCTCGGGTAGGGGGTCCCGAACTGTGCGTCTAGGCAGGATGGTAACAGGAGGCAAGGGACACGAAGTTTTACCCAGGTTCGGGCCCTCTTGATGGAGGTAAAACCCTACGTCCTGCTTGATTAATATTGATGATATGGGTAGTACAAGAGTAGATCTACCACGAGATCAGAGAGGCTAAACCCTAGAAGCTAGCCTATGGTATGATTGTTGTTCTGTATCTTGTCCTACGGACTAAAACCCTCCGGTTTATGTAGACACGGGAGAGGGTTAGGGTTACACAAAGTCGATTACAATGGTAGGAGATCTACATATCCGTATCTCCAAGCTTGCCTTCCACGCCAAGGAAAGTCCCTTCCAGACACGGGACGAAGTCTTCAATCTTGTATCTTCATAGTCCAGGAGTCCGGCTGAAGGTATAGTCCGGCTATCCGAACACCCCCTAATCCAGGACTCCCTCAGTCTTGATAGGGGCAGGTTTGTAATTTCACTCAAACATGACATAACCGCCTGTCACCCGGATACATACACGGTAGGTACCAAAACATAGTGTCTCCTCGGCCGAAAATGCCTCCCTCCCTGATTCATACACAATGGGCGCCAAAACAAACTCTCGTCGGCCGAAATCTCCGTCGGCAAATATTCAGTGTATGCGAGATTACTGTCCTATCCCCAACCGACTGATATTGTTGTGATGTAGGAAATTTTAAACGGGGGCTAAGTTTGTAAATTTCCTCGCATTTGAGACAAGTGAGCCCTAAAGACATGGCTCCCCCTTCCTCTCTCCCTCCATTTCCCCATTCGTACTCTGTGGGCGCCAAAACACCCTCTCCACCCCGGCCTGCTCCGTCCGCCACCCCATCCACCACCGTCCTCCTCCACCATGCCAGAGATGATACTCCGATGCCATCGTCCATTACAAGATATCGACCTCCCTCATCCACGGCTTCGGACCAGGATCCTGGCATCCCATCCTCTCACTTCATCCCCACCATCGTCCACCTTGCCGGCGCCACTCCTACGACCATCTCGTCCACCGTGCTAGGATATTTCCCCTGCCGCAACCATCTACTGATGTCTCTTGAAGCTACATTGGTATTTCCCCAAAGAGAAGGGATGATGCAGCACAACGACGATAGGTATTTCCCTTAGATATGAAACCAAGGTTATCGAACCAGTAGGAGAACCAAGCAAAACAACGTAAATATCCCTTGCACACAGATAACAAATCCTCCCAACCCGACGTGTTAAAGGGGTTGTCAATCCCTTTCGGGGTACGGCGCCTCAAGTGGCAAACAAACGTGAGATAAATTTGTAGTAAATTGATAGATCGAATGCTCAATAAAATAAATAAAGAAAAATTGCAGCAAGGTATTTTTGTATTTTTGGTTTAATAGATCTGAAAATAAATGCAAGAGAAAAGTAGATCGCAAAGGCAAATATATGAGAAAGAAGACCTGGGGGGCGTAGGTTTCACTAGTGGCTTCTCTCGAGAAAAATAGCAAACAGTGGGTAAACAAATTACTGTTGGGCAGTTGATAGAACTTCAAATAATTATGACTATATCCAGGCAATGATCATTATATAGGAATCACATCCAAGATTTGTAGACCGACTCCTGCCTGCATCTACTACTATTACTCCACACATCGACCGCTATCCAGCATGCATATAGTGTATTAAGTTCATGGAGAAACGGAGTAATGCAATAAGAACGATGAGATGATGTAGACAAGATCTATCTATGTAGAGATAGACCCCATCGTTTTACCCTTAGTAGAAATGATACATACGTGTCGTTCCCTTTCTATCACTGGGATCAAGCACCGTAAGATCGAACCCACTACAAAGCACCTCTTCCCATTGCAAGATAAATAGATGAAGTTGGCCAAACAAAACCTAAACATTGGAGAAGAAATACGAGGCTATAAGCAATCATGCATAAAAGAGATCAAAGAAACTCAAAAACTTTTCTGGATATAAAATGATAGATCTAATCATAAACTCAAAGTTCATCGGATCCCAACAAACAAACGACAAAAGAGTTACATCATATGGATATCCAAGAGACCATTGTATGAGAATCAAGAGAGAGAGAGAGAGGGATGAAGCCATCTAGCTACCAACTATGGACCTGAAGGTCTACAAAGAAGTACTCATGCATCATCGGAGAGGCACCAATGGAGGTGGTGAACCCCATCTGAGACGGTGTCTACATTGGATCTGGTGGTTCTGGACTCTGCGGTGGCTGGATGAATATTTTGTCAATCCCTCTAGGGTTCTGGGATTTTTGGGGTATTTATAGAGCAAAGAGGCGGTCCCGGGGCACCCGAGGTGGGCACAACCCACCAGGGCGCGCATGGGCCTCCTGGCACACCCTGGTGGGTTGTGCCTCCCTCGGGGCACCCCGAGGCGCAGCCAGGGCCCGTTGTTCCGAGGTATTTGGACTCCGTCTGATATTGATTTTCTGCGATGTAAAAAACACGGAAAAACAGGAATTGGCACTTGGCACTATGTCAATAGGATAGTACCAAAATTGATATAAAATGACTATAAAATGATTATGAACCATCCAAGATTGATAATATAACAGCATGGAACAATAAAAAATAATAGATACATCGGAGACGTATCAGCATCCCCAAGCTTAATTCCTACTCGTCCTCGAGTAAGTAAGTGATACAAACAGAATTTTTGATGTGGAATGCTGCCTATCATGTCATATCATATTATTTTCTTTGTAGCATGTACATTTGAACTTTTAGTTGTTCAAAGCAATAGTCTAGTTTTGGCATGATAATTTAGATACTCAAGCATATCAACAAGCAACCATGTCTTTCAAAATATCAACGCTAAAATAAGTTATCCCTAGCCCATCATGCTCAAACATTGATCCATTCATGGAACACACTCGAATATTAGCTACACCCAATACTTAAGTATGGTCATATTGCCTCCTAGTTGGTGCTTTTATAAGAGAAGATGGAGACTCAAAATAAAAATTGCATAAAGTGAAAGAAAGGCCCTTCGCAGAAGGAAGTAGGGATTTGTAGAGGTGCCAGAACTCAAAGCAGAAAACATAGAGATAAAAACATTTTGGTAGGTGTATTCATCCCACCAACGAAAACGACTTAGAATTCCCAACACTTTCCATGCTAGATATGCCATAGGCGGTTCCCAAACAGAAAATAAAGTTTATTCCTTTTCCACCATACTTTCACTTTCCATGGCTAACCGTATCCACGGGTGCTCTCCGTACCAACACTTTCCAAAGAATTTATTATTTGACAACATAAAGTAAATTCAATTTTTTTTGCATTTTGAGACTGAGCATCCCTAATACCTTTGCCTTACTTTCATGCAATGACAAGTGAATAAACACTCATCTTAAGAATAACACATCCAGCATGGAAAATATTAGCCACCCCTCACCGCTCCACGAGCGAAACAAACACACTAAAGAGAAGTTTATTTTGAAAATTAGAGATGGCACATACAAATTTTCTTAGAACGGCAAAAGAATATCACATATAGGTAGATATAGTGGACTAATGTGGCAAAACAGGTTTAAGAATTTTGGATGCACAAGTAGAGATCATACTTAGTGCAAAATGAAGGCTAGCAAAAGATTGAGAAGCGACCAACCAAGAAATAGATAATCTTATAAGCAAGCATTAAGCATAAATAACACCGAATAATGCACCACAAGTAGGATGTAATTTCATTGCATGACTATTGACTTTCGTACTTGCATAGGGATCACAAACCTTAACACCAATATTCTTACTAAAGCATAATTACTCACCAACATAACTCCCATATCACATCAATATATCTCAAAACTATTACTAAGAATCAAGTTTATTTTGTCCAATGATCTTCATGAAAGTTTTTATTATATCCTTCTTGGATATCTATCTCCTTGGGATTAATTTCCATGTGTTTCTTTTAACAAGCTCCAACAAATATAAGTGAAGATCATGAGCATAATAAATTTTTCTTTCTCTCAAATTAATTTAAGTGAAGCAAGAGAGAATTTCTTGAAAATTTTACTAACTCTCAAATAAATCTAAGGTGAAGCAAGACAGCATTTCTTCAAAAAAGACTAAAGCACACCCTACTCAAAAAGATATAAGTGAAGCTCTAGAGCAAGTCCATTGCTCATAAAAATTTAAGTGAAGCATAGAGAGCTATTCTAACAAGTCATGACATAAACCTGTCAAATAGGTGTGTCCAGCAAGGATTGATGACTTAAAACACAAAATAAAATAAGCAAAGACTCATATCATACAAGACGCTCCAAGAAAAACACATATCATGTGACGAATAAAAATATAGTTTCGAGTAAAATACCGATGGTCGTTGGAAGAAAGCGGGGATGCCACCCGGGGGCATCCCTAAGGTTAGTTGGTTGCTCATTTTTGGATAATAGCTTGGGATGTCGGGGCATCCGCAAGGTTAGGCTCTTCCGTCCTTCCTTCATCCATCGTAAGATAACCCAAAACTTGAAAACTTCAATCACACAAAACTCAACAAAACCTTCGTGAGATCCGTTAGTATAAGAATAATAAACCACTACTATAAGTACTATATCAAACCAATTCATATTTTGTTTTTCTATTATATCTATTGTATTCAAAATTTTCTATGGAAAAAACTCATCAAAGAAAACCATAGAGCCATCAAAATAAGCACACAACACAAAGAAAACAGAATCTGTCAAAACAGAACAGTTTGTAGCAATCTGAATGTTTCGAATACTTCTGTAACTCAAAAATTCTTAAAAATTAGGACGACCTGAGAAATTTCTATATTGATATACAACAAGTGTAATGGGTATTTGACCGCTCTCTGGTAATAAATGAAAATTATTTTCGTGATCGTAAAAGTTTCTATTTTTTCAGCAAGATCAAAGAACTATCACTAAAGAAGATCCTAAAGGCTTTTCTTGGCACAAACACTAATTAAAACATAAAAACACAATCATAACTGCAGCATAATTGTGCTAACACACAAAAACAGGAAGCAAAAAAGCAAAAATAAATTTTATTCATTGGGTTGCCTCCCAACAAGCGCTATAGTTTTACGCCCTTAGCTAGGCATAAAGCAAGGATCTAAGTTTTGTCATCTTTCTTCTTAAATTTCATAGAGGTATTTTCATCATGAGGCTTCGTAAACACAACATAAAACATGTTATCCATCGAGGCCTTAGCAATCCTAAGTTGGTTTTCTTTGATTTCCTGCAACAATCCAAGAGTAATGTTGATTAACATTATTGAAAACTTGTTGGATTATATCTAGAACTGGGACTTCCTTTTTAAGATTCTCATCAAAGATTTTATTGTACCCAAGCGAATGTCTTAAATCATAGTCACTATTGTAAAGAATTTCATCTATCATAGGTTTTTCACGATTCATACCATAAAAGTCAAAGATTTCCCTAGCTTCCCGTATTATGTAGTCAAACTCATTCATAAGAACAAGAGTGGCCAACTTTTTAGCCCTAGGATTCTTTATAACGGGGATCTCAAAAAACAATCTTTGCAAGTTAGGATGGGTACAAATAAATTTACTTTCAAGTTTCAGGACTAGTGTTGAAATAGCATCCACATAAGATCTAGTAGTTTTAAGTACAGGAGAATCATCAAGACTTAGATTCCCAACACAATTGAAAAATTCTTGGATACGTTCTTTTCCCATAACGTTTCCTTGCCCCAAGATAAAAGTTTTAGCATCTAGATTGCCCGTACATCCAATATTAGGAGTTAGGCCATCATATGTTGGTGCCATACCAAAATCACTCATGATTGCAAACAAAGGATAGATCTGACAAGAAAATAGTGAACGGAAAAGAGAGGCGAATAAAACGGCAATTTTTTGTGAAGTGGGGAAAAGGAAAACGAGAGGCAAATGGAAAATAATGTAAATTACAAGGAGATGAGATTTGTGATTAGGAACCTGGTATATGTTAAAGATCCTCCCCGACAACGGTGCCAGAAATTCCTTTTGATGTCGCTTGAAGCTACGTCGGTATTTCCCCAAAGAGGAAGGGATGATGCAGCATAGCGGCGGTAGGTATTTCCCTTAGGTATGAAACCAAGGTTATCGAACCAGTAGGAGAACCAAGCAACACAATGTAAACAACCCCTACACACAGATAACAAATCCTCGCAACCCGACGTGTTAAAGAGGTTGTCAATTCCTTTCGGGGTACGGCGCCTCAAGTGGCAAACGGACATGAGATAAATTTGTAGTAAATTGATAGATCGAACCCTAAATAAAATAAATAAAGAAAAATTGCAGCAAGGTATTTCTGTATTTTTGGTTTAATAGATCTGAAAATAAATGCAAGAGAAACGTAGATCGCAAAGGCAAATATATGCGAAAGAAGACCTGGGGGCCGTAGGTTTCACTAGTGGCTTCTCTCGAGAAAAATAGCAAACGGTGGGTAAACAAATTACTGTTGGGCAATTGATAGAGCTTCAAATAATTATGACGATATCCAGGCAATGATCATTATATAGGCATCACGTCCAGCATTAGTAGACCGACTCCTGCCTACATTTATGATGTCTACTACATGACCATCTTCTTATAGATGTTGTTGGGCCTCCAAGTGCAGAGGTTTGTAGGACAGTAGCAAATTTCCCTCAAGTGGATGACCTAAGGTTTATCAATCCGTAAGAGGCGTAGGAATAATATGGTCTCTCTCAAGCAACCCTGCAACCAAATAACAAAGAGTCGTCCCCAACACACCCAATAGAACGGTAAATTCTTTAGGTGCACTAGTTCGGCGAAGAGATGGTGATACAAGTGCAATATGTATAATGGTTTTTGTAATCTGAAAATATAAAAAAGCAAGGTAACTAATGATAAAAGTGAGCACAAACGGTATTGCAATGTGTTGAAACAAGGCCTAGGGTTCATACTTTCACTAGTGCAAGTTCCCTCAACAATAATAACATAACTGGATCATATAATTATCCCTCAACATGCAACAAAGATTCATCCAAAGTCACTAATAGCAGAGAACAAACGAAGAGGTTATGGTAGGGTACAAAACCACCTCAAAGTTATCCGTTCTAATCGATCTATTCAAGAGTCCGTAGTAAAATAACACGAAGCTATTCTTTCCGTTCAATCTATCATAGAGTTCGTACTAGAATAACACCTTAAGACACAAATCAACCAAAACCCTAATGTCACCTAGATACTCCAATGTCACCTCAAGTATCCGTGGGTATGATTATACGATATGCATCACACAATCTCAGATTCATCTATTCAACCAACACAGAGAACTTCAAAGAGTGCCCCAAAGTTTCTATCGGAGAGTCAAGAATAAAAAGTGTGCCAACCCCTATGCGTAAGTTCACGTGGTCACGGAACTCGCAAGTTGATAACCAAAAAATACATCAAGTGGATCACATGATATCCCATTGTCACCACAGATAAGCACGTGCAAGACATACATCAAGTGTTCTCAAATCCTTAAAGACTCAATCCGATAAGATAACTTCAAAGGGAAAACTCAATTCATCACAAGATAGTAGAGGGGGAGAAACATCATAAGATCCAACTATAATAGCAAAGCTCGCGATACATCAAGATCGTGCTGAGTCAAGAACACGAGAGAGAGAGAGATCAAACACATAGCTACTAGTACATACCCTCAACCCCTAGGGTGAACTACTCCCTCCTCGTCATGAGAGCGCCGGGATGATGAAGATGGCCACTGGAGAGGGATTCCCCCCCCCCCCCGACAGGGTGCCGGAACGGGTCTAGATTGGTTTTCGATGGCTACGGAGGCTTCTGGCGGCGGAACTCCCGATCTATTCTGCTCTTGATGGTTTTTAGGGTATATGGACATATATAGGTGAAAGAAGTCAGCCAGGGGAGCCATGAGGGGCCCACGAGGGTGGGGGCACGCCTCCCTGCCTCGTGCCTCCCTCGAAGCTTCCCCGACGTCTACTCCAAGTGTCCTGGATTGCTTCCGTTCCAAAAGTAAGTTCCATGAAGTTTTAGGTCAATTGGACTCCGTTTGATTTTCCTTTTCTGCGATATTCTAAAATAAGGAAAAAAACAGAAACAAAAACTGGCACTAGGTTCTAGGTTAATAGGTTAGTCCCAAAAATAATATAAAAGTGCATAATAAAGCCCATAAACATCCAAAACAGATAATATAATAGCATGGAACAATCAAAAATTATAGATGCGTTGAAGACGTATCAGCATCCCCAAGCTTAATTCCTGATCGTCCTCGATTAGGTAAATGATAAAAGTAGAATTTTTGATGTGGAATGCTACCTAACATATTTATCAATGTAATCTTCTTTATTGTGGCAAGAATATTCAGATCCATAAGATTCAAGACAATAGTTTAATATTGACATAAAAATAATAATACTTCAAGCATACTAATAAAGCAATCATGTCCTCCCAAAATAACATGGCCAAAGCAAGCTATCCCTACAAAATCATATAGTCTAGCTATGCTCCATCTTCACCACACAAAATATTTAAATCATGCACAACCGCGATGACAAGCGAAGCAATTGTTTCATACTTTTGATGTTCTCAAGCTTTTTCAATCTTCACACAATACATGGGCGTGAGCCATGGACATAGCACTATATGTAGAATAGGATGGTGGTTGTGGAAAATACAAAAAGGAGAAGATAGTCTCACATCAACTAGGCATATCAACGGGCTATGGAGATGCCCATCAATCGATATCAATGTGAGTGAGTAGGGATTGCCATGCAACGGATGCATTAGAGTTATAAGTGTATGAAAGCTCAACAAAAGAAACTAGTGGGTGTGCATCCAACTTGCTTGCTCAGGAAGACCTAGGGCATTTTGAGGAAGCCCATCATTGGAATATACAAGCCAAGTTCTATAATGAAAGATTCCCACTAGTATATGAAAGTGACAAAACAAGAGACTCTCTATCATGAAGATCATGGTGCTACTTTGAAGCACAAGTGTGGAAAAGGATAGTAGCATTGCCCCTTCTCTCTTTTTCTCTCATTTTTTTGTTTTTTTGGGCCTTCTCTTTTTTGTGGCCTCTTTTCTTTCACTTTTTTTTCGTCCAGAGTCTCATCCCGACTTGTGGGGGAATCATAGTCTCCATCATCCTTTCCTCACTTGGGACAATGCTCTAATGATGATCATCACACTTTTATTTAATTACAACTCTAGAATTACAACTCGATGCTTAGAACAAGATATGACACTATATGAATGCCTCCGGCAGTGTACTGGTATGAGCAATGAATCAAGAGTGACATGTATGAAAGAATTATGAACGGTGGCTTTGCCACAAATACGATGTCAACTCCATGATCATGCAAAGCAATATGACAATGATGAAGCGTGTCATAGCAAACTGAACGGTGGAAAGTTGCATGGCAATATATCTCGGAATGCCTATGGAAATGCCATAATAGGTAGGTATGGTGGCTGTTTTGAGGAAGGTATATGGTGGGTTTATGGTACCGGCGAAAGTTGCGCGGTACTAGAGAGGCTAGAAATGGTGGAAGGGTGAGAGTGCGTATATTCCATGGACTCAACATTAGTCATAAAGAACTCACATACTTATTGCAAAAATTTATTAGTTATCGAAACAAAGTACTAAGCGCATGCTCCTATGGGGATAGATTGGTAGGAAAAGACCATTGCTCGTCCGCGACCGCCACTCATAAGGAAGATAATCAATAAATAAATCATGCTCCGATTTATCACATAACGGTTCACCATATGTGCATGCTACAGGAATCACAAACTTCAACACAAGTATTTCTCAAATCCACAACTACTCAACTAGCATGACTCTAATATCACCATCTTCATATCTCAAAACAATCATCAAGTATCAAACTTCTCATAGTATTCAACACACTTTATATGGAAGTTTTTATTATACCCATCTTGGATGCCCATCATATCAGGACTAGTTTCATAACCAAAGCAAATTACCACGTTGTTCTAAAGACTCTCAAAGTAATATAAGTGAAGCATGAGAGTTTATCTATTTCTTCAAAATAAAACCACTGCCGTGCTCTAAAATGATATAAGTGAAGCACTAGAGCAAATGAAAAACTACTCCAAAAGATATAAGTGAAGCTCAATGAGTAGTTCAATAATTATGCAACTATGTGAAGACTCTCTAACATTTAAGAATTTCAGATCTTGGTATTTTATTCAAACAGCAAACAAAACAAAATAAAATAAAATGACGCTCCAAGCAAAACACATATCATGTGGCAAATAAAAATATAGCTCCAAGTAAACTTACCGATGAATGAAGACGAAAAAGGGGATGCCTTCCGGGGCATCCCCAAGCTTAGAATCTTGGTTGTCCTTGAATATTACCTTGGGGTGCCTTGGGCATCCACAAGCTTAGGATCTTGCCACTCCTTATTCCATAGTCCATCGAATCTTTACCCAAAACTTGAAAACTTCACAACACAAAGCTTAACAGAAAACTCGCAAGCTCCGTTAGTATAAGAAAATAAATCATCACTTAAGTACTGTTGTGAACTCATTCTAAATTCATATTGGTGTAATATCTACTGTATTCCAACTTCTCTATGGTTCATACCCTCCGACACTACTCATAGATTCATCAAAACAAGCAAACAACACATAGAGAACAGAATCTGTCAAAAACAGAACAATCTGTAGTAATCTGTAGGTTTCGAATAATTCTGTAACTCCAAAAATCCTGAGAAATTAGGAAGTCTTAGTAAACTTGTTTATTAATCTACTGCAAGTGGAATTGGTGTTTTATCGCTCTCTGATAAAAAATGAAAATTATTCTCATGAGCGCATACTTTCTGTTTTTTACAGCAAGATCAAATAACAATCACCCAAGAAGATCCTAAAGGCTTTACTTGGCACAAACACTAATTAAAACATAAAAAAAACACAATCGTAACATAGGATAGATGATTAATTTATGACTAAACATGAATGAAAAGCAAGGAGCTAAAATAAAATTGGGTTGCCTCCCAACAAGCGCTATCGTTTAACGCCCCTAGCTAGGCATGATGATTTCAATGATGCTCACATAAAAGATAAGAATTGTAACATAAAGAGAACATCATGAAGAATATGACTGGCACATTTGAGTCTAATCCACTTACTATGAATAGGGATTTTGTGAGCAAACAACTTGCGGGAACAATAATCAACTAGCATAGGAAGGCAAAACAAGCATAACTTCAAAACTTTAAGCACATAGAGAGGAAACTTGATATTATTGCAATCCCTACAAGCGTATGTTCCTCCCTCATAATAATTTTCAGTAGCATCATGAGTTAATTCAACAATATAATAATCACATAAAGCATTCTTTTCATGATCTACAAGCATGCAAAGTTGACACTCTTCCAAAATAGTGGGATTAACATTAACTAAAGTCATGACCTCTCCAAACCCACTTTCATAATTATGACAATAAGATTCAACACCCTCCAAAATAGTGGGATCATTACTTCCTAAAGTTGACACTCTTCCAAACCCACTTTCATCAATATAATCATCGTAAATAGGAGGCATGCTATCATCAAAATAAATTTGCTCATCAAAACTTGGGGGACAAAAGATATCATCTTCATCAAACATAGCATCCCCAAGCTTGTGGCTTTGCATATCATTAGCATCATGGATATTCAAGGAATTCATACTAAAAACATTGCAATCAGGCTCATCATCCAAATATTTAGTGCCAAACATTCTAATGCATTCTTCTTCTAACACTTTGGCACAATTACTGGAATCCTTATTTTCATGAAAGGCATTAAAAATATGAAGAATATGAGGTAAACTTAGTTCCATTTTTTGTAGTTTTCTTTTATAGACTAAACTAGTGATAAAACAAGAAACTAGAAGATTCAATTGCAAGATCTAAAGATATACCTTCAAGTGCTAACCTCCCCGGTAACGGCGCCAGAAAAGAGCTTGATGTCTACTACACAACCTTCTTCTTGTAGACGTTGTTGGGCCTCCAAGTGTAGAGGTTTGTAGGACAGTAGAAAATTTCCCTCAAGTGGATGACCTAAGGTTTATCAATTCGTAGGAGGCGTAGGATGAAGATGGTCTCTCTCAAGCAACCCTGCAACCAAATAACAAAGAGTCTCTTGTGTCCCCAACACATCCAATACAACGGTAAATTCTTTAGGTGCACTAGTTCGGCGAAGAGATGGTGATACAAGTGCAATATGGATAATGGTTTTTGTAATCTGAAAATATAAAAAAGCAAGGTAACTAATGATAAAAGTGAGCACAAACGATATTGCAATGTGTTGAAACAAGGCCTAGGGTTCATAATTTCACTAGTGCAAGTTCCCTCAACAATAATAACATAACTGGATCATATAATTATCCCTCAACATGCAAAAAAGATTCACTCCAAAGTCACTAATAGCAGAGAACAAACGAAGAGGTTATGGTAGGGTACAAAACCACCTCAAAGTTATCCGTTCTAATCGATCTATTCAAGAGTCCGTAGTAAAATAACCCGAAGCTATTCTTTTCGTTCAATCTATCATAGAGTTCGTACTAGAATAACACCTCAAGACACAAATCAACCAAAACCCTAATGTCACCTAGATACTCCAATGTCACCTCAAGTATCCATGGGTATGATTATACGATATGCATCACACAATCTCAGATTCATCTATTCAACCAACACAGAGAACTTCAAAGAGTGCCCCAAAGTTTCTATCGGAGAGTCAAGAAGAAAAAGTGTGCCAACCCCTATGCGTAAGTTCACGTGGTCACGGAACTCGCAAGTTGATCACCAAAACATACATCAAGTGGATCACATGATATCCCATTGTCACCACAGATAAGCACGTGCAACACATACATCAAGTGTTCTCAAATCCATGAAGACTCAATCTGATAAGATAACTTCAAAGGGAAAACTCAATTCATGACAAGCGAGTAGAGGGGGAGAAACATCATAAGATCCAAATTTAATAGCAAAGCTTGCGATACATCAAGATCGTGTCGAGTCAAGAACACGAGAGAGAGAGAGAGATCAAACACATAGCTACTGGTACATACCCTCAGCCTCGAGGGTGAACTACTCCCTCCTTGTCATGAGAGTGCCGGGATGATGAAGATGGCCACCGGAGAGGGATTCCCCCCACCGACAGTGTGCCGAAACGGGTCTAGGTTGGTTTTCGGTGGCTACAGAGGCTTCTAGCGGCGGAACTACCGATCTATTCTGCTCTTGATGTTTTTAGGGTATATGGACATATATATGCGAAAGAAGTCGGTCAAGGGAGCCACGAGGGGCCCATGATGGTGGGGGGCGTACCCAGGGGGTAGGGTGCACCTCCTTGCCTCGTGCCTCCCACGGAGCTTCCCTGATGTCTACTCCAAGTCTCTTGGATTGCTTCCGTTCCAAAAGTAAGTTCCGTGAAGTTTCAAGTCAATTGGACTCCGTTTGATTTTCCTTTTCTGCAATACTCTAAAACAAGGAAAAAAACAGAAACTGGCACTGGGCTCTGTGTTAATAGGTTAGTCCCAAAAATAATATAAAATTGCATAATAAAGCCCATAAACATCCAAAACAGATAATATAATAGCATGGAACAATCAAAAATTATAGATACGTTGGAGACGTATCAATCTACTACTATTACTCCACACATCGACTGCTATCCAGCATGCATCTAGTGTATTAAGTTCATGGAGAAACAGAGTAATGCAATAAGAATGATGACATGATGTAGACAAGATCTATCTATGTAGAGATACACCTCATCGTTTTATCCGTAGTAGCAATGATACATACGTGTCATTTCCCTTTCTATCAGTGGGATCAAGCACTGTAAGATCGAACCCACTACAAAGCACCTCTTCCCATTGCAAGATAAATAGATCAAGTTGGCCAAACAAAACCAAAATATCGAAGAAGAAATACGAGGCTATAAGAGATCATGCATAAAAGATATCAAAG
The DNA here is from genome assembly GCF_003073215.2 of Triticum urartu. Taxonomy (NCBI): domain Eukaryota; kingdom Viridiplantae; phylum Streptophyta; class Magnoliopsida; order Poales; family Poaceae; genus Triticum; species Triticum urartu. The sequence goes on along the minus strand of NC_053027.1, from coordinate 438,948,690 downwards.
AAACTCAAATACTTTCATGGATGTAAAAAGATAGATCTGATCATAGAATCAAAGTTCATTGGATCCCAACAAACACTCCGCAAAAGAGTTACATCATATGGATCTCCAAGAGACCATTGTATTGAGAATCAATAGAGAGAAAGAGAGAGATAAAGCCATCTAGCTACCAACTACGGACCCGAAGGTCTACAAAGACCTACTCAGCATCATCGGAGAGGCACCAATGGAGGTGGTGAACCCCATCCGAGATGGTGTCTAGATTGTATCTGGTGATTTTGGACTCTGCGTCGGCTGGATGAATATTTTGTCAATCCCTCTAGGGTTTTGGGATTTTGGGGGGTATTTATAGAGCAAAGAGGCGGTCCGGGGGCACCCGAGGTGGACACAACCCACCAGGGCGCGCCCTGGTGGGTTGTGCCTCCCTTGGGGCACCCCCTAGGCGCAGCCAGGGCCCATTGTGTTCCTTTTGGCCCATAAAAATTCTCATAAAGTTTCGTGGCATTTGGACTCCGTCTGTTATTGATTTTCTGCGATGTAAAAAACACGGGAAAAAAACAGGAACTGGCACTTGGCACTATGTCATTAGGTTAGTACAAAAAAATGATATAAGATGACTATAAAATGATTATAAAACATCCTAGATTGATAATATAACAGCATGGAACAAAATAAAAGTTATAGATACGTTGGAGACGTATCATCTACCCTCCTAACGTATCATCTACCCTCCTAGATCTGCTTCCACGCTGCCGACAGCCATCGTTACCTCAACACCATCAAATTATTAGCAGATGCATACATGGTGCCGCACTAGAGACGGTACATTTTCGTATCTGCTCAACTTATTTATCGCAGCAGGAAAATAGATCGTCACTACTTTACTGCGATTTCTTGTCCATCACTTAGGATCTTACTTGTTAGTTGAAAGCAAACATTGGTTGCGAAGTTGCCTTTGTCTGATTTGCACCTTCAGACCCACCATGGCACGCTCAACACTATACTCGCAATGCTTATGGTTTCCCCTTTTATATTCCACACTAGTTAAATGACAGTAGACTAAATTTCAAAATTGGGTCAGTCGATTTTTGAGAGCTCGCCGAAGGGAAGGAAGGGGCTTGGGTGGGGATGGTGGTTGTGTGGGGCGGTGGACTGGCGGTGCTGGGGCCTCATCGAATGAACAAAACTTGATGCGGCGGGTGGGGCGGGGGGGGGGTGGGGGGGGGGTGGCGGAGGAACATAGGCGGTGGGAGGCATTTTAGGGGAGGGGAGGGGGTCAGGGCCGGTGGTTCGGCCGGTGGCCCGTGCGGTGTTCTGTAGGGGAAGAATTAGAGATGAGGAATGTCGGTGTCAAAACCAGTGGATCTCGGGTAGGAGGTGCCGAACTGTGCGTCTAAGGCGGATGGTAACATGAGGCAGGGGACACAATGTTTCCCAGGTTTGGGCCCTTTCGATGGAGGCAATACCCTACGTCCTGCTTGATTGATCTTGATGATATGAGTATTACAAGAGTTGATCTACCACGAGATCGTAGAGGCTAAACCCTAAAAGCTAGCCTATGGTATGATTGTATATTGTCCTACGGACTAAACTCTATGGTTTATATAGACACCAGAGGGGGCTAGGGTTACACAGAGTCGGTTACAAGGAAGAAGATCTACATATCCGTATTGCCAAGATTGCCTTCCACGCCAAGGAGAGTCCCACCCGGACACGGGACGAAGTCTTAAATCTTGTATCTTCATAGTCCAACAGTCCGTCCAAAGGATATAGTCCGGCTGTCCGGAGACCCCCTAATCCAGGACTCCCTCAGTAGCCCCTGAACCAGGCTTCAATGACGATGAGTCCGGCGCGCAGATTTGTCTTCGGCATTGCAAGGCGGGTTCTTCCTTCGAATACTCCATGGAAGATTTTGAACACAAGGATAGTGTCCAGCTCTGCAAAACAAGTTCCACATACCACCGTAGAGAGAATAATATTTCCACAAATCTAATCTGCTGACACGTTTTGCAACATGACATCATGCCATGGCTCGGTCATTATTCGAACCGTTTTTCTCAACCAGCACTACACATATCGCGAGGCGGTTTTCTTGACACGTCTTGTCGAAGCAGAGATCGTGTCCCCTTATCACGGGATTCTCATCAATATGGGTATGCGTAACCCAACCGTGCCATCAATTACGGCGTTTGGGGAATAAGTGATTTTACCAGGTAAGTGGGGAGGCGCATCGCCTCTTCCGCCCTTATAAAGGGACAAATATTCACCCTTTTTACCCATGCCTTCTTCCTCCTCGCTTATCCATTCTCGCACACTCAAGCTCCAGCGCCCAAGTTCGCATCTTTCTCCTCAAACCTCTCCAAGCATGTCCGGAGCGGGAGGCAAGTGGATGGTCTCCTCCGTCACGGAGGAGAACATCACAAAGCTACGGGAAGCCAGATATCTGGCCGCGGATATCGCGCACCGGCTGCCAGATGCGGGGAAGATCATCCCTACGCCCGGACCCCATGAGAGGGTAGTTTTCCTTACCCACTTTGTCCGCGGACTGGGATTTCCCCTTCACCCATTTGTCCGCGGGCTCATGTTCTACTACGGGCTGGATTTTCATGATATGGCCCCCAATTTCATCCTCAACATCTCGGCGTTTATCGTCGTGTGCGAGGCCTTCCTCCGCATCAGGCCCCACTTTGGCCTGTGGCCTAAGACTTTCAATGTTAAACCGAAGGTGGTGGTCGGCCAGCAAGCAGAGTGCGGAGGCGCCATGGTGGGAAAAATGCCTAACATCACCTGGCTCGAAGTCTCCTATGTGGAGACCATAAAGGGGTGGCAATCGGGGTGGTTCTACATCACCGAGCCGCGCGACACCAACTGGGTGGCGGCCCCCAAATTTCGATCCGGAATCCCCATGCGGCTCACTTCCTGGAAAGAGAAGGGCCTGTCCTGGGGTTCCCCGGTAGAGCTGACCGGACTCCAGACCTGCATCAGGAACATGATGAGCAAGAAAATCAAGCTTGTCAACATGGTCCCGGTCATGCTCTTCTGCCGGATCCTCCCGTGTCAACGACGGGCATTCAATTTGTGGGAGTTCGACCCGACCAATCACCAGATGCTGTGAGAGCTCTTCGACACGACACACAAGGACGTCTGGAAGGTGCTGTTCAAGGGCGCCGAGGTACCTCCTCCCCTTACCGAGGACCGCGGACTCAGCGCAAAGCGCCATGCCAATCCGGTAAGTTTTTATATCTCACAGGATATTTATTTGCCCCAGTTTAATCATGTGCGGGATCTAAGCTTCCATGCCATTAACATGACTGGGTAGAGACAGCGGAGCAACTCGATTGCCCAGCCCCTCTGCCTGAAGATCCTGCAGATACTCTCTTAACGGAGATGCTGCTTCCGGCGCCTTACGAGGTGCCGGTGAAGAAGGCCCAGAAGAAGGCCACGGGGACCCGAAAGGGTCTCCGGCGCAAGGTTATATCGGACTCATCGTCCGATAACTCCGAAGCGCACTCCTCCCACGAAAACGAGGAGGAGGAAGAGAAAAGTTCTCCCCCCCTAGCCGGGGGAGATAAGAAAAGGAAAGCCGCCCCAACCAGGGAGGCCGAAGGGTCCAAGAAGGGAAGGACCCTCCTTCCGGACTGCTCGACAACGGCCGCCTACAGCGACGACGAGTGGTTACCCAGGGACTAGCCCCTGGCGAAGTCGTAAGTATCTGGATACCATAGTAATTCATGGTATGTTTTATTGCACTGCTTCTCCTTACGCTGAATATGATTATGCGGTCCGTCCCGAGCCCGTCTCGACGTATCTTCGTCGGACGGTTCTTTGGACTCGTCGGATATGAATAGCGACTCACTTACGACCGCCTCCACCCCTTGCCCTACGGACAACGTTGAGGTGTTGTCTCAAAAGGCACCGAGCCGAGGGGAGGTAGTCCTGGGGGAGCCTCGAGGCGACCTTCCGGACCCTGGGCACAAAGGGAGCAAGACCTCCACGGGCTCCAAGTTCGGCCCCCAGCCGAACACTGCGCCGGAACCTTCGGTGGTTCTAGACTCCGGCAGGCGATCCCCCGTTAAGGGGGCAAGATGCCGGTGCCGGTGGCCTCTGTCCATCCAGAGGCACCAGATAACTTGCTGGAAGCGCTTCGCGGCGCTTCCATCGACGAAGAGCACCGCACTATCATGAGTGCGGTGATCGAGAAAGTTCAGTCCGCCAAAAACAGACGAACAAAAGCTTGTGCCAGCCTCCTAATAGGCTTTCAGGTAAGCAATCAAAATATAGGAAAATATTACCACATAGACAGTAGCCCCTGATGCTCTGTTTGGCGTTGACGAAGAAAGGCCGAATAGAGGATCAAATAATGACTCAGGAGTCTAATCAGAATATGTCTGTGTGCATGTGCAGGCTTCACTGCTGGCCGCTGCCGCATGTACTGTGGAGGTCGCTGCACTGAAGAAGGACTTGGAGCGGTCCGAGGACGAGCTCGGCCTTACCAAGAGGCAGCTCGAGGAGAGCAAAGGTAAGCAATACCTTGTCTATGAATTAAAAATAAGTTCGGTTTGTAAAGTAATAGGATCATCATGAATTTGCCAGGGGCCACGACCGAGGTGGCGACCCTGAAGAAGGCGCTGTCCGAGGCCGAAGACAAAGCGGCCAAGGAGCGCATTGAGCGGGAAAAGCAAGAAGCCCGGGTAGGCGAGGTGCAGCAAGAGCTCAAGGCGCTCGCCAATAAACACGAGTCCTTGGAGCTTGACTCTAAGACGCGAGAGTCCGAGCTTGTGAAGGCGCTCGACGGCGCACAGAGCGCCAAGGATGAAGCCCACAAGGCCTCCAGGAGATTGATGCGGTGAAGAAGATAGCAGCGGGTAAGGCATTCATTATGCAAAGCAAGCATGTGAAGGAAACTTTCCTTTTACTTACCCGAGTTCGGAGCTCTCTAGGAGCGTTCGCAGATCTTCCCCGCAGTGTACTGGATGCCGTGAAGTTTTACCGAGCTGAGGAGGGGAGCTCGACAGAAAATTTGTTCTGGTCTCAGTATACTGGGACCAAACACCCAATGCCCGTGAGCGACCAGCTGAAGCAACTGGTCAAGCTTCACAAGGCGGCCGAACATGCCATGAAGGGTCTTATAGTCTGGATGTGGCCTGGCGATCCCCCGCCTAGCAGCTACTTCGGTCTGGTGAGGCGGCTTATGGATGCCTGCCCACGACTTGAAGTCATAAAGCGGTCTGTTTGCATCGAGGGTGCGCGCAGGGCTTTTGCTCGGGCAAAGGTGCACTGGGCGAAGCTGGACGCCGTAAACCTGGTGAAGGAGGGGCCGCCCGAGGGCAAGGAGCATCGCTGCCCCGAAATGTATTATGACAGTGTCTTGAAGGGTTCCCGCCTTGTGGCGGAGGAATGTGCCAGAGATGTAATTTTTGAATGAACATGCTCATGTGATCCTGTAATGTGAAACGAGTTCATTTGTGCTATGCAACGCTTTTTGAATTTAAAATATTACCTTCTGTGCGGCCGTTTATAAAATATGAAAGTTGGCTAGTCGTTGGCTTCTGCCGCCATGTAACTAGTACTGGGGTGTTCGGGATAAACCTGAGCACTCTTTATCCCAATTTTGGGTCCTTCGAGGGACGTGTTCAGCACAATGAACCAGGAAATCGGACTATAAGGCTTTATCACTCTCACATAGCCATAGAAGTCTATAATTTTAAATTTTGGCGAAGCCCCTAGTATTTGGAAGGCCGAATTTGGGGCGCTATATACGCCTAAGTCGGGCAAGGCCGACTCCTCGCCCGAAGCAGAAAAAGTCTTTAAGGACTTGAGACCTCTCGAACAGCGACCAGCTCTTGCCTTATCATGACAGTCAGTTTTCGGCTTTCTCTACTGAGGTGCTCGTCTGGAAGAACCGGGACACAATCGCAGTAGTTTTCCCAGCGCTACGTTAGCCGATATAGCGGAACGTAAGGTACCAAAACATGGGAGCTGGGCAAACCCAACTATTAACCCAAGACATGATTCGGAGCTGATGCATATAATGCTATAAGTTCGGGGTGCCGCATTGTCGAAAGTGTTCGGACTTCTCACGCCGTATTATGGGGTAAACGAAAGCCCCTGGTGTACTAACCATACCAGAATGTGCGGGTGCAAGTTGTTGTAAATGAACATATAAGAAAAAAGGGATGGATAATGCAATAATAGACTAATGCTATGCATTGTTATTCAAATAATATGTCGAAGCGTACTGATACAAGTAGTGCAATAAGCAAAAAAATAGGACTATTTGACATGTCCTATCCAAGGGCAAGCTGCGTATGGGTAGTAAAAAGCGGGTATATCGATTATTATTAGAGACCACCTGGGGGTTCCCTTGTATGTCTTAGCTTCTTGCCTCCTTGGTTGTTCCTTCCCGTAATGTGTCCGGCAATCGTACTGCCGGAAAGGGCTTCCAGAGAGTAAGGTCCTAAAAGAGAAAAAATGATAAAAGTATGCAGCCCCTAGGGCGGTTAAGCCGCATTGCGGGACGTGCCCTGATCGTGCCCCCGCCTATGCCCATGGTATTTTCAGTGCGTAATTGTGTACGTGCGGCATGGATTTTGTCGCTTGACTGGGACTGGGACGGGGGCCGAATTGCTAGGAGAGCTCTGAACCTGCCAGGCGATCCTGTTGCAGTTTACTCCGGACTCGCTTGACGGTGTCCGGGGGCTGTATCGCCGAATTGGTGGTTTGCCTTAAAAGGCTGCTTTGTGCTTCTGCTGCGAGGGCCGCAGTGTGCTCTTCTGTGCGGAGCGAGCGTTCTATGTTTCCATTGACTGTTATGACCCCCCTAGGTCCTGGCATCTTGAGCTTGAGGTATGCGTAATGCGGTACCGCATTGAATTTTGCAATGCGGTTCGCATGAGCAGTGCATGATAGCCACTGCGGAACGGGACGATATCGAAGATTAACTCCTCGCTTCGGAAGTTGTTCGGAGATCCGAAGACCACTTCCAGTGTGATGAGCCCGTGCAATGGGCCTCTACACCTGGGATGACACCCTTAAGGGTGGTTTTGGTGGGTTTGATCCTCTAGGGATCTATACCCATTTTGCGCACTATATCCTGATAGAGCAGGTTCAGGCTGCTGCCGCCGTCCATAAGGACTCGAGTGAGGTGAAATCCGTCGATGATGGGTTCTAGGACCAGTGCGGATGATCCACCATGACGGATAATAGTGGGGTGGTCCCTGCGATCGAAGGTGATCGGACAAGCAGTCCATGGGTTGAACTTTGGGGCGACGGGCTCCATCGCATAGACGTCCCTTAGTGCACGCTTCCGTTCCCTCTTGGGAATGTGGGTTGCGTATATCATGTTCACCGTCTTCACTTGTGGGGGGGACCTCTTCTGTCCTCCCGTGTTTGGCGGCCGGGGCTCCTCCTCGTCATCACTATGCAGCCCCCTGTCCTTGTTTTCGGCATTCAACTTGCCGGCCTACTTGAACACCCAGCATTCTCTGTTGGTGTGATTGGCTGGCTTATCGGGGGTGCCGTGGATTTGACACGAGCGATCAAGTATGCGATCCAAACTGGACGGGCCTGGAGTACTTCTTTTGAATGGATTTTTCTGCTGACTGGATCTAGAGCCTCTGAATCCGGCATTCACTGCCGTATCATCGGTGTTATCGCCGTTGTTGCGGCACTTTTGTCTGTTACGACGTGGTCTGCCATTGGCATCTTTGGTATCCGAAGTGCCCGGATTCCTTGATGTGTTGTTGCTGCGAGCCAGCCAGCTATCCTTGCCCGCGCAAAAGCGGTTCATGAGTGTCGTGAGGTCTGCCATACACTTCGGCTTCTCCTGGCCGAGGTGCCGGGTGAGCCACTCGTCACGGATGTTATGCTTGAATGCCTCTAAGGCCTCTGCATCCGGACAGTAGACAATTTGATTTTTCTTAGTTAGGAACCGTGTCCAGAATTGCCGCCCGATTTCCCTGGCTGCTGAGTTATATGGCTCAAGTCATCAGCATCCGGTGGTCACACATAGGTGCCCTGAAAGTTGCCAAGGAATGCGTCTTCCAAATCCTCCCAACTGCCGACGGAGTCTGCTGGAAAGCTATTCAGCCAATGCTGAGCCGGTCCTTTGAGTTTTAGTGGGAGGTACTTGATGGCATGCAGACAATCACCGTGAGCCATGTGGATGTGGAGGAGGAAATCCTCAATCCATACAGCGGGGTCTATTTTACCATCATACGATTCGATATTTACGGATTTAAAACCCCCCGGGAATTCGTGATCCATAACTTCATCAGTGAAGCATAGGGGGTGTGCGGCGCCTCTGTGCCGGGCTATATTACGACGCAGTTCGTATGAGTCTTGTCTGTTGTATTCGGCCGGCCGGATATACTTTTAGTGTATCCCGCGTGATGGTCATCGTCGCGCGTTGGCGCGCGCCCCCGTGACCCATATATCGACCTTGCATGTTTTGCCCTGCTTTCCAATACGTCTCGCAGGTCCCGTGTGTTGCCCCGGGCCTTGGTATTTTTGTGGCGGCAGGGTGCATGCTGAACTTTAGGCTGAAACGCCTCTCTGGCTGGGCCACGAGGTGGCCGGTCAGCCGCATCGTACACTGGTGATGTAGGTTTTAATGCTTCCTCCTCGAGGTGAGGTAGCAACCTGCGCTTTGGGTAACTCTTGGAGGGGCTCTTGAGTTCATATTCCTCTGTAACGCCCGGGTAATCAAGCTACAGTAATCCAACGATAATCATGCCACGTCACCCCGGTTACTATTGATAATCTACCGTTAGGCCAAAACCGAGTCAAATTCAAACATTAAAATAAAGTTAAATTATAAAAGTTTCAAAATGTTAAACTAAAATGTTCGGAGTGTGCAGTTAAATGCCAGGGTAATTATAATAAAGCAAACACATTTTTATAAAATGCCTAAATGGTTTAAAATGATTTAAAACAGAAGAGATAATAAATAAAAGGAAAACAGGAAACAAACAAAAAAAGGGGAGAGAGAGTCCCCCCCACTGGGCTCCGGCCCAGCAGGCCGGCCCTTTCGGCCGCAGGCCCAACCGGCCTCCCCCCACGCCTCCCTTATCCCCCCCACGATCGAACCCTAGCTTACCCCACCCCCACTCGCACCACTCCTCCCCCCCCCCCCCCCCCGCTGGATCTGGATCGGGGAATCCCGATCCCCTCGCCCTTCTCCCTCGCGCACCCGTCGCCGCCTGGACCGCGCCTCCGCCTCGACCTCCCCGTCGCCGGACCCCCCCCATCACCGGACTGCTCCTCTATGGCGTCGTCGCCGTCTTCCTCCTCAACCCCCGCTCCCTAGACCCTACGCACCCCGGTGAGGCCCTCGGCCTCCTCTCCCCTCTCCGCCGCACGCTCGCGCCCGCCTCGTCTCAGGTCGGACGAGCATCATGGTTCCGCCCCCCCCCCCCTAGAGCTCTGCTCCCGCACGCGCCCCCGCCAGCCCCGTGCCTCCCCTCTCGCTCGCCCGCGCCGGGGCGCACCCCCTGGCTGCGGCCTTTGCACGCACGTTCCGCCGTGCCCGTCAGCTTCGACCACCGCAGCACACCGTGCCCCGCCTCCCGCCTCTCCCCCCGCTGTGTTGCCGCGCCGGCGTGCCCTCAAGCCCGCACGCGCCCCCACTTTCCTCCTCCCCGTGCGTGCACGACCGCAGCGGCCGTCGTGCCCGCCTGCCTTCGCATCGCCCGCCACTGCTGCGGCAGCTGCTACCTCTGCCGCACCCCCCCGCTGCCCAGCATCGCCGGCGCCGCCCCTTTCCGGCCACCCTCGCCGCAGTCCCGGTCGTCACCCGGCGCCGGCGCCCGTCTGTGCCACTGGACCCTCTCCTGGGTCGGACGCCCGCAAGCCCACTCGCCCGCTAAGACCCCTTCGGGCCACTAACCAGAGGGGCCCAGCCCACAGAATGTTTTAAAAGAAAATGAAAAATAAAATAAAATAAAATGAATTAATTAATTTATTAATTAATTAAATTGATTAATTAGTGAATTAATTAAGTTAATTAATCCTATTTAATTAACCTAATTAATTAGTTAGTTTAATTAAACAGTAACTGGATTAGCTAAACCCTAACTAACCTAAACAGAGGATGACAGGTGGGTCCCGCTGGACCCACGGGCCAGGTTTGACTTTGGTCAGCTGGGTTTGACCTGCTGACGTCATGGTGATGTCATGCTGACATCACCTTTCACTGTTCTGGATAATGTTCAATTTAAATAATTAAATAAATTTCAAAAATGCCTAAAACTTTGATAAATCATAGAAAATAAACCGTAACTCGGATGAAAAAGTTTTATACATGAAAGTTGCTCAGAACGACGAGACGAATTTGAATACGCAGCCCGTTTATCTGCCACGCATCCCTAGCATAGCGAACACGCGACTTTCCCCCTCTGTTTCATCTGTGCGAAAACGCGAAACACCGGGGATACTTTCCCGGATGTTTCCCCCCTTCACCGGTATCACCTCATACCGCGATAGGGCACCCCTAACACCGCTACTTGTCATGTCATGCATTGCTATGCATCTGTTTGCTTAAATATTTATTGTTTCTTCCCCCTCTTCTCTCGCTAGACACCGAGACCGATGCCGCTGCTACCCAGTACGACTACGGAGTTGACGACCCCTCTCTCTTGCCAGAGCAACCAGGCAAGCCCCCCCTTTGATCACCAGATATCGCCTACTCTTCTCTATACTGCTTGCATTAGAGTAGTGTAGCATGTTACTGCTTCCCGTTAATCCTATACTGATGCATAGCCTGTCCTTCCTACTACTGTTGTTACCTTACGTGCCATCCTAATGCTTAGTATAGGATGCTAGTTTATCATCAGTGGCCCTACATTCTGGTCCGTCTGCTGTGCTATACTATCGGGCCGTGATCACTCGGGAGGTGATCACGGGTATATACTATATACTTTATACAGGATACATGTGGTGACTAAAGACGGGTCGGCTTGAGGAGCACCCGCGAGTGGATCTTTGAGGCGGAGCGACAGGGCAGGTTCCGACCACCTAGGAGAGAGGTGGGCCTGGCCCTGGTCGACGTTCGCGGATACTTAACATGCTTAACGAGATCTGGGTATTTGATCTGAGTTTGGCCATTTGGTCTATACGCACTAACCATCTACGCGGGAGTAGTTATGGGTATCCCGGCGTCGTGGTATCAGCCGAAGCCTTCGTGACGTCAGCGACTGAGTGGCGCGCGCCGGATTGGAACGTAAGCCTGCTCTTGTATTAAGGGGGCTAGTTCTGCTTCCGGCCGCGTACGCAACGTGCAGGTGTGCTAAGGGCGATGGGCCTAGACCCCTGTGCGCTTAGGTTTAGACCGGCGTGCTGACCTCTCTGTTGGTCTAGGTGGGGCTGCGACGTGTTGATCTTCCGAGGCCGGGCATGACCCAGGAAAGTGTGTCTGGCCAAATGGGATCGAGCGTGTTGGGGTATGTGGTGCACCCCTGCAGGGAAGTTAATCTATTCGAATAGCCGTGATCTTCGGTAACAGGACGATTTGGAGTTGTACCTTGACCTTATGACAACTAGAACCGGATACTAAATAAAACACACCCTTCCAAGTGCCAGATACAACCGGTGATCGCTCTCTCACAGGGCAACGAGGGGAGAATCATCGGTTAGGATTATGCTATGTGATGCTACTTGGAGGACTTCAGTCTACTCTCTTCTACATGCTGCAAGATGGAGGCTGCCAGAAGCGTAGTCTTCGAAAGGACTAGCTATCCCCCCTTATTCCAGATCTCTGCAGTTCAGTCCACATATGATACCCTTATTCCATTTGATACCAATGCATACATATGTAGTATAGCTCCTTGCTTGCGAGTACTTTGGATGAGTACTCACGGTTGCTTTCTCCCTCTTTTCCCCCTATCCCTTCTACCTGGTTGTCGCAACCAGATGTTGGAGCCCAGGAGCCAGACGCCACCGTCGACGACGACTGCTACTACTCCGGAGGTGCCTACTACTACGTGATGCTCGCTGACGACGACCAGGAGTAGTTAGGAGGATCCCAGGCAGGAGGCCTGCGCCTCTTTCGATCTGTATCCCAGTTTGTGCTAGCCTTCTTAAGGCAAACTTGTTTAACTTATGTCCGTACTCATATATTGTTGCTTCCGCTGACTCTTCTATGATCGAGCTCTTGTATTCGAGCCCTCGAGGCCCCTAGCTTGTAATATGATGCTTGTATGACTTATTTTATTTGTAGAGTTGTGTTGTGATATCTTCCCGTGAGTCCCTGATCTTGATCGTACACGTTTGCGTGTATGATTAGTGTACGATTAAATCGGGGGCGTCACAAGTTGGTATCAGAGCCGACTGCCTGTAGGGATCCCCCTTCCACACTCCTTGGCCGAAGTCAAGTCTAGACATTGCAAAAACTTTTACTAACTTGGCTGTGTGCCTTACGGGCCCACGTCGCCATCTGGGTGGTATTAGGATCTTTTACTCCTCGATCCTTACTCTAGGACTCTGAACCCTCTTCTACTCGGGTTAAACGATTTTACTAACTCTAACACTAGGATCCCGTGACCACGCTCACCCCAAAGTTGGATAAGCCCTAGTTATTCTTTAGAGTAGTACTTGAGCATTATCCACATTGTCATTTGACTCCTGTGAAAACATCTTTGTTTTCAGATGGAACCCACGAGGCAGGTCGTGCACCACACGACGGCCATTGGTGCCTCAGGATCACCTGCTGTGTTGGTTGAGATGATGACCTATCTGGGTTATCGCTGGCACCCTGAGTACACCGTCTATGAGGAGTATCAGGACTTCAACCAGGAGCAGTACCGTGCCATCGTCCACCTTTACTCTCGGGAGTATGACTCCACTACCGTGCTACACACTGCTCATGGTGTTGGAGTGACTATCGATATGGCGGTCCACGATGCTGCTTATGCTGCTCTGACACATCTCCGTGGAGAGTATCAGGAGTTGGATACCTCCCCCTTCAGGCACATTGCTATCGCATCCGATGTTGGTGCGGAGGGTTACTACACTGCTGCCTACTCCACTGTCACCCGAGAGCCCTTCTACCATCAGAACCTGGTTCGGCATGCTGATGGGCTGGATCGAGCTAACCGAGCTCTTCGCCACGAGTTGTACACCACTCGTCAGCACCTCTACTGTGCTCTAACGATGTTGCACCCCTTCGTCGGATCTGGGGAGCTGTCGCGTTCTGCTATCTACCCAGCCAGGACCGTGATGCCCCAGGGTGTCGGTTGGCCAGAGGTGGGAGGCTACTCTCCCGCACTTGGTCCTCTTCTGCCACTTGAGCGTCAGGTTCTGCACCAGAGTACCCGCGGACCCCAGGTTGCCGAGGTGGTGTACCCGATGCCACACTACCAGCTTTCAGGCTACAGCTACCTCCGCAGTACCACGTGGGACTGATGTAGACTTGCTTGTTAGTGTTAGATGCATTCGCCGCAAGCCTGCGTGCCGCCTATGATGTCTTAGCCTATGTACCAGACTCTGTGTAACGAACTCCATGCATGATCTCTTTTGTAAGATAAGCCGACTACTATGTAGTATCTATCGTGCTGCTTTCGTTGTGCATGTTTCATCATGAATGATTCTCGTCTTTGCACATTTCTCAATACTGAACTACCCCTATTATATATTAGCAGGATGGTTAGACCAGGTGGTCGTGGTCGTGGTCGTGGTGGCAATGCCCCACCACCGCCTGAGTACATTGCTGGGATGATGCAACAGTTTGAGCTGAATCGTCAGTTCATGGAGAATATTATGGCTCAGTTTCCTCGCCCCAATATGAACCAGCAGCCAACCCAAGTGACCCTGCAGGATTTCATGCGCCTGAACCCAACTGTGTACCGCAGCTCAACTCAGCCTCTAGATGCTGATGACTGGCTCCGTGACATCACCTATGAGATGGAGTCTGCTGATGTAGCCCCTGCCAGCTATGTCACCTTTGCTTCCTTCTTCCTGAAAGGACCCGCAGCTCAATGGTGGGACAGCCACAGGCGTACTCTGGCAGCTGGAACAATCATCACCTAGCCAGACTTCCAAGCTGCCTTCCGTGCTCGCTTCATTCCTCAGGGAGTTATGGACCGGAAGAAGCGTGAGTTCCGCAACCTCACCCAAGGCAATAAAACTCTGGAAGCTTATCAGCGGGAGTTTCTGGACTTGTCCCGCTATGCTGAAGAAGACATTGCAACTGATGCACGCAGACAGGAGAAGTTCCGTGATGGCCTTCAAGCTGGCATCAAGCTCGCACTTCTAGTGCATGACTTTACTGATTTCACCACCTTGGTGAACAAAGCCATCAACGTCGAAACTGGTCTGCAGGAATACCAGAGCTCTCACAAGCGCAGCCGTGACACGGGCTCATCTTCGGGCCCGTCCTCGCAGAAGCGCAAGATATGGATCCCCAACAGCATGTACCAGCCGGATGCACCTGCCCCAAGGCAGTCCAATGCTGCACCTCGTCTGCCTGCTCCTCCAACTAGGCAGACAAGACTTCCAGCTCCACCACCACAAGCTCCTGTTCCCACTCCCAATAATGGCCTCTGCTACAAGTGTGGTCAGCCAGGTCACCGTGCTAGGGATTGCAATCAAAACCAGAATCAACTGGCCCTCCCAGCAACTGGCCGTGGAAGCAGCCAGCCTCGCAACAACAGTGCCAAGTCTTATGGTCGTGTTCATGCCAACCATGTTGATCTCAATGAAGTTCTAGACCAGCCTGCTACCGTGATGGGATACACTCCTCGTAAACTCAGTACCTGCATCTGTTTTATTCGATTCAGGGGCATCGCATTCATTCATGTCAGAAGATTTTGCATACAAGCATGACGTTAAATGTGAGGAGATGAACACATCGGTATTGGTAAAAACCCCCGTGGGACAATGCCAAACCTCACTGGTTGGCATCGATGTCCCCGTGGAAATCGAAGGGCTGGAATTCTATGCCTCTCCCATTATCCTAAAGTCGTCTAACATCGACCTCATTCTGGGAATGGATTGGTTGAAAACGCATACTGCTTCTATAGTTTGCGCCACTAAGGTCGTCCATCTGCTACACCCTTCTGACGAAATAATAGCTTACCAAGCTCATCTAGTTCAGAACGCCGAGGCACGACTTTATGCCTTGAATGCGTTGAACGCTGCACCACTCGAGGGCATTGAAAACATTCCCGTCGTTCGTGAATTCCAAGATGTCTTCCCAGAAGAACTTCCAGGGATTCCCCCTGCTAGAGCTGTCGAATTCATCATCGACTTGAAACCCAGCACCATCCCTATAGCTAAACGACTCTACAAGATGCCGCCGCATGAACTCCTTGAGCTTAAGGAGGAAATCGACAAATCTCTTACCAAAGGTTTCATTCGCCCAAGTTGCTCTCCTTGGGGAGCACCTTCTCTCTTTGTTAGGAACAAGGATGGGACAAACCGATTGGTCCAAGACTACCGTCCTATAAACCAAGCTACCATCCAGAATAAATACCCTCTTCCTCGGATCAATGATCTTTACGATCAACTGGCTGGTTCATCAGTGTTCTCCAAACTTGACTTAAGATTGGGTTACCACCAGATCCGTGTTCGTGAGGAGGACATCCCAAAAACCGCCTTCGTGACTCGGTATGGGTCATACGAGTACACCGTCATGTCATTCGGCTTAACGAATGCTCCCGCCACCTTCTCTCGTCTGATGAATTATATATTCATGGATTACCTCGACAAGTTCGTCGTGGTTTACCTGGACGATATCCTTGTATTTTCCAAGAATGAGGAAGAACATGCTGGACATTTGCGTCTTGTGCTGGAGAAGCTTCGAGAACATCAACTGTATGCTAAGTATTCCAAGTGTGAATTCTGGCTCCCCGAAGTAACCTATCTTGGGCATGTCATCTCCAAGGAAGGTATTGCCGTCAACCCTGAACGAGTTCAGGCTATTCTTGATTGGACTCCTCCGAAGAACGTCAAGCAAGTCCGAAGTTTTCTCGGTCTCGCCAGCTATTGCCGTCGATTCGTCGAGAACTTCTCCAAGATTGCCAGGCCCCTGACTAATCTGTTGCATAAGCGTGTCAAGTTCGACTGGACAGACAAGTGTCAGGAAAGTTTCCAGGTGCTCAAACACAAGTTGACTTCTGCCCCCGTACTTGCTCCACCTGATACTAAGAAGGACTTCGTCATTTACTGCGACGCTTCCCGTCAAGGATTAGGCTGTGTCCTAATGCAGGAGCGCAGAGTGATTGCTTATGCCTCTCGTCAACTGCGCCCTCACGAAGAAAACTACCCAGTTCACGACCTCGAGCTTGCTGCTGTCATTCATGCACTGAAGCAGTGGCGACATTACCTTCTCGGTAATCATTGCGAGATCTTCACCGACCATCAAAGTCTGAAGTATCTGTTTACTCAGCCAGATTTGAACCTACGCCAGCAAAGATGGATGGAGACTGTTGCAGACTTTGACGTGGGTATATCCTATACCCCCGGCAAGGCTAATGTAATGGCTGACGCCTTGAGCCGCAAGTCTTACTGCAACCATCTCCAGGTCCACAAAGTTCAGCCCTCGCTTGTCGAAGAATTTAGAAGGCTGAACCTCCATATTGTTCCTCTGGGATCACTCGCTCCCCCTCCCGAAGGTTTTCCCAAACGGAACCTCCATGTTGTTTCCAAGGGTTCTCTCAATACCCTGGTTGCGAAACCAGATCTTGTGGACACCATCAAATGGATACAGAAATGTGACGATGGAGTCCTCAAGATTAAGCGCGACCTCAAAAGAGGAAAGCCCTCATTCTTCATGATCGCCGACGATGGCGCCTTGTATTTCAAAGGCCGCCTAGTGGTACCATGTTCGAAGAAAAACCTGGATAAGACTAAAAGGGTTATGCAAGGAGCCCATGATACGCCTCTGTCCATCCATCCTGGTAGTACAAAGATGTACCAGGATATTCGTCAAAGATTCTGGTGGTCTAATATGAAGCAGGACATTGCTCGTTATGTTGCTGAGTGTGACGTTTGTCGCCGAATCAAAGCAGAGCATCAAAGGCCTGCTGGAACTCTGCAACCTATCTCTATTCCTGAATGGAAATGGGACCATGTTGAAATGGACTTCGTCACTGGATTTCCCAAATCGCAGAAAGGTAATGATGCTATTCTTGTCGTCATTGACCGGCTTTCCAAAGTTGCCCATTTCCTGGCGGTCAAAGAGACAATCACTGCTAGTCAGCTTGCTACTCTCTACATGGCCAGAATTGTTTCACTTCACGGTATCCCACTGGTTATCAGTTCAGACCGTGGCAGCTTATTCACTTCAAGGTTTTGGGCGAGTTTCCAAGAAGCTATGGGGACTCATCTGTCGTTCAGTACTGCGTTCCATCCTCAGTCACAAGGACAAGTTGAACGTGTCAACCAAGTTCTCGAAGACATGCTTCGAGCTTGTGTAATCTCATTCGGCAAGAAATGGGAGGAATCTCTTCCATATGCCGAGTTCTCTTATAATAATAGCTATCAAGCTAGTCTGAAGATGTCCCCCTTCGAAGTGCTATATGGACGAAAGTGTCGAACCCCTCTGAACTGGTCAGAAACTGGGGAGCGACCACTCTTCGGTCCAGATATTATCCAACAGGCCGAAGAACAAGTTCGCATTATTCGCGAGAATCTCAAGACTGCTCAGTCACGTCAGAAAAGTCAGTATGACCGTCATCACCAAGACATGGTCTATCAACCTGGCGAAAAGGCTTATCTTCGAGTTACACCAATGAAGGATGCTCACCGCTTCGGGATCAAGGGCAAGCTAGCTCCTCGCTATATCGGTCTCTTCACTATTCTCGAAAGGCGTGGAAAGGTGGCATATCAACTGGAGCTTCCGCCGAACCTTTCTCAGGTTCACGATGTGTTCCATGTGTCACAACTCCGCCGTTGCTTCAAGGACCCAATCCGAGCAGTGGACCATGAAGTGCTCGAGTTGCAACAGGACCTCTCCTATAAAGAGCATCCGGTCCGCATTCTCGACCAAACTGAACGCCGCACCCGTCAGAAGGCAATCAAGTTCCTCAAGGTCCAGTGGTCGAATCACTCTGAAGACGAAGCCACCTGGGAACGCGAGGATCGTCTTCGCGATGAATACCCCGCGATGTTTCCTTCTACCTCCTAAATCTTGGGACGAGATTTCTTGTAGTGGAGGAGATTTGTAACGTCCGGATAATTTGGCTACAGTAAAACTCTCCTAATGATGCCATGTCATCTGCGATTACTGTTACTAATCTCGGGATAATTCGAAAACGCGTCAAATTCAAACTTAAAATTAAAGTCGACGATAAAAGTCTTCCAATTTGAGGCAAAAATGTTCGGTGGACGCCAAATATTACAAAGGTAATTATGGTGCAGCAAACCCATTTTTATAAAATGCCTAAGTAATTTAAAATGATTTAAAAACAGAAAAGAAAATAAATAAAAGAAAGTAAATACAAAAGAGAAAATACAAAACAGAAAAGCTAAAACCTAAAGCTAACAAAACCAAAAAAAAGGGCTCCCCACTCCCCGATCCCCTTCTGGATCGGGGCAACCACCTCAGCGCCCCGTGCCCTCTGCCCCCCCTCCCCCGGAGCTTCGCCGTTGCCAGGCACCGCCGGCCGGGTGCGCCCCGCCGAATCGTGCCCCGACCACCTCTGGCGCCGCATGAGGACCGCGCCGCCGGAGCCCCCTCTCCGTCTTCGCCAGGATCGGCCACCGCCCTGGATCGCCGTCGTGTCGCCGCCCCGTCGCCGGATCTCGCTTCCCTGACTCCTCCCTGAGCCACTGCCGAGACCCTACGCCCCGCCGTGAGCTCCGGCCTCCCTCCCTCTCTCCCCTGGCTCTCTGTCCCCGGCCATCGAGGCCCACTACCGCGCCGCCCCGCCCCGCTCCCTGCTAGTGCTGCCGCCTACGCCTGCTGCGCGCTGCTCAGGGCCGCCCGCCTCGCCACTGCCCGCGCTCCTCTTGCGCCCCTGCCGCTGCGTCCGCCGGGCCGCACCCCTTTCCCCACCGCTGGCGCTGCCGCCGGCCACTCCCTCTGCCCCGCTGCTCATCGCCATCGATCCGGCCGACCGCGCCGCGGTCGCCGCGATCCGTCCCCGTTCCTTGCCATGCGAAGCACCTCGCCGGGCCGCGCTTGTCCCAGCCACCGCCGCACCCGCACCGGCCTCTACTGCAGTGCGCCGGCGCCCTCGAGAGGCTGCGGCCTTGCCTTGCCCCCACCCCGGGTCGGTCTCGGTCTTCGCACAAGCGACGCCGGTGCCCGTTACCCGAACGCCCGCTAAGGCTCTCGCTGAGCCATTGACATGGGGGCCCCGCACAAAACGTTTAAAAAAAGAGAATTAATAATAAAAATAATTAAATTAATAATAATTAAATTAATTATTAAATAATTAATTTAATTAATCATAATTAGATTAACCTAACTAACTAATTAATTTAATTAAACAGTAACTGGATTAGCTAAACCCTAACTAACCTAAACAGAGGATGACAGGTGGGTCCCGCTGGACCCACGGGCCAGGTTTGACTTTGGTCAGCTGGGTTTGACCTGACTGACGTCATGGTGATGTCATGCTGACATCACCTTTCACTGTTCTGGATAATGTTCAATTTAAATAATTAAATAAATTTCAAAAATGCCTAAAACTTTGATAAATTAATATAAAATAAACCGTAGCTCGGATGGAAAAACTTTGTACATGAAAGTTGCTCAGAACGACGAGACGAATTTGAATACGCAGCCTGTTTATCTGCCACGCATCCCTAGCATAGCGAACACGCAACTTTCCCCCTCTGTTTCATCTGTCTGAAAACGCGAAACACCGGGGATACTTTCCCGGATGTTTCCCCCTTCACCGGTATCACCTCATACCGCGATAGGACACCCCTAGCACCGCTACTTGTCATGTCATGCATCCTATGCATCTGTTTGCTTAAATATTTATTGTTTCTTCCCCCTCTTCTCTCGCTAGAACACCGGGACCGACGCCGCTGCTACCCAGTACGACTACGGAGTTGACGACCACTCTCTCTTGCCAGAGCAACCAGGCAAGCCCCCCTTTGATCACCAGATATCGCCTACTCTTCTCTATACTGCTTGCATTAGAGTAGTGTAGCATGTTACTGCTTCCCGTTAATCTCATACTGATGCATAGCCTGTCCTTGCTACTACTGTTGTTACCTTACCTGCAATCCTAATGCTTTAGTATAGGATGCTAGTTTTTCATCAGTGGCCCTACATCCTTGTCCGTCTGCCATGCTATACTATCGGGCCGTGATCACTCGGGAGTTGATCACGGGTATATACTATATACTTTATACATGATACATGTGGTGACTAAAGACGGGTCGGCTTGAGGAGCACCCGCGAGTGGATCTTTGAGGCGGAGCGACAGGGCAGGTTCCGACCACCTAGGAGAGAGGTGGGCCTGGCCCTGGTCGACGTTCGCGGATACTTAACACGCTTAACGAGATCTGGGTATTTGATCTGAGTTTGGCCATTTGGTCTATACGCACTAACCATCTACGCGGGAGTAGTTATGGGTATCCCGGCGTCGTGGTATCAGCCGAAGCCTTCGTGACGTCAGCGACTGAGTGGCGCACGCCGGATTGGAACGTAAGCCTGCTCTTGTATTAAGGGGGCTAGTTCTGCTTCCGGCCGCGTACGCAACGTGCAGGTGTGCTAAGGGCGATGGGCCCAGACCCCTGTGCACTTAGGTTTAGACCGGCGTGCTGACCTCTCTGTTGTGCCTAGGTGGGGCTGCGACGTGTTGATCTTCCGAGGGCGGGCATGACCCAGGAAAGTGTGTCCGGCCAAATGGGATCGAGCGTGTTGGGGTATGTGGTGCACCCCTGCAGGGAAGTTAATCTATTCGAATAGCCGTGATCTTCGGTAACAGGACGACTTGGAGTTGTACCTTGACCTTATGACAACTAGAACCGGATACTTAATAAAACACACCCTTCCAAGTGCCAGATACAACCGGTGATCGCTCTCTCACAAGGGAACGAGGGGAGAATCATCGGTTAGGATTATGCTATGTGATGCGACTTGGAGGACTTCAGTCTACTCTCTTCTACATGCCTGCAAGACGGAGGCTGCCAGAAGCGTAGTCTTCGAAAGGATTAGCTATCCCCCTCTTATTCTGGCTTTCTGCAGTTCAGTCCACCGATATGGCCCTTTACACATTTACCCATGCATATGTAGTGTAGCTTCTTGGCTTGCGAGTACTTTGGATGAGTACTCACGGTTGCTTTCTCCCTCTTTTCCCCCTATCCCTTCTACCTGGTTGTCGCAACCAGATGTTGGAGCCCAGGAGCCAGACGCCACCGTCGATGACGACTCCTACTACTCCGGAGGTGCCTACTACTACGTGATGCCCGCTGACGACGACCAGGAGTAGTTAGGAGGATCCCAGGCAGGAGGCCTGCGCCTCTTTCGATCTGTATCCCAGTTTGTGCTAGCCTTCTTAAGGCAAACTTGTTTAACTTATGTCTGTACTCAGATATTGTTGCTTCCGCTGACTCGTCTATGATCGAGCTCTTGTATTCGAGCCCTCGAGGCCCCTGGCTTGTAATATGATGCTTGTATGACTTATTTTATTTGTAGAGTTGTGTTGTGATATCTTCCCGTGAGTCCCTGATCTTGATCGTACACGTTTGCGTGTATGATTAGTGTACGATTAAATCGGGGGCGTCACATCCTCGGCCGCAAGGACTTCGGTCCGTCAGTCTGCTAGAAAATCTTGATCAGCTTGAAGCTGTTGTTGCTTTTTCTTCAAGCTGTTTGTTGTGGCCATAAGCCGGCGCTTGAAGCGCTCCTGCTCGACGGGATCCTCAGGCACGATAAATTCTTCGTCGCCGAGGCTCACCTCGTCTTCGGAGAGAGGCATGTAATTGTCCTCCTCCGATTCTCCATCTGCTGCCCGCTCTGGAGGGCTAGCTTGTTCGCCCTCCCGCTCTAAATCGTGCTGGAGGGATTGTTGTCGTCTTCGGCACTATCCGGAGTGTTATTGTCTCTTGTGCCGGTATCACTACTTTTGCTATGGCGGTACTTAGAGCGGCGCCGCTGACGTCGGTGCTTGGGTTGCTTCTTGGAGGGGCCATCCCCCGCTGTCTCATCGCCATTGCCTTCTTTGGGGGTGTCCACCATGTATATATCATATGATGAGATGGCGGTCCAGCGCCCTGTGGGCGGTGGTTCCTGTTCGTCTCCTGCATCGCCGTCCATACCGTCGATGTCTTCGGAGTCGAAGTTGAGCATGTCGGTTAAATCGTCGAAAGTGGCTACTAAGTGGGTGGTGGGTGGGGAGCGAATTTCTTCGTCGTCCGGATCCCATTCTAGCCGGGCATAGTTCGACCAAGGTTCTCCTGACAAGGAGAGAGACCTTAATGAATTTAGCACGTCGCCGAAAGGTGAGTGCTGAAAGATATCCCTGGAGGTGAATGATAACCCACAAGTATAGGGGATCACAACAGTTTTCGAGGGTAGAGTATTCAAACCAAATTTATTGATTCGACACAAGGGGAGCCAAAGAATATTCTCAAGTATTAGCAGCTGAGTTGTCAATTCAACCACACCTGGAAACTTAATATCTGCAGCAAAGTATTTAGTAGCAAAGTAATATGATAGTAATGGTAATGGTAACAAAAGGTAACAGTAGCAAAAGTAATATTTTTGGTATTTTGTAGTGATGATAGCAATAGCAACGGGAAAGGAAATAAGCGAAGAAGAATATATGGAAAGCTCGTAGGCAAAGGATCGATGATGGAGAATTATGCCGGATGCGGTTCATCATGTAAAATTCATAACCTAGGGTGACACAGAACTAGCTCCAGTTCATCAATGTAATGTAGGCATGTATTCCGAATGTAGGTTCAGATCTGAAATCATGGCACTCGGGCCGTAGTGACAAGCATTAAGCATAGCAAAGTCATAGCACCATCAATCTCAGAACAGAGTGGATACTAGGGATCAAAACCTAACAAAATAACTCGATTACATGATAGATCCCATCCAACCCATCACCGTCCAGCAAGCCTACGATGAAATTACTCACGCACGGCGGTAAACATCATGAAATTGGTGATGGAGGATGGTTGATGATGACGATGGCGACGGATTCCCCTCTCCGGAGCCCCGAACGGACTCCAGACCAGCCCTCCCGAGAGGTTTTAGGGCTTGGCGGCGGCTCCGTATCATAAAACGTGATGAATTCTTCTCTTTGATTTTTTTCTCCTAGAAACACAATATATAGAGTTGGATTTGGAGTCGGAGAGGCACCAGGGGGCCCACGAGGTAGGGGGCGCGCCCCCACCCTCGTGGAGAGGTGGTGGGCCCCCTGGTCTTCATATTTTGCAGGTATTTTTTATATTTTCCAAAAAGTTGCTCCGTGAAGTTTTAGGTCATTCCGAGAACGTTTGTTTCTGCACATAAATTACACCATGGCAATTCTGCTGAAAACAGCGTTAGTACGGGTTAGTTCCATTCAAATCATGCAAGTTAGAGTCCAAAATAGGGGCAAAAGTGTTTGGAAAAGTAGATACGACGGAGACGTATCAACTCCCCCAAGCTTAAAACTTTGCTTGTCCTCAAGCAATTCAGTTGACAATCTGAAAGTGATAAAGAAAAACTTTTACAAACTCTGTTTGCTCTTGTTGTTGTAAATATGTAAAGCCAACATTCAAGTTTTCAACAAAGATTATAACTAACCACATTCACAATAACACTCAGGTCTCAAGTTTACTCATATCAATGGCATAATCAACTAGCAAGCAATAATAATAAATCTCGGATGGCAACACTTTCTCAAAACAATCATAATATGATATAACAAGATGGTATCTTGCTAGCCCTTTCTGAGACCGCAAAACATAAATGCAGAGCACCTTTAAAGACCAGGGACTGACTAGACATTGAATTCATGGTAAAAGAGATCCAGTCAAGTCATACTCAATGTAAACTAATAGTAATGAATGCAAATGACAGCGGTGCTCTCCAATTGGTGCTTTTAAATAAGAGGATGATGACTCAGCATAAAAGTAAATAGATATGCCATTCATAGAGGGAAGCAGGGATTCGTAGAGGTGCCAGAGCTCGGTTTTGAAATAGAGGTGAATAATATTTTGAGCGGTATACTTTCATTGTCAACATAACAACCAAGAGATGGCAATATCGTCCATGCTACACACATTATAGGCGGTTCCCAAACAGAATGGTAAAGTTTATACTCCCCCTTCCACCAACAAGCATCAATCCATGGCTTGCTTGAAACAACGAGTGCCTCCAACTAACAAGAGTCCCAGGGGGAGTTTAGTTTGCAATTATTTTGATTTAGTGTGCATAAAGCATGGGACTAGGCATCCTGGTGACTAGCCATTTATCTCGTGAGTGAGGAGAGGAGTCCACTCCTCTTGAGAATAACCCGCCTAACATGGAAGATACAGACATCCCTAGTTGATACATGAGCTATTCGAGCATACAAAACAGGATATTTATTTGAAGGTTTAGAGTTTGGCACATACAAATTTACTTGGAACGGCAGGTAGATACCGTATATAGGTAGGTATAGTGGAATCATGTGGAATAACTTTGGGGTTTAAGGGATTGGATGCACAAGCAGTATTCCCACTTAGTACAGGTGAAGGCTAGCAAAAGACTGGGAAGCGACCAGCTTGAGAGCGACAACAGTCATGAACATGCATTAAAATTAATCAACATCGAGTGCAAGCATGAGTAGGATATAATCCACCATGAACATAAATATCGTGAAGGCTATGTTGATTTTGTTTCAACTACATGCGTGAACATGCTCCAAGTCAAGTCACTTAAATCATTCAGAGGAGGATACCACCCTATCATACCACATCATAACCATTTTAATAGCATGTTGGCATGCAAGGTAAACCATTATAACTCATAGCTAATCAAGCATGGCACAGGAAACTATGATCTCTAGTTGTCATTGCAAACATGTTTATTCATAATAGGCTGAATCAGGAACGATGAAGTAATCTTATTTACAAAAACAAAAGAGGTTGAGTTCATACCAGTTTTTCTCATCCCAGTCAGTCCATCATATATCGTCATAATTGCCTTTCACTTGCACGATCAAACAATGTGAATAATAATAATAGTGCACGTGCATTGGACTAAGCTAGAATCTGCAAGCATTCAATAAACAGGAGAAGACAAGGCAATATGGGCTCTTTTGTCAGATCAACAATTATTCATATAAGAGCCACTTCAAGAATTTAATTATGGTCTTCTCCTATCGCCCCCAAAGTAAAGAAAAAGAAATAAAACTATTTACACGGGAAAGCTCCCAACAAGCAAAAGAAGAACAAGAAATCTTTTTGGGTTTTGTTTTTAATTACTACGACAGCATGGAAAGTAAACTAATTAAAACTACAACTGATTTTTTGGTTTTTCTTAAGGTTTATTAAACACACAAGAAGAAGGCATAAAAAGGAGAATTAAACTAGCATGGATGATACAATGAAAAAGTATGAGCACCGACATCTGGCAATGAGTGTGTGAACATAAATGTAATGTCGGTGAGAAATACATACTACCCCAAGCTTTGGCTTTTGGCCTAAGTTGGTCTATGGCCACGACTGGCCTGGCGGATATCCATAATAGTAGTTGGGGTCGTACTGAGATGAAGAAGAGGAAGACTCCGATTGCCACTGGCTGACAATCATCTCCGGATCCCACTAATAATTAGACTGTCGTGAAGGATCAACTTGTGGTTCCGGCTCTGGGTCCATGGCTGGTGCAGGGTCCCGGTAGGCCTTTAACGGAACAAGGTACTGGCCTGCAGATAAATCAAACAAAGAAGGAGCAGGTAGGGTAATAGTCTCAGGATGATGTTTATTAAAGAACAATTGGTATTTAAGCTCTCCTTCCCTATTCTTAACAATAAAATCATGTGCCACCATACATTTATAATCTAGATAAACACGAGGCAGCACTTTTTCTTCCTTCTCATAATGCCTAATAGGTATGTTAAAATGTGCAGCTAGGCATGAAGCATAGATGCCTCCAAAGGTGGGGCCCTTGGTACGGTTCATACTTAACCGTTTGGCAATAATGCCGCCCATACTAACAGAGTTATCATCATATAAACCGTGGAGCAAAATAATAATATCAGGGATACTAAGGTTTCCACAGTTTCCGCGACCAATTAAACAACGACTAGCAAATAATGCAAAATAACGTAAAACAGGAAAATGTATGCTATTGATTCGAGCATCGGAAACCTTCCTTGTTTCCCCTACAGTGATAGTATCAATAAACCCCAACACATCATCGCGATGTGGTTCTTCTGTCTTGCCCTCAAAAGGGACTAAACAAACCCAACAAAAATCATAAAGTGACATCTCCTTATGCTCATCATATAAATAAAACTCCACCGTAGGTGGTGAGCTCGTAGAATGGAAATGAAAGTTTTGCACAAAGATATTTGTGAGTAAGAGATACTGATCGCATTGGTCATGGAGGAAAGCGATGAGGCCTGCATTCTTAGCCAATTCATGAAAATCTTCATAAATCCCGGCTGCACTCAAGAAATCATCGGAAGGCCATTCACACGCCCGAACCTCCGCGGTGCGAGGCAGATTATACTTAGGCTTCAGTGCCTTTTCCTTCAAGCTTTAGCTCGATGAGCCCCTCAAAAGTCTCCACATCATTTTCTGCAAAATTCTGAAATTTTTAGTAACTTCAAAATAAAAGTAAACCAAACTCAATACTATTGATAACAACTACTCCTACAAGTGCCTAGGGCCTATATCATGCATCAAAACTACTTTTGACCATATAAATTTGACATGCAAGCTCAAGAACAGGGTCACCTAAGCAGCAAAAATTTGCAATGAATAAAGCACTAGAACAAAAACTAATTGGACCAATGGAGGAGTCACATACCAAGCAACAATCTCCCCAAGCAGTTTTGTGAGAAGTGCTTTGAGCAAGGAGATCGAAAATGGCAGCAAGATGAGCTAGAACTCGTGCTTGAGCTAGATATTTGTGTTTGTGGGAGGAAGAAGATGTGTGTGGGTGCAGGAATAAGTGGAGGAAGGCCACCATGGGCCCACGAGGCAGGGGGCGCGCCCTCCACCCTCGTGGGCAGGTGGTTGACCCCCCTGATGTGTTCTCAGTGCCAAATATTCTCAAATATTTTGGAAAAAATCATATTTAAATTTCAGGGCATTTGGAGAACTTTTATTTTCGGGGTATTTTTATATTGCACGGATAATCAGATAACAGACAGAAAAATATTTATTTTATTTTATTTAATATAAATAATAGAAAGTAAAGGAGGGTACAGAAGTTTGTGCCTTCTAGTTTCATCCATCTCAAGCTGATCAAAAGGAATCCACTAACAAGGTTGATCAAGTCTTGTTAACGAACTCATTCCGAATAACATGGAACCGGAGAAATTTCGAATAACACTATGTTACCTCAACGGGGATATGCACATCCCCAATAATAAGAATATCATATTTCGTCTTGACAGTAGGAAGAGGAAATTCAAAACCTCCAAATATAATCGATGGAATTTTTCCAATAGAGTTGATACTATGAACTTAAGGTTGTTTCCTCTAAAAGTGTACCGTATGCTCGTTACCATTAACATGAAAAGTGACATTGCCTTTAGTGCAATCAATAACAGCCCTTGCAATATTCAAAAAGGGTCTTCCAAGAATAATAGACATACTATCGTCCTCGGGAATACCAAGATTAACAAAGTCCGTTAAAATAGTAACGTTTGCAACTACAACAGGCACATCCTCACAAATACCGACAGGTATAGTAGTTGATTTATCAGCCATTTGCAAAGATATTTCAGTAGGTGTCAACTTATTCAAATCAAGTCTATGATATAAAGAGAGAGGCATTACACTAACACCGTCTCCAAGATCACATAAAGCAGTTTTAACATAGTTTCTTTAATAGAGCATGGTATAGTGGGTACTCCTGGATCTCCAAGTTTCTTTGGTATTCCACCCTTAAAAGTATAATTAGCAAGCATGGTGGAAATTTGAGCTTCGAGTATCTTCCTTTTATTTGTAAGAATTTCTTTCATATACTTAGCATAAGGATTCATTTTGAGCATATCAGTTAATCGCATACGCAAAAGATAGGTCTAATCATTTCAGCAAAGCGCTCAAAATCCTCATCATCATTTTTCTTGGATGGTTTGGGAGGAAAAGGCATGGGTTTCTGAACCCATGGTTCTCTTTCTTTACCATGTTTCCTAGCAACAAAGTCTTTCTTATCATAACGTTGATTCTTTCATTATGGGTTATCAAGATCAACAGTAGGTTCAATTTCTATATCATTATCATTACTAGGTTGAGCATCATCATGAACATTATCATTAACCTTATCACTAGTTTCAGGTTCATTACTAGATTGTGTTTCAGCATCAGAAATAGAAATATCATTTGGATTCTCAGGTGTTTCAGTAATAGGATCACTAGAAGCATGCAAAGTCCTATCATTTTTCTTTTTCTTCCTTTTAGAAGGACTAGGTGCATCTATATTATTTCTCTAAGAATCTTGCTCAATTCTCTTAGGGTGGCCTTCAGGATACAAAGGTTCCTGAGTCATTTTGCCACCTCTAGTCATAACTCTAACATCATGATCATTATCTTTACTATTCAATTCACTGAGCAAATCATTTGGAGATTTAAGTACTTGTTCTACTTGAGTGGTAACCATAGAAGCATGTTTACTAATAAGTTTAAGTTCACCATTGACATTAGCCATATAATCACCCAAGTGTTCAAGCATATTTGAATTGTATTTCAACTATCTACCAAAATAAGCATTAAAATCTTCTTGCTTAGCCATAAATCTATCAAACTCATCTAAGCATGGGCTAGCAAACTTAGTAAATGGGATTACAGCTTTATCATATCTATAGAGATAATTTACCTTTACTACCTATGTCGGGTTATCAAGACCATGAGTTTCTTAAATAGGTAATGGATTAAGATCATATGTTTCTTCAACAGGCGGTAAATTAAGACCATGTATTTCTTCAATAGGAGGTAAATTCTTAACATCTTCAACTTTAATACCTTTTTCTTTCATAGATTTCTTTGCCTCTTGCATATCTTCAGGACTGAGAAATAGAATACCCCTCTTCTTCGGAGTTGGTTTAGGAATAGGCTCAGGAATTGGCTCCGGAGGTGTCCAATTATTTTCATTTGTCAACATATTATTCAATAGAATTTTAGATCATCCGGTGTTCTTTCCCTGAAAACAGAACCAGCACAACTATCCAGGTAATCTCTGGAAGCATCGGTTAGTCCATTATAAAAGATATCAAGTATTTCATTTTTCTTAAGAGGATGATCAAGCAAAGCATTAAGTAATTGGAGAAGCCTCCCCCAAGCTTGTGGGAGACTCTCTTCTTCAATTTGCACACAATTATATATATATATCCCTTAAAGAAGCTTGTTTCTTATGATCAGGGAAATATTTAGCAGAGAAGTAATAAATCATATCCTAGGGACTACGCACAAAACCAGGATCAAGAGAATTAAACCATATCTTAGCATAACCCTTTAATGAGAACGGAAATATTTTAAGGATATAAAAGTAACGAGTTCTCTCATCTTTAGTGAACAGGGTGGCTATATCATTTAATTTAGTAAGATGTGCCACAACAGTTTCAGATTCATAGCCAGGAAAAGGATCAGATTCAACTAAAGTAATTATATCAGGATCAACAGAGAATTCATAATCCTTATCGGTAACACAGATAGGTGAAGTAGCAAAAGCAGGGTCAGGTTTCATTCTAGCATTTAAAGATTGATTATGCCATTTAGCTAATAACCTCTTAAGTTCGTATCTATCTATGCAAGCTAAAATAGCTAGAGAGGCTTCTTGATCAAAAATATAACCCTCAGGAATAACAAGCGATTCTTCATCATCACTTTCATCAGTATTATCAGATTCAATATTTTCAATCTCTCTAGCCCTAGCAATTTGTTCATCAAGAAATTTACCAAGTGGCATAGTAGTATCAAGCATAGAAGTAGTTTCATCATAAGTATCATGTATAGCAGAAGTGGCATCATCAATAACATGCGACATATCAAAACGAATAGCAGAAGCAGGTTTAGGTGTCGCAAGCTTACTCAAAACAGAAGGTGAATCAAGTGCAGAGCTAGATGGCAGTTCTTCACCTCCCCTCATAGTTTAGGGATAAATCTTGGTTCTTGGATCTTTCAAGTTCTTCATAATGATAAGCAGATATAAATCCCAAGTGACTCAAAGAATAGAGCTATGCTCCCTGGCAACAGCGCCACAAAATGGTCTTGATAACCCACAAGTATAGGGGATCGCAACAGTTTTCGAGGGTAGAGTATTCAACCCAAATTTATTGATTCGACACAAGGGGATCCAAAGAATATTCTCAAGTATTAGCAGCTGAGTTGTCAATTCAACCACACCTGGAAACTTAAAATCTGCAGCAAAGTATTTATTAGCAAAGTAATATGATAGTAATGGTAACGGTAACAAAAGGTAACAGTAGCAAAAGTAATGTTTTTGGTATTTTGTAGTGATGATAGCAACAGCAATGGGAAAGTAAATAAGCGAAAAACAATATATGGAAAGCTCATAGGCAATGGATCGGTGATGGAGAATTATGCGGATGCAGATCATCATGTAATAGTCATAACCTAGGGTGACATGGAACTAGCTCTAGTTCATCAATGTAATGTAGGCATGTATTCCGAATATAGTCATACATGCTTATGGAAAAGAACTTGCATGACATCTTTTGTCCTACCCTCCCGTGGCAGCGGGGTCCTTATGGAAACTAAGGTATATTACGGCCTCCTTTTAATAGAGAACTGGAACAAAGCATTAACACATAGTGAATACATGAACTCCTCAAACTATGGTCATCACCGGTAAATATCCCGATTATTGTCACTTTGGGGTTAACGGATCATAACACATAATAGGTGACTATCGATCGACTTGCAAGATAGGATCAAGAACACTCATATATTGATGAAAACATAATAGGTTCAGATCTGAAATCATGGCACTCGGGCCCTAGTGACAAGCACTAAGCATAGCAAAGTCATAGCAACATCAATCTCAGAACATAGTGGATACTAGGGATCAAACCCTAACAAAACTAACTCAATTACATGATAGATCCCATCCAACACATCACCGTCCAGCAAGCCTACGATGGAATTACTCACGCACGGCGGTGAGCATCATGAAATTGGTGATGGAGGATGGTTGATGATGACGATGGCGACGGATTCCCCTCTCCGGAGCCCCGAACGGACTCCAGATCAGCCCTCCCGAGAGGTTTTAGGGCTTGGTGGCGGCTCCGTATCGTAAACATGATGAATTCTTCTCTCTGATTTTTTCTCCCCGAAACACAATATATAGAGTTGGAGTTGGAGTCGGAGAGGCACCATGGGGCCCACGAGGTAGGGGCGCGCCCCCCACCCTAGTGGAGGGGTGGTGGGGCCCCTGGCCTTCATCTTTTGCAGGTATTTTTATATTTTCCAAAAAGTTGCTCCGTGAAGTTTCAGGTCATTCCAAGAACGTTTGTTTCTGCACATAAATAACACCATGGTAATTCTGCTGAAAACAACGTCAGTCCGGGTTAGTTCCATTCAAATCATGCAAGTTAGAGTCCAAAACAAGGGCAAAAGTGTTTGGAAAAGTAGATACGACGGAGACGTATCAGTGAACTCCATGATCGGGGCCCAATCAGATTCGATAGGCACGGACGCAGGCGGCTCGGAGTCCGTGGCCGGAGACGAATCCAGTTGTTCGGCAACACGGCTCTCGTAAGGGGTGAAGTCAATATCCGGCTCTATTGCCACCGAGAGTGTGGCCTCCATGGCGGGGTCTATCCAACCGTCCTCGCATGGCGCAATTTGCTCCGGATTGAAGGCCGAAGTAGTTGCAGGTGTGATCTCCCGAAAACTGTCCGACGGTAGAGCTAAATCATGCTCGTCGTGATCGTGTGGCGCACCTGACATGGACTAGAATCCGTCGAAGATCAAGTCTCTGCAGATGTCGACAGTGTAGTTTAAGTTTCCGAACCTGACCTGATGGCCAGGGGCGTAGCTCTCGATCTGCTCCAGATGGCCAAGCGAGTTGGCCCGCAGTGCGAAGCCGCCGAATACGAAGATCTGTCCGGGGAGGAAAACCTCACCCTGGACCGCATCGTTACCGATGATCGAAGGAGCCAACAGGCCTTATGGTGACGGCACAGTGGAACTCTCAATGAAAGCACCAATGTCGGTGTCAAAACCGGCGGATCTCGGGTAGGGGGTCTCGAACTGTGCGTCTAAGGCGGATGGTAACAGGAGGCAGGGGACACAATGTTTACCCAGGTTCGGGCCCTCTCGATGGAGGTAATACCCTACGTCCTGCTTGATTGATCTTGATGATATGAGTATTACAAGAGTTGATCTACCATGAGATCGTAGAGGCTAAACCCTAAAAGCTAGCCTATGGTATGATTGTATATTGTCCTACGGACTAAACCCTCCAGTTTATATAAAACCAGAGGGGGCTAGGGTTACACAGAGTCGGTTACAAGGAAGAAGATCTACATATCCGTATTTCCAAGGTTGCCTTCCACGCCAAGGAGAGTCCCACCTAGACACGGGACGAAGTATTCAATCTTGTATCTTCATAGTTCAACAGTCCGGACAAAGGATATAGTCCGGCTGTCCGGAGACCCCCTAATCCAGGACTCCCTCAAGGAAGAAGAAGGGTTAGGAGACGTAGGATCTTCATCCAACCGCCTGAAATGGTTGACTGACCCAAATGACGAAAGTCACGCGACCTGCATGCAGACATTCCTTTATATTCAGTACCACCATCGTAGCTTCTTAGCACTGCTCCTCAATCCATGGAGATAAACAACGTGCCACTTAATTCCAAACTTTTGCTCAAATATGAATCTGATATGATGCTGATATTACTAAAACAGATAACGTTTAATTGGTCAGCTAATGGTCCTACTTTACTTTTGAAAAGCACGTGCACCACGTATAGAGAGACAACAGGGAGTTGCATTCTTAATGCACTCTGGTTCATCATGCGTGGGCACTGCGCAACGAACATTTTCTTATCCAAAATCTGATTGCTCTTCTTTAGCATGTTCATCTTCTGTTGTTCTTTAATAAGTACTCTCTCCGTTCCTAAATACAAGTATTTGTATAGATTCCACCATGGACTACATATGGAGAAAAATGAGTGAATCTACACTCTAAAATGTATCTGTATACATCTATATGTGATCCATAGTGGAATTCTCTACAAAGACTTATATTTTGGAACAGAGGGAGTATGATAGTAGTATAGTATGTTCCTTGTAGTGAAGAGGAGCAGGGACATTTGCAGTCAACATATGTTCCTCATGATGAATTGCATTTCATGGAATTGCATTTCTTTGGGTGCTATGATTCATCATGAGTGGGCAACCAACATTTTATGCAAAGAATATGCTTCCTCTTCTATTCTTTAACATGTTCCTCTTTTGTTATTCTATATTTAGTACCTACAGTATGTTCCTTGTCAGGAAGGGGAGTAGGGACATCTGCAGTCAACAGCTGATAGAGCTGGCATGTACGTGATCGATAGGCTTTCAATTAGTAGCGGCAATACAACACCGTATTTTCCAGCCAGTTCCACTTTCCCGATTTATATATGCTGGTTATGGTGTACCCCTTTTATGTACGCTACGATCTGCCTAGTTGCTGTGTGCTCTTGTTATCATGGTTTGGCAATAAACTCTCTATACAGTATATTATGAACCTATCATCTGCCAACTATCCTTACTTCTGGAGCCTATTTTTTGTGTACTTGTGCCAGATTATATTAATGCACACACCATATTACATCACACATGGGCTCTCTCATCAGAATACAGTGATAACACACAAGGGTTTACAGGGAGCCCCTATATTAGAATATCCTCTGCATTACAGAGATAATCTCACTACTATTTATGTTTTCATGCTTCTCGGATATTGTACGTAATCACAGTGAATATCAAAATCCGCCCATCGGAAGAATATTGTGGAACACTAGAACGACTAACAAAATTGGCACCAAGGCATTTAGTGCCATTCTGTTTGCAATGAAACTCATAGGCTCTCCACCTGCAGATTCTTGTTCAGAATATGATCCTAATGACTATTCCGACCTCCAGGAGTCGAAGGCACATGGCCTATCCTGTTCACCCATCAAGGTGCCTGTTCTAATTTGGCAATGTTTTATTGATTGTGCGTATCTTGCATAAGGTGTCTTGCATTTCTTCTACTTTGTTGCACCGCCATCTGCTTAGTTTACTCATCATATATGTCAAGATGCCATGCCCATCCATTATCAATACATATTCCATCTGTCATCATACCATGTATTTCCACTCAAATGTTCTTGTTGTGCATCAGACTTCAAAAAGGAAGAGGGTGATTGCCGAACCTGAAGGAGCACCAGCAAAGTCCTTGAAAAACGTGGTGGTGCCGGAGAAATCAGACAACACCCCACTTATATTGGCTCTACAACCAATGACACAAAACGTAGAACCGACTCTGGTAGACTGTACCCATACTTCACTGGCCACACCACTAGCCCAACCACACATGACCTGCACTCCAGCAAAAGGTATACCGATTTCAGTTGCCCATAGCACCAGTCGTACCATAGAAAAATCCCACTCCAGCAAAAAGTACAACAAGTCCACCGGCTGAAGACCTATCCCAACTATAGAGACGGCCAATTCCTGCAGATTGGAACGCCATTCCAGTTATTTCCAGTTTAAAAGACAATGCTTTCAATGTTGTTAGGGGCTACGTGCATATATTCCCATCTTGGGAAGATATAGTGAAGACAAACACCATTTTTACATCTTCCTGTCCCACTTACGTGTAAGTGCTATTATTCATGGTGATTATTTCCCTGTTTTCTGCTGATTGAACACATCAATGATTTACATTACATTGTTGTAAGTAGGCGAGGGTCAATCTGGATAGTCATGACAAGCAAAGCTTGCTTGTGCTTTTCAAGGAAGC
The DNA here is from genome assembly GCF_003073215.2 of Triticum urartu. Lineage (NCBI taxonomy): Eukaryota > Viridiplantae > Streptophyta > Magnoliopsida > Poales > Poaceae > Triticum > Triticum urartu. The sequence goes on along the minus strand of NC_053027.1, from coordinate 438,913,629 downwards.
ATTGCAGCAGTATCGGTGTTACCTGAGGAAATCACACTTTGATGGAAAGTCTATAAACAGATTTCCGGTGAAGTCTCATGTGCTAAATTTATAAGACATTGAATGGAAAAACCTTGTTATGCACTGGCTCGTTCCCAGGATGAGGTACTGTCTATGATATCACATGACAATTTGAACTTCTTCTTTTCTGCATGTGCCTTACAGATCTCTTTTGCAGGAAATCTGCTCGAAGAAGAACCGGTTTGAAAAGGATGATAGGATATCACAAATATGCTACCGCTGCTTTGCTCTTGTTAGTACCTGTTGTCCTGTATCATTGGACTTGCATTCATACCTGGTTCATTATGTGATAGTAGTATGCATGATAGCTTGCTTATCAATTGTTCACTCCAAATTATCGGATCTGTATGAATGGTTACATTAGTGTAGAATATATCCAATGCCAATGAAAAAGTTTAGCTCTGCATTGTTGTTGTAAGTACCTACTGTCCTTTATCAGTGTACTTATATTGACTGCTAGTTGTTCATGTACCATCACTCTGCAGCTTATTTTCCTTTACCCTCCATTTTCTACACATCAGATCTATATTTACTCTTACCATAAGGTTGGTAACACCGATGGTATTGAAGAAGTTTAGCTCTGCATTGCTCTTGGCTGTACCTTTTGCCTGTATCTCTGTACCTACATTTATAGCTACCTGGTTATGTAGCATCACTCTTCATCTTATCTCAAATATTCTCCATTTTTTCTTATATTATCACATCTATATTTACTCTTAACAAAATGTAGAATAAAGGCAATGCTTATGAAGAAGATTCTGTGGTAAACTTCTTGAATTGCCCCCCCCCCATCAACATGGACAAGGGCTTTATCGAGCCGGTCTTCACCACTAATGTAAGTTTTTCCTTCTCAAGCCTTCAGATTTTGTTGTATATATTTGGTTAGGCATGACTGCAATAGCTGTTTATTTTTGGTGTTTGCATCAAATTGCATGTTTAAAGTTTATTACGTAGTTCATAAACAAAAGTTTATCCTTCTCAGTTTAATTTTTCAGTTGTACAACCAAGTTCCTTCTACATACCATGTAAATTAAACTATACAGAGCAATGTCAGATTTTGGGTTCCGGTAAAATCCTTGAGGTTCGAACAATGGGGTGCGCACGAAGATCTCTCCCCCTCTAGCTCTCGCCCTCACCACAATCTCAAGTCTTAGCGCGTCGAACTCGCAGAACAAAGGGACACAAGATTTATACTGGTTCGGGCCACCATTGTGGTGTAATACCCTACTCCAGTGTGGTGTGGTGGATTGCCTCGTGGGCTGAGGATGAATAGTTACAAGGGGAAGAACGGCCTCCCGAGGAGAGTTGTTCTTGTGCTTGGCGAGCTTGTGTGGTGTTTGGTGGTCTGAATGATCCTCCCTCTTTGCTAAGGTGGTGGCTAGTCCTATTTATAGAGGCCCTAGTCCTCTTCCCAAATATTAAGCGGGAAGGGATCCCACAACGGCCAAGTTTGAAGGGGGACAACTAGTACAAGTTATCCTGACAAAAGTAGTCTTCGCCTGCCAAAGGCTCTGGTGGTGACGCCGTCTTGGGCTCCACGGTGACCTCCGTCCTGCCGTCCTGCTGGTCTTGGTCTTGTTGCACTGATATGGAAACCTTTGCTTGATGCCTCGGGACCCCGCGCCTGAGCTTGCCTCTTTAGCACCAAAGAGGAAACGAGGACACTACGCGCGCTGGCGCCCGCCTGGCCTTGGTCGTCATGGCTTACGTCATGGGGACCTCGCAAGGTCTCCCTTGCCTTGATCTCTCCTCCCCTCGCGAGCCAGCCTGGTGAGGCTGCCCCCGAGGAGGTCTTGCATCGTCCGCCTCGTGAGGCTTGGACCCTCGCGATGGTCTTGAGTGCTTGCTGGTGAAGATGAGCCGCATAGGGCCGCTGGTGGAGCCACGCCGTGGGCCGCAAGCAGGCAAGTCTGGGGACCCCCATTCCCAAAACGCCGACAGTAGCCCCCGGCCCCAAGGCGCGCTTGGACTTGGCTTCGAGGCGAAGCCAAGGGGCAAGTGCAGGGCACCGTGGCCCCTAACAGCCTGCGGCCTCGGTTGACGCGTGGTGTTTGATTGGACGTGGGCGTCTCCGCTTCCCCATGCTGCCTCGGCAACTGCCCGACTTGACGAGTCTTTGCTGCATGCAGAAAAAGATCATTATTACCTTAGATCGTGGAAGCCAGCGGTTGGCCTCCCCTTGGCTATAAATGGGAAGAGGGGGCGGACCCCCTGTCACCCATCTCTTCCTTCGCTTCTCCCGCTCCTTGTTCTGCCTTGCTTCATCGCTTGCTGCATCGACCATGGAGCCAATACGGAGGTTCTCAGTCGCGGAGAAGGGAAAGACCCCCCTCAACGAGCCTGAGCCACTTCTGCCGAAGAAGAGGCTGTCCCATCGTCGCGAAATAGTCGTGAGGCCGGAGGTGTCAAAGCCATGGTACGAGAGGCCACCTCCCAGGTACCCGCTGCCCCTGTATGCCCGAGCCGAGGGCTTCGGAGGGAGGAGCGGAGAACGACGCCATCCTCGCCGTGGCCATGGTCGCCGCGCCGCGATGGCACACACCGCAGACTCCTCGCACGAATTCGTGCTATGGGCGGCGATGCCTCTGCGCACTTGGATTAGCTTCCCGTGGTTCTTCGCCGCCGAGATGCCGCCAAGGGGCCCCCTCGAGCTTTGGCTGCAGCACGCCGACTACGACGCCCCAGTGATTGGGGCAGAGGTTGAAGCCGTCTCCTCTAGGAGGATCTTCATGACTCGCGGCTGGGGCGAGGTCGCTCGAGTCTACCGTGCGTAAGGCGCCCTTGCCATCCACTTTGAGTACAATGACGCCTCCACGATGTTCTTCAAGGTCTTCGATGAGGAAGGCCGCCGCTTGGACTGCTGCCCTGAAGGAGGGGTTGCTAGGACGGCGCAATGGCGGATGCCGAGCCTGCCGCTGGCCTCGCCAGCAGCTCCTCCAGCGCCAGCGGTGACTCCTGGTGGTCCAGCGACTCTCCCGAGCTCGATGAGGCTCCGGAGAAAAGCGACGACAGCTATGTGCCCCTGAGCTCTCGCCGCGCTTGGAGCAAGGCCGCGGCATCCGACCGTCGCCGTCGCTGATCTGGATGAGGTTGGCTCCGGCCTCCGGAAGCCCACTATTGATGATGGAGTCAGCGGCGTTTGGCGCATGTAGATAGGGCCTCTAGAAACTTCCTTCTTTTATTCCCTGCAAGGAATCAAGACAGACCCCGTGTGGGCGTGTAAAGGGTCTGTAATGTCTTTTGTTGATATTATCCTCATTATGAAAATTTGGAAACGCATGTCCTGCTTCGACTCGGTCTCCCCTTTCCAACCCCGCGGCAGCTTGGTGGTCTACACCGACAGGTCCCGATCCCCAGGCAGGCTGCAGCCGTCGCTGGTATGCCAGGTCGCGATGCCGTGGTCAAGGCCAGGATGTGAGCGGCCCGAGGTCCAGTAAGAGCTCCTGAGGCGCAATGCTCAAGAGGTCCCCATTAGCACGCAAGCAACCACCTTAGGATGGGAAAGGGAGGCGACGTTGCCGGAGCAGGGCAGCGAACGACGAGAATCTTATGGGGTAGCGCTCGGCCGGCCCGGGTGCGGGACTTATCTTGGTAGCCCGGAGCTGCTTCCTCGTGCCATGCCAGACTCGTGTGCAGACGATCGTAATGTAGCCAGGTTAGGTCCGTGCGAGCCTCCTCCCTTCTCTGCGCTCTTCTACGTGCTCTACGTCCTCAGGTCCCAGCCCTAGAGTGAGCTCAGCCACCACTGGTATGCCAGGTCGCGGTGCCTTGGTCAAGGCCAGGGGCTGAGAGTTGGAGAGCCAGTAAGATCTCCTGAGTCGCGATGCTCAGGAGCCCCCTTTTTACGCGCAAGCGAATTGCATGGGAGAAGAGGGAGCCCACGATACCGCCCGTTCTAGTCCTCAGGAGGTTCCTGCAAGTTAGTGCGAGGAAGGACACAAAATACCGCTATGGTTCCAGTATGCCACTGGTTGCTTCGCAAGGAGGTGAAGGCACTGAGGGTCCGGTGAGGTGACGTCCGCGGGCGGGCCGCGAGCCACAGCTCGACAGCTCAGATTTGTCAGCGTTGTAGGGACGGACCCGAGCACAAGCGCCGTGCCGGCATGAGAGGCTCCCGTGGCGGGCGATAATCAAGCGGGTAGTGATGATAGGTAGCTTATGCATGGAAAGAAAACTAGCTGAGGTAAATGCAAGAACGATACATGCCACTGGGTCGGACCCGAGCGGCCTGGGGAAGGTGCAGCCCGGGGGTGACCCTAGCAGGGTGAACTAAAGATGCAAGTGGATACATGCCACAGGGACAGGCCCATGCGACCTGGGAATAATGCAGCACAAGGGGCGCTCCCAGCTGAATGAACATGGAAAATGTCACCTGGTTTGGTTGTCGAAGGAGTGTTGGGGTAGCTGAAGGCGCGCGCTGAAGAAGTCGCTCCTCACGAGCCGTCGAGACCCTGAGCCTCGGGAGGCTCTGGGGGCTCAGGTGGCCTCCTGAGGACCGTCTCCATCTCCGCCAGGACCGCGTGATGCCTGGCTTCCTGTGTTACCAAGATGCTCCGTAGATTGGGCTGGAAGGCGGCTGCGGCGCTTGGCAGGCCGAACGGCATGCGCAAATAGCTGTGAATTGGACCGTCACACTGACCAGCACGCGAAGGGCAGAAGCGCTCCTGAGACGCAGCCCTGTTGAGCCCTGGGATGTTGATGCAGACGCGCAGCTCACCATCCTCGCCCGGGTGGGGAGCTACACCAGGTGGGCGGTGGTCGCCGTGCATTGCCCTTGCTTCCAAGAGCTCCTGAGTAGTCTTGACGGTGAACTCATGAGCGCCGAGCGCTCCTTGCCCGGTGCACTCATGAGGGAAACGTGCCGCGAAGCACGCCTCCACCTGGTGCCCGAGCGCCTCCATCATGATCTTAGCCAGGTCTGAGGCCCTCCAGAAGAGAGCTCCTGAGCCCTGCCCGAGGAGGGCGCCAGGCGCGCCGTCCAATGCGAGGGAGGGAGGCGCCCCAGGCATGGGCGCCGATCCTGAGGTGGCGCTGCCAGAGGCGCCGCTCCCCTGAGGCCTAGTGCAGAGTAGCTGCTTCTTCTTGGGGTTGGCCTCAGGAGGGTACTGCACACACGCGCTGTCAGGGTCTTCAACTGCTGCGGCTTGGAAGGCGCGCTCGAGGGAGCACACTGCGTCTCTTTCTTCACAGGGGACTGTGATGATTCCGCTGCTTCCGGGCATCTTGAGGACGTTGTAGCCATGGTGGGTGACTGCCATGAATTTGGCTAGCGCTAGGTACCCAAGGATGGCATTGTACGGCAGGGAGATGTGGGCGACGTCGAAGTCGATGAGCTCGGTGTGCTAGTTGTCGCGCTGACCAAAGGTGATAGGGATACAAACTTGCCCTATCGGGGTGGTGGGGCCGTCAGTCACTCCTGAGAAGGGCATGGTGGGCTGAAGCTGATCGTATGGCACTTGAAGGTTGTCGAACGTCTCGGCGGACAGGACCTTGAGCCCTATGCCGCCATCGATGAGGGTCTTGGTGACTTGGACATTGCTGATAACGGGTGAACAAAGCATCGGGAGGACGCCGGCGGTTGCCGCACATTTGAGTTGGTCTGCCGAGCTAAAGGTGATGGCGTACTTGGAACATCTGAGCGGGCGCGTGGCCTCGAGCTTGGGGAGGGCTGCATTCACCTCGCGAGAGAACTACTTGAAGATGCGCTGGGAAGCCGGGGCCTGAGCACCACCCAAGATGCAAGCGATGGCACGCGGCTCCTGGAAGCCCCCAGCCCCTTCGTCCTGTTGGTGGTCGTCGTTCCTCCTTGGCGGTGGCGGCAACAGAGGAAGGCTGGGATTACCCTGAGGACGGTCCTCATGAGGCTAGTCCCTCTAGGCGCCCTCATAAGGCTGGCCCTGCCAGCGGTCCTTGTGAGGCTGGTCATGCCACTCCTGGTGGGGCCCGCGATCATCGTAATGTCCTCCACCTCGTCCACTTCCTCGGCCGTAACCCCAGTCGCTGCGCTCGGGGCGTCGACCGAAGCGTCCATCTCGAATGGCCCTGAGCTCTTAACAATCGTCGGTGTTGTGGCTGCGCATGTTGTGGAAGGCGCAGAACATACGACTGCCCTTGGACGACTCAGGGAGGTCCCGGCCGCGCTTTGTGTCTGGCTCTGCCGCGAGTAAGGCCACTCCTTTGCACTTCATGTCCTTGACCTTGGCCTTCTTCTCCTCTGGATCTGCAGTAGGGAGCTCGAGGAGGGAGAGACGCCCCTCCTCAGCTCTTGTGCACTTGGTTGCTATGTTGAACAGCTCCGAAGTCGCGCACAGCTCCTCATGGATGGCGAGCTCCTCCTTCATCTTGATGTCATGGACCATCAGAAAACGCTGAGATGATGGCCTCGTCCGTCACCTTGGGGATCTTGAGATGCACGCTGTTGAAGCACTTGATGTACTTCTGCAGGGTCTCTCCCGGCCGTTGCTTGATGCGGCGCAGGTCACCCGCGGCCGGAGGTCGGTTGCGTGTGCCCTGGAAGTTGGCGACGAAGCGGTCGCGCATCTCACCCCAGGAGGAGATCGAGCCTGGAGGCAGGTTCAGGAGCCACGAGAGGGCGCTGTCCTTGAGAGCCATGGGAAACTAGTTCGCCATGACCTTTTCATCGCTGTTGGCCGCCTCGATGCTCAGCTCGTAAAGCTGCAGGAACTCTGCGGGGTCGGGGGTGCTGTCGTAGCATGGAGGCAGGTCCAGCTTGAACTTGCCTGGCCAGACGATGCTACACGACTCAGGAACGAGAGCCCGGCAGCCTGCGGTGGACACCGGGGCCTTCTGCAGGGGCGGAGCCTGCCCATGATGCCCGCGCACCGCCACCACAGGTGGCACGCGGTCTTGTCGTGGTGCTAGGAGCGCTGGAGTGGTTTATTACGGCCGGGGAACCTCTCGGCAACTTCCTTCTTCGTGCGTGAGCACACGACGTGGTGGATCATGCGGTGGGACCGCACGTCTTGCGGCGAGGACGCCATCTTGACGCGGAGGAGGCGGAGGCGCTTCATGAGCCGCGCGTCTCGGCGCGAGGGCGCCGTCTTGGTGGGGAGGAGGCGGATGCGGTCCGTGAGCTACATTGCCCGCAGCTAGAGGTGGGTGAGGCAGCGAGAGGGATGGTGCAGGAGAACCTCCAGCGGCGCTGACGAGCTCAGCGATGCGGTCCAACCAGTCCTCGTAGAGGTCATCGCCCGGGTGGTAACTGATGTCTACTACACAACCTTCTTCTTGTAGACGTTGTTGGGCCTCCAAGTGCAGAGGTTTGTACGACTGTAGCAAATTTCCCTCAAGTGGATGACCTAAGGTTTATCAATCCATAGGAGGCGTAGGATGAAGATGGTCTCTCTCAAGCAACCCTGCAACCAAATAACAAAGAGTCTCTTGTGTCCCCGACACACCCAATACAATGGTAAATTGTATAGGTGCACTAGATCAGCGAAGAGATGGTGATACAAGTGGTATATGGATGGTAGATAAAGGTATTTGTAATCTGAAAATATTAAAACAGCAAGGTAACTAATGATAAAAGTGAGCGTAAACGGTATTGCAATGCGTTGAAACAAGGCCTAGGGTTCATACTTTTGCTAGTGCAAGTTCCCTCAACAATAATCACATAATTGTATCATATAACTATCCCTCAACATGCAACAATGAGTCACTCCAAAGTCACTAATAGCGGAGAACGAACGAAGAGATTATGGTAGCGTACGAAACCACCTCAAAGTTATTCTTTCCAATCAATCCGTTCGGCTATTCCTATAAGTGTCACAAATAGCCCTAGAGTTCGTAATAGAATAACACCTTAAGACACAAATCAACCAAAACCCTAATGTCACCTAGATACTCCAATGTCACCTCAAGTATCCGTGGGTATGATTATACGATATACATCACACAATCTCAAATTCATCTATTCAACCAACAAATAGAACCTCAAAGAGTGCCCCAAAGTTTCTACCAGAGAATCATGACGAAAACATGTGACAACCCCTATGCATAGGTTCATGGGCAGAACCCGCAAGTTGATCACCAAAACAAACATCAAGTGAATCACGTGGTATCCCATTGTCACCACAGATACGCACGGCAAGACATACATCAAGTGTTCTCAAATCTTTAAAGACTCAATCCGATAAGATAACCTCATAGGGAAAAATCAATCCATTACAAGAGAGTAGAGGGGGAAGAAAACATCATAGGATCCAAATATAATAGCAAAGCTCGCGATACATCAAGATCGTATCACCTCAAGAACACGAGAGAGAGAGAGATCAAACACATAGCTACTGGTACATACCCTCAGCCCCGAGGGAGAACTACTCCCTCCTCGTCATGGAGAGCACCGGGATGATGAAGATGGCCACCGAAGAGGGATTCCCCCTCCGGCAGGGTGCCGGAATGGGTCTAGATTGGCTTTTGGTGTCTACGGAGGCTTCTGGCGGCGGAACTCCCGATGTATTGTGCTCTCCGATATTTTTAGGGTACGTGGGTATATATGGGTGAAAGAGATACGTCAGGGGAGGCATGAGGGGCCCACGAGGGTGGAGGGCACGCCCAGGAGGGGTGGGTGTGCCCCCTACCTCGTGGCCTCCTCGAAGCTTCCCTTACGTGCACTTCAAGTCTTTTGGGCTTCTTTCCTTCCGAAAATGGGTTCCGTGAAGTTTCAGGTCAATTGGACTCCGTTTGGTTTTCCTTATCTTCGAAACCCTAAAACAAGGTAAAAACAGAAACTGGCACTGGGCTCTGGGTTAATGGGTTAGTCCCAAAAATGATATAAAAGTGTATAATAAAGCCCATAAACATCCAAAACAGTAGATAATATAGCATGGAGCAATCAAAAATTATAGATACGTTGGAGACGTATCAGTAACGCAGGAGCTCGCATGCCATGAGCAGCACGGCCTGCACGTCTGTGGGTGGCCGACGAGCCAGCCGGAGCCAGCGACGGGGTGGCAGTGCGGCCGCCCTGCCGCACGGAGGGGTGCAGTGAGGAGGCCTGCTACTCGTTTGCCGCCGGGCCGGTGGTGGCATTGGCAACAGGGGATGGAGAACGATGGGGAGGCCCGCCGACAGGGGCCGTCTGAGCGACACCGGCGGCGAGGGCGGCCCGGCGCTCGGCGCGGGCTCGGCGCACGTCCTACATGAGTGTGGTGAAGCGAAGGGACGCGGATCAGCAGAAGGAAAGTTTCGGCGCACCCCTACCCGGCGCGCCAAATGCCGGATTTTGGGTTCCGGCAAAACCCTTGAGGTTCGAACAATGGGGTGCACACGAAGATATTTCCCCCTCTAGCTCTCGCCCTCACCACAATCTCAAGTCTTGCGCGTCGAACTCGTAGAACAAAGGGACACAAGATTTATACTGTTTTGGGCCACCGTTGCGGTGTAATACCCTAGTCTAGAGTGGTGTGGTGGATTGCCTCGTGGGCTCAGGATGAACAGTTACAAGGGGAAGAACGGCCTCCTGAGGAGAGGTGTTCTTGTGCTTGGCGACGTTGTGTGGTGTCTGGTAGTCTGAATGATCCTCCCTCTTTGCTAAGGTGGTGGCTAGTCCTATTTATAGAGGCCCTTGTCCTCTTCCCAAATATTGAGCAGGAAGGGATCCCACAACGGCCAAGTTTGAAGGGGGACAACTAGTACAAGTTATCCTGACAAAAGTAGTCTTCGCCTGTGATACGTCTCCAACGTATCTATTATTTTTGATTGTTCCATGCTATTATATTATCTGTTTTGGATGTTAATGGGCTTATTTATACACTTGTATATTATTTTTGAGACTAACCAACTAACCCAAGGCCTAGTGCAAATTGCTGTTTTTTGCCTATTTCAGTGTTTCGCAGAAAAGGATTATCAAACGGAATGAAACCTTCGGGAGAGTTATTTTTGGAACAAATGTGATCCAGAGGACTTGGAGTGGATGTCAAGAAATCAACGAAGAGGCCACGAGGTAGGGAGGCAGGCCTGCCCCCATGGGCGCGCCCCCACCCTCGTCGGCCCCTCGTGGCTCCACCGACCTACTTCTTCCTCCTATATATGGCTACATACCCCGAAAACATCCGAGAGCACCACGAAACCCTATTTCCACCACCGCAACCTTCTGTACCCAAGAGATCCCATCTTGGGGCCTTTTCCGGAGCTCCACTGGAGGGGGAGTCGATCATAGAGGGCTTCTACATCAACACCATAGCCTCTCTTCGATGATGTGTTAGTAGTTTACTACAGACCTTCGGGTCCATAGTTATTAGCTAGATGGCTTCTTCTCTCTCTTTGGATCTCAATACAATGTTCTCCTCGATCTTCTTGGAGATCTATTTGATGTAGCTCTTTTTGCGGTGTGTTTATTGAGATCCGATGAATTGTGGGTTTATGATCAAGTTTATATATGAACAATATTTGATTCTTCTCTGAAATATTTTATGTATGATTGGTTATCTTTGCAAGTCTTTTCGAATTATCAGTTTGGTTTGGCCTACAAGATTGATCTTTCTTGCAATGGGAGAAGTGCTTAGCTTTGGGTTCAATCTTGCGGTGTCCTTTCCCAGTGACAGCAGGGGCAGCAAGGCACGTATTGTATTGTTGCCATCAAGGATAAAAAGATGGTGTTTATATCATATTGCTTGAGTTTATTCCTCTACATCATGTCATCTTGCCTAATGTGTTACTCTGTTCTTATGAACTTAATACTCTAGATGCATGCTGGATAGCGGTCGATGTGTGGAGTAATAGTAGTAGATGCAGAATCGTTTCGGTCTACTTGTCACGGACGTGATGCCTATATACATGATCATGCCTAGATATTGTCATAATTATGCACTTTTCTATCAATTGCTCGACAGTAATTTGTTCACCCACCGTAATACTTATGCTATCTTGAGAGAAGCCACAAGTGAAACCTATGGCCCCCGGGTCTATCTTTTATCATATAAGTTTTCAATCTATTTTATTTTGCAATCTTTACTTACAATCTATATCATAAAAATGCCAAAAATATTTATCTTATTATTATTATCTCTATCAGATCTCACACTCGTAAGCGAGCGTGAAGGGATTGACAACCCCTTTATCGGGTTGGTTGCGAGGTTCTTATTTGTTTGTGTAGGTACGAGGGTCTTGTGTGTAGTCTCCTACTGGATTGATACATTTGTTCTCAAAAACTGAGGGAAATACTTACGCTACTTTGCCGCATCACCCTTTCCTCTTTAAGGGAAAACCAACACAGTGCTCAAGAGGTAGCACCCTGCGAAAGGCTCTGGTGGTGACGCCGACTTGGGCTCCACGGTGACCTCCGTACTATCGTCCTGCTGGTCTTGGTCTTGTTGCACCGATATGGTAACCTTTGCTTGATTCCTCGGGACTCCGCGCCTGAGCTTGCTGGCGCCCGCCTGGCCTTGGTCGTCATGGCTTATGTCACGGGGACCTCGCGAGGTCTCTCTTGCCTTGATCTCTCCTCCCCTCATGAGCCAGCCTGGTGAGGCTGCCCCCGAGGGGGTCTTGCGTCATCCGCCTCACGAGGCTTGGCCCTCGCGAGGGTCTTGAGTGCTTGCTGGTGAAGATGGGCCGCACAGGGCCGCTGGTGGAGCCACGCCGTGGGACGCAGGCAGGCAAGTCTAGGGACCCCCCGTTCCTAGAACGCCGACAAGCAAGTGATCTTATTTTGCACTGCATGTATGCTTCTGTTCTTGATCTGTAATCTAGTGGTGTGGTGAACCTACCCACTACTACACAATGTCATATTCTGCAATGTCTTAACTACGAACAATGTCATATCATTCTACTATTATTTAAACCATCTCTTCATTTGCCAATATGAAATGGGATAAATTGACATCACACTAACCATTGATACTTATGAGTTCTTGATCTGTAATCCAGTGGTGTCATGAAGCTGCCAACTCCTTCGCAATGTCATTTCCTACCATGTCTTAACCCGAACAATACCATATTGTGTTGATGCTATTTTAAACTGTGTCACTTTATTCGTCAATAAGAAATGTGATGAATTGTCAGCACTGATATTTATATGTGCAAAACCTGTCATATGCTTGCTTGTTTCTCTTTCAGAGTGAGGAGGATATAAGCATCAAACAAGCGCAGTCTCATCAGCTTGCTCAGCTGCTTGCACTGCAGCTCCTGAACAGGGCTAACCTTTCTTGAACTCTATTGAAGTGCTATCGGTTTTATATATTATTGCGTTGGCGTGTTTATTTGCACTGGTGGCGATCTTTGATGCCCAGTGTATGTAATCTGTTGTCTGCTTGTGCTTTATTATCATAGGGCGAACTTTGATACCCAGTGGATGTAATATGCCGTAATTTCTTTATTGTATAGTCTAGGTTTTTTCTTATTCACAATGCTGTAGTTATTTTACTGTATATATATCATTTCTTCCCTCCATGAAAAGTAAACCGGCCAAACCGTAAAGTCATGGTACATAATCGGGCCGTCATGCAAATCACTATGTATGGGCCGCATCATGGGCCCAGTCATCGTGGTCCGTTAACAAGCCTAAATGTAAACTGGCCCACTAGTAGTTTCGGGCCTTTAATAGGCTGAGTAAACTGCCGACCCTATTTTTGCAAGAAAATTGAATGGGCTTTTAGTAAGCTGAAAAGTAGGTTGGGCCTGAAACATGCCGAACAGCTCACGGGCTGACAGCAGGCCGAAACAGACCCCGGCCCATGATTGTGCCAATCACATCACGGGTCATTAACATGCCAAAATTGTCTTGGTCCTTGTTTGGCCCAATCAAATTATCGGCTGTGAGTAGGCCGGATGCAAAGCGGGGCATAGTTAGGCCCAACTATATGGCGGGCTTTTAACAGGCCAAAATAAATATAGGGCCGAAATGTTAAACGGGCCTTTAAAAGGCCGAAACTAATATCAGGTCGTATTAATAAATGGGCCTTTAGCAAATAGAAATCCTAACCGGGCCTCAAGTGGGCCCAAAATCACAACGTCCAGTTGATGGGCCGAATCTGGTATGGGCCATAATTTAGCCAAAGGATCTTAAAGGGCCGGATCTAATATGGGCCGTAATATAGCCCAAAACGTGGTAGGATATTAACAGGCCGGATCTCATATGCGTCCTTATTAGGCCCAGAACGTGGTAGGCTGCTAATGGACCAGATCAAATATGGGCCGACATTTGGCCCAAAACATGCCGGCCTGTTAATAGGCCGGCTCACTAGTGTTTTCAAAATCTTGTGGGCCTTTAGCTGGGCCGACCGATTATGATCTGCAAAATCTTGTGGGCCTTTAGTTGGGCCGGCCCATTTAATCTTTATGGGCCACTTTTCGGCCGGTCCACGTGTCAACATATCATAGGCGCATCTCGCCCATTGGATGAGTGACACATGTGCCAACGCGGAGCTGACACGTGGTTCCGTTGTCCAATGAGAATTTTACACGTGGAAAATCGCCATTGGTCGTGGTTGTTAGCGGGTTATCAGATCCAAAACCGGACTCGATAGCTTAACGGCGACCCATTACGGTGGAAGCCACGTGTCGTTTACCCTTGACGAAAGCACTTCCATGACGCGCCATTTATCATCATGGAAGTGGACACTTCTGTGATGATAATTTTGGTAATGTCATAGAACACTTCTACGACAGCGCATGTATGACTATCTTAATTCTGTCATAAAATTGTCATGGATGCACATGCATGATAGAAAACGTGACCTACTGTGACAAACACATATCATCACGAAGTGTATTTTTTTGTAGTGATATCATGTGTTTTCTCTGCTTACTCCCCCCTCTCTAAATCATGTGGTTATGTTCTCTCGGCCCATGAAATCAGTGTAATTAAGATCTATTAGATGCATCTACTGTATTGATTGTTTGAATGCTATCCGTATAGGGTTCTAGTGATTAATTATTTGTTCTGTACAAATGTTTTTTGCTAATAATCCGACTAGGGTTAGTGTGCATGCTAATAATTCATGGCCAGATCTTGAGAATTGATTTTGAATGTCCTACATGTATGTTTCTGCCATTTTTTCTTTTATATTGGTATGCACACAGATGAGGCTCCGGCCATCGCCACCGCGGGATATAGATCTTGGACCCGACTACATGGCCAGAAGCGGACACACCCCATGGACCTGAGGAACCAGTAGAATCTCCGGCGGACCGCATCAGCGATCTCCCCGACACCATCCATGGGAAATTGTCTACCTTCTCCCCACCAAGGATGGCTGCCGCACACAAGTCCTCCCATCTCGGTGGCGCACTCAGTGGCGCGCCATGCCTCTTAATCTCGACTTCCCGGAGCAGCCATCATCTCCTCCCACCAGGGCTCCGTTCAACACATCTGCATCCCGGCATGCTACCTGTTGGACATACCCTGCATTGTGGCCGCCTCGCTGACATCCCATCAACTCGATAAATTCCTGTAGCTTGAGTTCAACCATTACTATAGCGATAGGTAACCACCAAGAGCTGCATCTGTGCCCTCACCATCGATGCCCATCTCATGGTTTTCCTCCTCTCTCCACACCGCCACCTTGACCCGGTGCCATCTAGTAGACAATCTGGTACAAATACTTCAACTGCCATTGCTGAAAAAACTTGCGCTCGTGTTGGTTGATCTATTGGTGGCCTCACTGCACAACAACATCCATGTCGGCATTCTGGGAATAGGGGTCCCAAGACTTGCCTTCCTGCGGCCCACGGCGTGGCTCTGCGAGCTGGCCCGTACAGCCCATCTTCACCAACAAGCATTCAAGACCCTCGCGAGGGGCCAAGCCTTGCGAGGCGGACGACACAAGACCTCCTCAGGAGTGGCCTCACCAGGCTGGCTCGCGAGGGGCGGAGAGATCAAGGCAAGGCAAACCTCACGAGGTTCCAATGACATGAGCCATGACGATCGAGACCAGGCGGGCGACAGCGCGCATAGTGTCCTTGATTCCTCTCTGGTGCTAAGGAGGCAAGCGCAGACGAAGAGTACCGAGGCGTCAAGCAAAGGTTTGAAGGAAATATGCCCTAGAGGCAATAATAAAGTTCTTATTTATTTCCTTATATCATGATAAATTTTTATTATTCATGCTAGAATTGTATTAACCGGAAACATAATACATGTGTGAATACATAGACAAACAGAGAGTCACTAGTATGCCTCTACTTGACTAGCTCGTTGATCAAAGATGGCTATGTTTCCTAACCATAGACATGAGTTGTCATTTGATTAATAGGATCACATCATTAGGAGAATGATGTGATTGACTTGACCCATTCCGTTAGCATAGCACTTGATCGTTTAGTTTGTTGCTATTGCTTTCTTCATGACTTATACATGTTCGTATGACTATGAGATTATGCAACTCTCGTTTACCGGAGGAACACTTTGTGTGCTACCAAACGTCACAACATAACTGGGTGATTATAAAGGTGCTCTACAGGTGTCTCCGAAGGTACTTGTTGGGTTGGCGTATTTCGAGATTAGGATTTGTCACTCCGATTGTCGGAGAGGTATCTCTGGGCCCTCTCGGTAATGCACATCACTTAAGCCTTGCAAGCATTGCAACTAATGAGTTAGTTGCAGGATGATGTATTATGGAATGAGTAAAGAGACTTGCCAGTAATGAGATTGAACTAGGTATTGAGATATCGACGATCGAATCTCGGGCAAGTAACATACCGATGACAAAGGGAACAACGTATGTTGTTATGCGGTCTGACTGATAAAGATCTTCGTAGAATATGTGGGAGCCAATATGAGCATCCAGGTTCCGCTATTGGTTATTGACCGGAGACGTGTCTCGGTCATGTCTACATTATTCTTGAACCCGTAGGGTCCGCACGCTTAAGGTTTCGATGACAGTTATATTATGAGTTTATGAATTTTGATGTACCGAAGGAGTTCGGAGTCCCGGATGAGATCGGGGACATGACGAGGTGTCTCGAAATGGTCGAGACATAAAGATCGATATATTGGACGACTATATTCGGACATCGGAAAGGTTCCGAGTGATTCGGGTATTTTTCGGAGAACCGGAGAGTTACAAGAATTCGCCGGGGAGTATATGGGCCTTATTGGGCCATACGGGAATAGAGGAGAGAGGCCAAAAGGAAGGAGGCACGCGCGCCCCCTCTGGTTCGAATTGGACAAGGGGTGCAGCCCACTTTTCCTTGTTCCTCTCCCCCTCTTTCCTTCTCTCCTACTCCAACAAGGGAAGGAGGAGTCCTACTCCCGGTGGGAGTAGGACTCCCCCCTTGGCGCGCCCTCCTCCTAGGCCGGCCACCTTCCCCCCTTGCTCCTTTATATAGGGGGTAGGGGGGCACCCCAAAGACACAACAATTGATCATTGATCTCTTAGCCATGTGCGATGCCCCCCTCCACCATAATCTTCGATAATATTGTAGCGGTGCTTAGGCGAAGCCCTACGACGGTAGAACATCAAGATCGTCACCACGTTGTTGTGCTGACGGAACTCTTCCCCGACATTCTGCTGGATCGGAGTTCGGGGATCGTCATTGAGCTGAACGTGTGCTAGAACTCGAAGGTGCCATAGTTTCGGTGCTTGATTGGTCGGGCCGTGAAGACGTACGACTACATCAACCGCGTTGTGCTAACGCTTCCGCTTTCGGTCTACGAGGGTACGTAGACAACACTCTCCTCTCTCGTTGCTATGCATCACCATGATCTTGCGTGTACGTAGGAAAATTTTGAAATTACTACGTTCCCCAACAGTGGCATCAGAGCCAGGTTTTATGCGTTGATGTAATATGCACGAGTAGAACACAAGTGAGTTGTGGGTGATATAAGTCATACTGCTTACCAGCATGTCATACTTTGGTTCGGCGGTATTGTTGGATGAAGCGGCCCGGACCGACATTACGCGTACGCTTATGCGAGACTCGTTCTACCGACGTGCTTTGCACATAGGTGGCTGGCAGGTGTCAGTTTCTCCAACTTTAGTTGAACCGAGTGTGGCTATGCCCGGTCCTTGCGAAGGTTAAAACAACACCAACTTGACAAACTATCATTGTGGTTTTGATGCGTAGGTAAGAACGGTTCTTGCTAAGCCCGTAGCAGCCACGTAAAATTTCCAACAACAGAGTAGAGGACGTCTAACTTGTTTTTGCAGGGCATGTTGTGATGTGATATGGTCAAGACATGATGCTAAATTTTATTGTATGAGATGATCATGTTTTGTAACCGAGTCATCGGTAACTGGCAGGAGCCATATGGTTGTCGCTTTATTGTATGCAATGCAATCGCGCTGTAATGCTTTACTTTATCACTAAGCGGTAGCGATAGTCATGGAAGCATAAGATTGGCGAGACGACAACGATGCTACGATGGAGATCAAGGTGTCGCGCTGGTGACGATGATGATCATAACGGTACTTCAGAGATGGAGATCACAAGTACAAGATGATGATGGCCATATCATATCACTTATATTGATTGCATGTGATGTTTATCTTTTATGCATCTTGTCTTGCTTTGATTGGCGGTAGCATTATAAGATGATCCCTCACTAAATTATCAAAGTATAAGTGTTCTCCCTGAGTATGCACCGTTGCGAAAGTTCTTCGTGCTGAGACACCACGTGATAATCGGGTGTGATAGGCTCTACATTCAAATACAACGGGTGCAAAACAGTTGCACATGCGGAATACTCAGGTTAAACTTGACGAGCCTAGCATATAACAGATATGGCCTCGGAACACGGAGACCGAAAGGTCGAGCGTGAATCATATAGTAGATATGATCAACATAGTGATGTTCATCATTGAAACTACTCCATCTCACGTGATGATCGGACAAGGTTTAGTTGATTTGGATCATGTGATCACTTAGAGGATTAGAAGGATGTCTATCTAAGTGGGAGTTCTTAAGTAATATGATTAATTGAACTTTAATTTATCATGAACTTAGTCCTGGTAGTATTAGCATATCTATGTTGTAGATCAATTGCTCGCGATATTGCTCCCCGTTTAATTTTTTATATATTCCTAGAGAAAACTATGTTGAAAAATGTTAGTAGCAATGATGCGGATTGGATCCGTGATCTGAGGGTTAACCTCATTGCTGCACAGAAGAATTATGTCCTTGATGCACCGCTAGGTGACAAACCTATTACAGGAGCAGATGCAGACGTTATGAACGTTTGTCTAGCTCAATATGATGACTACTTGATAGTTTAGTGCACCATGCTTAATGGCTTAGAATCGGGACTTCAAAGACGTTTTGAACATCATGGACCATATGAGATGTTCTAGGAGTTGAAGTTAAATATTTCAAGCAAATACCCGAGTTGAGAGATATGAAGTCTCCAACAAGTTCTATAGCTAAAAGATGGAGGAGAATAGCTCAAGCAGCGAGCATATGCTCAGATTGTCTGGGTACTAAAATCGCTTGAATCAAGTAGGAGTTAATCTTACAGATAAGATAGTGATTGACAGAGTTCTCTAGTCACCATCACTAAGTTACTAGAACTTTGTGATGAACTATAGTATGCAAGGGATTACGAAAACGATTCCCGTGCTCTTCGTGATGTTGAAATCGACGAAGGTAGAAATCAAGAAAGAGCATCAACTGTTGATGATTGACAGAACACTAGTTTCAAGAAAAGGGCAAAGGGAAAGAAAGGGAACTTCAAGTAGAATGACAAGCAAGTTGTCACTCCCATGAAGAAGCCCAAAGCTGGACCAAAGCCTGAAACCGAGTGCTTCTACTACAAAGGAAATGATCACTGGAAGCGGAAATTCCCTGAATATTTGGTGGATAAGAAAGATGGCAAAGTGAACAAAGGTTATATTTGATATACAGGTTATTGATGTGTGCCTTACTAGTGTTTATAGTAGCCCCTGAGTATTTGATACTTGTTCGGTTGCTAAAATTAGCAACTCGAAACAGGAGTTACAGAATGAACAAAGACAAGTTAAGGGTGAAGTGACGATGTGTGTTGGAATTGGTTCCAAGATTGATATGATCATCATCGCACACTCCCTATACTTTCAGGATTAGTGTTGAATCTAAATAAGTGTTATTTGGTGTTTACGTTGAGCATAAATATGATTTGATCATGTTTATTGCAATACAGTTATTCATTTAAGTTAGAGAACAATAGTTGTTCTGTTTACATGAATAGAACCTTCGATGTTCATACACACCAACAAAAATTGTTTGTTGGATCTCGATCGTAGTGATACACATATTCATAATATTCAAGCCAAAAAGATGCAAAGTTAATGATGATAATGCAACTTATTTGTGGCACTGCCGTTTAGGTCATATTGGTGTAAAGCGCATGAAGAAAATCCATGCTGATGGGCTTTTGGAATCACTTGATTATGAATCGGTTGATGCTTGCGAACCATGCCTCATGGGCAAGATGACTAAGACTCTGTTCTCTAGAACAATGGAGCAAGCAACAGATTTGTTGGAAATCATACATACTGATGTATGTGGTCCGATGAATATTGAAGCTCACGGCAGGTATCATTATTTTCTGATCTTCACAGATGATTTGAGCAGATGAGTATATCTACTTGATGAAACAAAAGTCTGAAATATTTGAGAAGTTCATATAATTTCAGAGTGAAGTGGAAAATCATCGTAACAAGAAAATAAAGTTTCTACGATCTGATCGTGTAGGAGAATAACGATCTGATTGTGCAGGAGAATATTTGAGTTACGAGTTTGGCCTTCAGTTAAAACAATGTGAAATAGTTTCACTACTCACGCCACCCGGAACACCATAGTGTAATGGTGTGTCCGAACATCGTAACCGTACTTTATTAGATATGGTGCGATCTATGATGTCTCTTACCGATCTACCACTATCATTTTGGGTTTATGCATTAGTGACAGCTGCATTCACGTTAAATAGGGACCATCAAAATTCGTTGAAACAACACCGTATGAACTATGGTTTGGCAAGAAACCTAAGCTGTCGTTTCTTAAAGTTTGAGGTTGCAATGCTTATGTGAAAAAGTTTCAACCTGGTAAGCTCAAACCCAAATCGGAGAAATGCATCTTCATAAGATACCCAAAAGAAAATGTTGGGTACGCCTTCTATCACAGATCCGAAGGCAAGATATTCATTGGTGAGAATGGATCCTTTCTAGAGAAGGAGTTTCTCTCAAAAGAAATGAGTGGGAGGAAAGTAGAATTTGATGAGGTAACTGTACCTGCTCCCTTATTGGAAAGTAGTTCATCACAGAAATATGTTCCTGTGACTACTACACCAATTAGCGAGGAAGCTAATCATGATGATCATGTAACTTCAGATCAAGTTGCTACCGAACCTCGTAGGTAAACCAGAGTGAGATCCGCACCAGAGTGGTACGGTAATCCTGTTCTGGAGGTCATGTTACTTGACCATGACGAGCCTATGAACTATGAGGAAGCGATGATGAGCCCAGATTCCATGAAATGGCTTGAGGCCATGAAATCTGAGATGAGATCCATGTATAAGAACAAAGTATGGACTTTGATTGACTTGCCCAAAGATCGGCAAGCCATTGAGATTAAATGGATCTTAAAGAGGAAGATGGACGATGAGAGTAGTGTTACTATCTACAAAGATAGAATTGTCATGAAAAGGTTTTCGACAAGTTCAAGGTGTTGACTACGATGAGAGTTTCTCACTCGTATCTATGCTTAAGTCTGTCCGAATCATGTTAGCAATTGCCGCACTTTATGAAATCTGGCAAATGGATAAACGAAACTGCATTCCTTAATGGATTTATTAAAGAAGAGTTGTATATGATGCAACCAGAAGGTTTTGTCAATCCTAAAGGTACTAACAAAAATATGCAAGCTCCAGCGATCCATCTATGGACTAGTGCAAGCATCTCAGAGTTGGAATATACGCGTTGATAAGTTGATCAAAGCATATAGTTTTATACAGACTTGCGGTGAAGCCTGTATTTACAAGAAAGTGAGTGGGAGCACTACAGCATTTCTGATAAGCATATGTGAATGACATATTGTTGATCGAAGATAATGTAGAATTATTTTGCAAAGCATAAAGGAATGTTTGAAAGGAGTTTTTCAAAGAAAGACCTCGGTGAAGCTGCTTATATATTGAGCATAAAGATCTATAGAGATAGATCAAGACGCTTGATAAGTTTTTCAATGAGTACATACCTTGACAAGATTTTGAAGTAGTTCAAAATGGAACAGTCAAAGAAGGAGTTCTTGCCTGTGTTACAAGGTGTGAAGTTGAGTAAGACTCAAAAATCGACCACGGCAGAAGATAGAGAGAGAATGAAAGTCATTCCCTATGCCTCAGCCATAGGTTCTATAAAGTATGCCATGCTGTGTACCAGACCTATTGTATACCCTGCCCTGAGTTTGGCAAAGGAGTACAATAGTGATCTAGGAGTAGATCACTGTACATTGGTCAAAATCATCCTTAGTGGAATAAGGATATGTTTCTCGATTATGGAAGTGACAAAAGGTTCGTCGTAAAGGGTTACGTCGATGCAAATTTTGACACTGATCCAGATGACTCTAAATCTCAATCTGGATACATATTGAAAGTGGGAGCAATTAGCTAGAGTAGCTCTGTGCATAGCATTGTTGACATAGAAATTTGCAAAATACTTATGGATCTGAATGTGGCAGACCCGTTGACTAAACTTCTCTCACAAGCAAAACATGATCACACCTCAGTACTCTTTGGGTGTTAATCAAATAGCGATGTGAACTAGATTATTGACTCTAGTAAACCCTTTGGGTGTTGGTCACATGTCGATGTGAACTATGGGTGTTAATCACTTGGTGATGTGAACTATTGGTATTAAATCACATGGCGATGTAAACTAGATTATTGACTCTAGTGCAAGTGGGAGACTGAAGGAAATATGCCCTAGAGGCAATAATAAAGTTATTATTTATTTCCTTATATCATGATAAATGTTTATTATTCATGCTAGAATTGTACTAACTAGAAACATAATACATGTGTGAATACATAGAGAAACAGAGAGTCACCAGTAGGCCTCTACTTGACTAGCTCGTTGATCAAAGATGGTTATGTTTCCTAACCATAGACATGAGTTGTCATTTGATTAAAGGGATCACATCATTAGGAGAATGATGTAATTGACTTGACCCATTCCGTTAGCATAGCACTTGATCGTTTAGTTTGTTGATATTGCTTTCTTCATGACTTATACATGTTCCTATGACTATGAGATTATGCAACTCCCATTTACCGGAGGAACACTTTGTGTGCTACCAAACGTCACAACGTAACTGGGTGATTATAAAGGTGCTCTACAGGTGTCTCCGAAGGTACTTGTTGGGTTGGCGTATTTTGAGATTAGGATTTGTCACTCTGATTGTCGGAGAGGTATCTCTGGGCCCTCTCGGTAATGCACATCACTTAAGCCTTGCAAGCATTGCAACTAATGAGTTAGTTGCAGGATGATGTATTACGGAACGAGTAAAGAGACTTGTCGGTAACGAGATTGAACTAGGTATTGAGATACCGACGATCGAATCTCGGGCAAATAACATACAGATGACAAAGGGAACAACGTATGTTGTTATGCGGTCTGACCGATAAAGATCTTCATAGAATATGTGGGAGCCAATATGAGCATCCAGGTTCCGCTATTGGTTATTGAACGGAGACGTGTCTCGGTCATGTCTACATTGTTCTCGAACCCGTAGGGTCCGCACGCTTAAGGTTTCGATGATAGTTATATTATGAGTTTATGAATTTTGATGTACCGAAGGAGTTCGGAGTCCTGGATGAGATCGGGGACATGACGAGGAGTCTCGAAATGGTCGAGATGTAAAGATCGATATATTGGACGACTATATTCGGACATCAGAAAGGTTCCGAGTGATTCGGGTATTTTTCGGAGTACCGGAGAGTTACGGGAATTCGCCGGGCAGTATATGGGCCTTATTGGGCCATACGGGAATAGAGGAGAGAGGCCAAAAGGAAGGAGGCGCGCGCCCCCCCTCTGGTCCGAATTGGAGAAGGGGTGCAGCCCACTTTTCCTTGTTCCTCTCCCCCTCTTTCCTTCTCTCCTACTCCAACAAGGGAAGGAGGAGTCCTACTCCGGGTGGTAGTAGGACTCCCCCCTTGGCGCGCCCTCCTCCTAGGTCGGCCGCCTCCCCCCCCTTGCTCCTTTATATACGGGGGCAGGGGGCACCCCAAAGACACAACAATTGATCATTGATCTCTTAGCCGTGTGCGGTGCCCCCCTCCACCATAATCCTCGATAATATTGTAGCGGTGCTTAGGCGAAGCCCTGCGACGGTAGAACATCAAGATCATCACCACGCCGTTGTGCTGTCGGAACTCTTCCCCGACATTCTGCTGGATCGGAGTCTGGGGATCGTCATCGAGCTGAACGTGTGCTAGAACTCGGAGGTGCCGTAGTTTCGGTGCTTGATTGGTCGGGCCATGAAGACGTACAACTACATCAACCGCGTTGTGCTAACGCTTCCGCTTTCGATCTACGAGGGTACGTAGAAAACACTCTCCTCTCTCGTTGCTATGCATCACCATGATCTTGCGTGTGCATAGGAAAATCTTGAAATTACTACGTTCCCCAACAAGGTTGCCATATCGGTGCAACGAGACCAAGACCAGCTGGACGGCAAGACGGAGGTCACCATGGAGCCCAAGGCGGCGTCACCACCAGAGCCTTTGGCTGGCGAAGACTGCTTTTGTTAGGATAACTTGTACTAGCTGTCCCCTTTCAAATTGGCTGTTGTTGGCTCCCTTCCCGCTCAATACTTGGGGAGAGGACCAGCGCCTCTATAAATAGGATTAGCCACCACAGTAGAACCAACAAACCAGCAGGTAGAGAGAACCTCAGCCATCTCATCTTGGACTAGATCCAACCCATCCACACACCCACCAAGCACAAGAACGCCTCACCTTAGGAGGTTGTTCTTCCCCTTGTATTGTTCATCATCAGCCCAAGAGGCAATCCACCACACCACACTGGAGTAGGGTATTACACCACAACGCTGGCCCAAACCAGTATAAACCATGTGTCCTCTTTTTTGCGAGTTCGCCGAGCTTGCCTTTGAGATTGTGGCGAGGTCGAGGGCATGAGTTGGTAGGGGGAGATCTTCACCTGCACCCCAGTGTTCGAACCTTAAGGGTTTTGCCGGAACCCGAGATCAGACATTTGGCGCGCCAGGTAGGGGTGCGCCGAAGCTTTCCTTCTGTCGCTCCGCATCCTGTCGCTTCGCCACCTCCATGTCGGATGCTCGCCGAGCTCGCGCTGAGCGTCGGGCCGCCCTCGCCGCCCGCGTCGTTCAGACGGCTCCCGTCGGCGGGCAACCCTGTCATTCTCCGTCGCCTACCGCCAACGCCGTCACCGGCCCGGCGGGGAACAAGGAGCAAGCCTCCTCGCTGCACCCCTCGGTGCGGCGGGACGGCTGCACCGCTACTCCATCGCTGACCCCGGCCGGCTCGGCATCTCATGCCCGTCACGCTCCCACAGACGCGCAGGCCGCGCTACGCATGGCGCACGAGTTCCTGCGCTACCGCTCCATCAACGACCTCTATGAGGACTAGCTCGACCGCATCGCCGAGCTTGTCAGCGCCGCAGGGGGCTCCCCTGTGCCGTCCCTCTCGCTGTCTCGCCCTCCGTCGGCTGCGGGTGACGTGGCGCATGGAGCGCCTCCACCACCTCTTCCCCAAGACGGCGCCCTGGTGTGATCCATCGCGTCGGGCGCCCGTAAGCGAAGAAGGAAGCTGCCAAGAAGTCCCTCGACCGCAAGAAAACGCTCCTGCGCTCCCGGCACCACTACGACAAGACCGTGCACCGCCTGTGATGGCGGTGCAAGAGCGACAAGGCCTGGCTCCACATCAGCAAAGGGTCTCGGTGGCCACCGCGGGCTGCCGTGCCTTCACCCCCGAGCTGTGTAGCATCGCATGGCCAGGCATGTTCAAGCCAGACCTGCCTCTGTGCTATGACGGCACCCAGACCCCGGGGAGTTCCTGCAGCTCTACGAGCGGAGCATCGAGGCGGCCAACGGCGACAAGAAAGTCATGGCGAACTGGTTCCGCATGGCTCTCAAGGATGGCGCACGCTCGTGGCTCCTGAACCTACCTCTGATACGTCTCCAACGTATCCATAATTTTTGATTGCTCCATGCTATATTATCTACGGTTTTGGACTATATTGGGCTTTATTTTCCACTTCTATATTATTTTTGGGACTAACCTATTAACCGGAGACCTGGCCCAGAATTGCTGTTTTTTTGCCTATTTCAGTGTTTCGAAGAAACGGAATATCAAACGGAGTCCAAAACGGAATGAAACCTTCGGGAACGTGATTTTCTCACCGAACGTGATCCAGGAGACTTGGACCCTACGACAAGGCATCAGAGAGGCGGTCACGAGGGTGGGGGGCGCCCCCCCAAGGGCACGCCCCCTGCCTCGTGGGCCCCTCGGAGCTCCACCGACGTACTCCTTCCTCCTATATATACCTACGTACCCCCAAACGATCAGAACAGGAGCCAAAAACCTAATTCCACCGCCGCAACTTTCTGTATCCATGAGATCCCATCTTGGGGCCTGTTCCGAAGCTCCGCCGGAGAGGGCCGTCATCACGGAGGGCTTCTACATCATCATAGCCTCTCCGATGAAGTGTGAATAGTTTACCTCAGACCTATGGGTCCATAGTTAGTAGCTAGATGGCTTCTTCTCTCTTTTTGTATCTCAATACAAAGTTCTCCCCCTCTCTTGTGGAGATCTATTCGATGTAATCTTCTTTTTGTGGTGTGTTTGTTGAGACCGATGAATTGTGGGTTTATGGTCAAGTCTATCTATGAATAATATTTGAATCTTCTCTGAATTCTTTTATGTATGATTGGTTATCTTTGCAAGTCTCTTCGAATTATCCGTTTGGTTTGGCCAACTAGATTGGTAGTTCTTGCCATGGGAGAAGTGCTTAGCTTTGGGTTCGATGTTGCGGTGTCCTTTCCCAGTGACAGAAGGGGCAGCAAGGCACGTATTGTATCGTTGCCATCGAGGATAACAAGATGGGGTTTATTTCATATTGCATGAATTTATCTCTCTACATCATGTCATCTTGCTTAAAGTGTTACTCTGTTTTTAACTTAATACTCTAGATGCATGCTGGATAGCGGTCGATGAGTGGAGTAATAGTGGTAGATGCAGAATCGTTTCGGTCTACTTGTCACGGACGTGATTGCTATATACATGATCATGCCTAGATATTCTCATAACTATGCTCAATTCTATCAATTGCTCAACAGTAATTTGTTCACCCATCGTAGAATACTTATGCTCTTGAGAGAAGCCACTAGTGAAACCTATGGCCCCCGGGTCTATTCTCATCATATTATTCTCCATCACTTTAATCTTGCTTTGCTTTTTTACTTTGCCTTTTACTTTTCACTTTGCATCTCTATATCAAAAATACCAAAAATATTATATCTATCAGATCTCACTCTCGTAAGTGACCGTGAAGGGATTGACAACCCCTAATCGCATTGGTTGCGAGTAGCTATCGTTTTGTGCAGGTACAGGGGACTTGAGCGTGGCCTCCTACTGGATTGATACCTTGGTTCTCAAAAACCGAGGGAAATACTTACGCTACTCTGCTGCATCATCCCTTCCTCTTCGGGGAAATCCAACGCAAGCTCAAGAGGTAGCAAGAAGGATTTCTGGCGCTGTTGCCCGGGACTACGCAAAAAGTCAACATACCAAGTACCCATCACAATCCCTATCTCTTGCATTACATTATTTTCCATTTGCCTCTCGTTTTCCTCTCCCCCACTTCACCCTTGCCGTTTTATTCGCCCTCTCTCTCTCTATCCTCCCTCTCTTTTCCACTTGCCTTTTTGTT
Organism: Triticum urartu; assembly: GCF_003073215.2. NCBI lineage: Eukaryota > Viridiplantae > Streptophyta > Magnoliopsida > Poales > Poaceae > Triticum > Triticum urartu. The sequence continues at coordinate 438,886,738 of NC_053027.1, read as the reverse complement.
TGCCCGTGTGTTGGATTGCTTGTTTGTCGCGATGGCTCAAGATACTACCAAATTGTGTGACTTCACCAATACCAATAATAATGATTTTCATAGCACTCCGATTGCTCCTCTTGCCAATACTGAATCTTGTGAAATCAATACTTCTTTGTTGAATCTTGTTATGAAAGATCAATTCGCCGGCCTTCCTAGTGAAGATGCCGCTACTCATCGGAATAGCTTCGTTGATTTATGTGATATGCAAAAGAATAAAGATGTCAATAATGATGTCGTTAAATTGAAGCTATTTCCTTTTTTGCTTAGAGATCGTGCTAAAGCTTCGTTTTCCTCTTTGCCTAAAAATAGTATTGATTCTTGGAACAAGTGCAAAGATGCTTTTATCTCTAAGTATTTCCCTCCCGCTAAGATCATCTCTCTTAGGAACAATATTATGAATTTTAAGCAACTTGATCATGAACATGTTGCACAAGCTTGGGAGAGAATGAAATTATTGATACGTAATTTCCCTACTCATGGTTTGAATTTTCGGATGATTATACAAAAAATTTATGCCAGATTGAATTTTGCTTCTAGAAATCTTTTAGATTCGGCCGCGGGAGGCACTTTTATGGAAATCACTTTAGGAGATGCTACTAAAGTCCTAGATAATGTTATGGTTAATTATTCTCAATGGCATACTGAAATATCTTATAATAAAGAAGTGCATGCGATAGAAGAAATCAATGTTTTGGGTGGAAAGATGGATGAACTTATGAAATTATTTGCTACCAAGAGTGTTTTTTCTGATCCTAATGATATGCCTTTGTCTACTTTGATTGAGAATAACAATGAATCTATGGATGTGAATTTTGTTGGTAGGAATAATTTTGGTAACAATGCCTATAGAGGGAATTTTAATCCTAGGCCATATCCTAGTAATCCTTATAATAATTATGGGAATTCCTACAACAACTCTTTGGAAATTATAATAAGATGCCCTTTGAATTTGAGAATAGTGTTAAAGAGTTTATGAATTCACAAAAGAATTTTAATGCTTTGCTTGAAGAGAAATTGATTAAAGTTGATGATTTGGCTAGGAACGTTGATAGAATTTCTCTTAAGGTTGATTCTTTAAAGCTTAGATCTATTCCTCCTAAGCATGATATCAATGAGTCTCTCAAAGCCATGAGAATTTCCATTGATGAGTGCAAGGAAAGAACCGCTAGGATGCGTGCTTCCAAAGAAGCCTTTATTAAAGCGTGTTCTTCCAATTCCTATGAAAATCAAGATGAAGATCTAAAAGTTATTGATGTGTCCCCTATTAAATCTTTGCTTTGCAATATGAATCTTGATGAAACTGAATATGATCTTCCTTTGCCTAGAAGGCGTTCTAAAAATTCGGAGTATTTAGATCTTTATGATGAAATTGATGAAAGTGGGATTGAAAGAAATAAAAATCTAGATGTTGCTAAACCCACTGTATTGGATTTCAAGGAATTTAATTATGAAAGTTGCTCTTTAATTGATTGTATTTCCTTGTTGCAATCCGTGCTAAATTCTCCCCATGCTTATAGTCAACATAAAGCCTTCACCGAACATATTGTTGATGCCTTGATGCAATCTTATGAAGAAAAACTTGAGTTGAAAGTTTCTATCCCTAGAAAACTCTATGATGAGTGGGAACCAAGTATTAAAATTAAAATTAAAGATCATGAGTTTTATGCTTTGTGTGATTTGGGTGCTAGTGTCTCTACTACTCCCAAGACTTTGTGTGATTTGCTAGATTTCCGTAATTTTGATGATTGCTCCCTAAACTTGCATCTTGCGGATTCTACTATTAATAAACCTATGGGAAGGATTAATGATGTTCTTATTGTTGCAAATAGGAATTATGTGCCCGTAGATTTCATTGTTCTTGATATAGATTGCAATCCTTCTTGCCCTATTATTCTTGGTAGACCTTTCCTTAGAATGGTTGGTGTGATTATTGATATGAAGGAAGGGAATATTAGATTTCAATTTCCATTAAAAAAGGGCATGGAACACTTTCCAAGAAAGAAAATAAAATTTCCATATGAAACTATCATGAGAGCCACTTATGGATTGCCTACCAAAGATGGCAATACCTAGATCTATCCTCGCTTTTATGCCTAGCTTGGGGCGTTAAATGATAGCGCTTCTTGGGAGGCAACCCAATTTTATTTTTATTCCTTGCTTTTTGCTATTGTTTAGTAATAAATAAATTATCGAGCCTTTGTTTTGGTTGAGTTTTTTGTGTTTAATTAGTGTTTGTGCTAAGTAGAACCGTTGGGAAGACTTGGGGAAAGTCTTGTTGAACTTGCTGTAAAAAACAGAAACTTTAGCGCTCACGAGAACTGCTGTCATTTTTATTTGAAGAGTGATATTTAGTTAATTCTTTTTGCAGATGATTAATAGATAAATTCCTCACGTCCAGAAATTTATTTTAGAATTTTTGGGGTTCCAGATATTGCGCTAGATACATATTACTACAGACTGTTCTATTTTTGACAGATTCTGTTTTTCGTGTGTTGTTTGCTTATTTTGATGAATCTATGGCTAGTAAAATAGTTTATAATCCATAGAGAAGTTGGAATAAAGTAGGTTTAACACCAATATAAATAAAGAATGAGTTCATTACAGTACCTTGAAGTGGTCTTTTGTTTTCTTTCGCTAATGGAGCTCACGAGTTTTCTACTTTAAGTTTTGTGTTGTGAAGTTTTCAAGTTTTGGGTGAATTCTTGTGATGGATTATGGAACAAGGAGTGGCAAGAGCCTAAGCTTGGGGATGACCATGGAACCCCCAAGATAATCCAAGGACACCAAAAAGTCAAAGCTTGGGGATGCCCCGGAAGGCATCCCCTCTTTCTTCCACTTCCATCGGTAATTTACTTGGAGCTATATTTTTATTCACCAACATGATATGTGTTTTGCTTGGAGCGTCTTGTATTATTTGTGTCTTTGTGATTTAGTATGCCACAATCATCCTTGATGTACACACCTTTTGAGAGAGGCATACATGAATTAAAATTTGATAGAATACTCTATGTGCTTCACTTATATCTTTTTGAGCTAAGTAGTTTTGCTCTATGTGCTTCACTTATATCTTTTGAGCGTTGTAATTTTGCTCTATGTGCTTCACTTAGATCTTTTAGAGCACGGTGGAGGATTCTTTTTAAAGAAACTATTGATCTCTCATGCTTCACTTAAATTATTTTGAGAGTCTCTTAATAGCATGGTAATTTGCTTGATAATAATATGCTTGGTATTCAAGATTTCTGAAACTTTCTTATCCAACCCTGGCTAAGTTCATGGCGGTGACCCATCACGGGTACAACGTCCTCAAGATGCTAGGAAGCGGCAGAATCATCACAGTCCCTTGCGAAGAAATAGACACGGTGTGCTCCCTCGAGCGTGCCTTTCAAGCTGCAGCAATCGACGACCCCAACAGCAAGGGCAAGTACCCTCCTAAGGCCATCCCCAAGAAGAAGAAGCAGCTACTCCATACTGGGCCTCGGGAGAACGGCGCCGCAAGTGGCACCACGTCAGGATCAGCGCCTGCACCTTGGGCGCCTCCCTTTGTTGCATAGGAAGGCGCGCCCGGCGCCCTCCTCGGGCAGGGCTCGGGGGCTCTCTTCTGTAGGGCCTCAGACCTTGCAAACATTACGAGGGGGGCACTCGGGCACCATTTGGAGGCGTGCTTCGTGGCACGTCACCCTCAGGAGGACACAGGGCGAGGAGCGCCCAACACTCACGAGTTCATCACCAAGACCACTCAGGAGCTTCAGGAAGCAAGAGCAATTTGCGTCGACCGCCGCCCACCTAGCGTTGCTCCCCACCCAGGCGAGGGTGGTGAGCTATGCGTCTGCATCGACATCCCAGGGCTCAACAGGGCCGCGTCTCAGGAGCTCTTCTGGTCTTCGCGCGTGGGACGCTGCGAGGGCCCACCGCACAACTACGTTCACATGCCATTCGGCCTGCCGAGCGTGGCGTCCGCCTACCTACGCAACCTGTGGAGCGTCATGGCGGGTCAGGAGGACAAGCATCATGCAGTCCTGGTGGAGATGGCGACGGTCCTCAAGGAACCGCCTGGACCCCCAGAGCCTCCTGAGGCTCAGGGCCCCGGTGGCTCATGAGGAGCAACCCCTTCGTCGCGTACCTTCAACACCCCTTCATCAACAGAATCAGGTGACATTTTGCAAGTTTATTTAGCCGGGAGCACCCTCAGGGATGCATCCTTCCCAGGCCGCGTGGGTCTGTCCCTGTGGCATGTATCCCTTCTTGTTTATGTCTTTAGCTTACCTTGATGGGGGCGCCCCTCGGGCTGCATCATCCCCAAGCCGCTCGGGCCTGACCCAGTGGTTTGTTTGCTTTCCAAGCGTAATCTATCTATGGTTATCACCTTCTTGATTATCACCCACCATGGGAGCCGCGCGCCAATCGTCTTTCTTCAGGATCCTTCACATGAGAAGGCTAGGCACGACGTCTGTGCTCGGGCCCGTCCCTGCACCGTTGATAAATCCAACGGCTAAGCTCTGTCTGGCGGGCCAGTCCTGTTCACGTCACCTCCTGGGGCCGTTGGTGCTTGGCCTTCTCATGTGATAACCTCAGGAGATTCGTCTGGCGCAGGTTGTCTAAGCACCTCGCAGGACCACCACAGCGAACAAGAATCAAGACCAGGCGCAACCTGCCTTGAGGTAGGGCCTCGTGAGTCCCGCGCTGGCTCACGAGTGCCCAGATACACCTCCTCCAGCCCTGCCGTCCGAGCCACGTGTCAGGGCGGGGTTGTACACGCCCCAGGGGCTCTCCGTAGTAGAGAGTCCCCTCCCACAAGCCGGGAACGGACCGGCGATCACCGCGGCGATTTGTTCCCCTCCTCGCGCTAACCTGAAGGAACTCCCTGAGGACTACAGCGGGCGGTACCGCGTACTCTCTCTCTTCTCCCAGGCAATTTGTTTGCGCATTAAAAGTGGGGCTCCTGAGCATCGCGACTCAGGAGCTCTTACTGGCTCCCGAGTCCTCACCCCTGGCCTTGACCACGGCATCACGACCTGACATACCAGCGGAGGGCCGAGACCTGAGGATGCAGAGCACTCAGGAGAGCATGGAGAAGAGGGGGAGGCCTGCACGGGCCTAACCTAGCTATCCAGCAGCGGCCAACACCCAAGTCCGGTGTGGCACGAGGAACCAGCTCCAGAATGCCAAGATAAGTCTTGTACCTGGACCGACCCAGTGCTACGGCATAAGATCCTCGCCTTTTTGCTGCCCTGCTGCGGCAATGTCGCCTCCCTTCCCCATCCTCAAGTAGCTGCTTGCACGCTAAGTGGGACCTCTTGAGAATCACGCCTCCGGAGCTCCTACTGGACCTTGGGCCGCTCACCTCCTTTCCTTGACCACGGCATCGTGACCTGGCATACCAGCGACGGCTGCAGCCTGCCTGGGGACCGGGACCTGTCAGCGTAGAGCACCAAGCTGCTGCAGGATTGGAAATGGGGAGACCTAGCCTCAGGAGGACGTGCGTTCGCAAAATTTTCATAATAAGGACGATATGAAGAAAGGACATTACAGACGTTTTACACGCCCCCGGGTGGTCCGTTTCGATTCCTCGTAGGGGACAAAAGGAAAGGAATCCCTAGGAGCTCTATCTACACGCGCCGGACATCGTCGACGCCATCATCAACAGTGGGCCACAAGGGGCTGGCGCCAACCTCATCCAGATCAGCGGCGGCGGCGGCCAGCCGCTGCGGCCCTGCTCCAGGCTCGGCGAGAGCTTGGGGGCACGTAGCTGTCGTCGCTCATCTCCGGAGACTCCACGAGCTCGGCAGAGTCGTTGGACCACCATGAGTCACCGCTGTCGCTGGAGGAGATGCAGGCAAGGCATGCGGCAGGCTCGACGCCCGCCGCTGCGCCGTCCTGGCGACCTCCTTTAGGGCAGCACTCCAAGCAATGGCCTTCCTCGTCGAAGACCTTGAAGAACAGCATGGAGGCGCCGTCATACTCGAACTGGATGCCGAGGGCGCCGTTCGCACGGCAGGCTTGGGCGATCTCGCCCCAGCCTCGAGTCATGAAGATCCTCCCGGAGGCGACAGCCTCAACTTTCGCTCCAGTCGGCGGGGCGTCGCATTCGGCGTGCTGCAGCCAAAGCTCGAGAGGGCCTCTCGGCAGCATCTCAGTGGTGACGAACTGCGGAAGGCGGATCCAAGTCCTCGGGGGCATCGCCGCCCACAACACGAACTCGCGCGAGGAGTCCGCGGCGTGGACCCCTAGGGCGACGGAGTGCGCCTCCGTGGCACGGCAGCCACGGCCCTGGCACGGGCGGCGGCGCTCATCGCTCCTCCCTCCGGAATCATCAGCGTGAGCGTACCAGGGCAACGGGTACCCAGGAGGCGGCCTTTCGTACCACGGTCGCGACACCACCACCATCTCGCAACGATGGGGCCTCCTCTTCTTCGGCGGGAGCAGCTTGGGCTTGTTGAGGGGAGCCTTGCCCTTCTCCGTGGCCGAGAACCTCTGAATCGGCGCCATGAATGCACCAGCAAGGAGTGGAGCAAGGAAGGAGAAGAAGCGGGAGAGGCAGAGGAGAGACGGCAAGGACCCATCAAGTTGGGAAGTTGTCGAGACAACATGGGGAAGCGGAGGCGCCCACGCCCAATCAACCGCCACGCGTTGACCAAGGACGCAGACTGTTGGGGCCCGCGGTGCCCCGCACTTGCCCCTTGGCTTCGCCTCGAAGCCAAGCCCGAGCGCGCCTTTGGCCTGGGGGCTACTATCGGTGTTCTGGGAACGGCGGTCCCCAGACATGCCTGCTTGCGGCCCACGGCGTGGCTTTGTGAGTGGGCCCGCACGGCCCATCTTCACCAACAAGCATTCAAGACCCTCGCGAGGGGCCAAGCCTCGTGAGGCAGATGACACAAGACCTCCTCAGGAGTGGCCTCACCAGGCTGGCTCACGAGGGGCAGAGAGATCAAGGCAAGGCAAACCTCACGAGGTTCCAATGGCGTGAGCCATGACGATCGAGACCAGGCGGGTGCCAGGCGGGCGCCAGTGTGCACGGTGTCCTTGTTTCCTCTTTAGTGATAAGGAGGCAAGCACAGACGAAGAGTACCGAGGCGTCAAGAAAAGGTTGCCATATTGGTGCAACGAGACCAAGACCAGCAGGACAGCAAGATGGAGTTCACCATGGAGCCCAAAGCAGCGTCACCACGAGAGCCTTTGGCAGGCGAAGACAGCTTTTGTCAGGATAACTTGTACTAACTGTCCCATTTCAAATTGGCCGTTATTGGCTCCCTTCCCACTCAATAATTGGGGAGAGGACCAGGGCCTTTATAAATAGGATTAGTCACCACAATAGAACCAACCAACCAGCAGGCTGAGAGAACCTCAGGCATCTCATCTTGGACTAGATCCAACCCATCCACACACCCACCAAGCACAAGAATGCCTCACCTCGGGAGGCTGTTCTTCCCCTTGTACTATTCATCATCAGCCCAAGAGGCAATCCACCACACCACACTAGAGTAGGGTATTACACCACAATGGTGGCCCTAACCAGTATAAATCTTGTGTCCTTTGTGTTGCGAGTTCACCGAGCTTGCCTTTGAGATCGTGGCGAGGTTCAGGGCATGAGTTGGTAGGGGGAGATCTTCATGCGCACCCCAGTGTCTGAACCTTAAGGGTTTTGCCGGAACCCGAGATCCGACAATCCACTCCTGCTGCCCTGCACTGGAGCGTTTGGTGCTTGTTTTTGGACTAGGAATCCATATCCCTTGTCTCAAAATAAAGTCACCTCACCTTGTAAGAATTGGAATTGATTTTGAAGGATAGGAGCTCCTCATCGAAGATGCCCCTTAACTTCAAAGGTTGCTCCTTGATTGTTGTTATACACCTACGCAAATAATTGTGGTCTCCCTTGACCTTGGGTGTATTTCCTGATCCATTTGAAGGTTACAAGTTAGTGGTTGGCTCCACACTTATTCAAGTATTGTACGTTATCCTTGTACACTTTAGTAATCTACATTTTTCATTTGTGCGCATAAGTTAAATATAATCTTGCAGTACATTTCGGTGCTAATATTATGTTCTATGCTGAATGAAGAGCTTGTCCATAGATGGCATATCAGGGGTGCTGGATTCTGGCAATACCTTATATATATTTATATAGGGTGTCTTGATCTGATCCGACTATTGGCTTGCTGCGATGCTTTCCATGTCTGGAGAATTTGTATATAAAGGTGATGATTTCACACACATTGAAAGCTTGTATATAATGTACTAGAATTAACCGTTTAGCTGCCGCTCCTTCGACATACTCTATTTTAGACATTAATTGTTTCCAATCTTCATGTCTATTTAGGTACTAGACTTCGAGAAAAAGGTCTAACCAATCGATGGCAGTGGAAGCACAAGCATTTCTCAGATCTCATGACATTCGTCTGAAGACAGTAACGGTGGAAGGATATGCATCCAACCATGTAAATACTAGCTTTGACACATTCTTCATGAGGAATGCGAGGGCACTATTGTCCGTGAGGATTAAGTTTTTCAACAAGAAATTTCGCACGAAACTGTATGTTGAACAACATAAAAAGAAGTTTCAGGTGGACCTAAGGGCTTCTAATCATGCTCGGCTTATATTTACATCAACTTGTTGTCATCATGGACCAGTAGATCTTTTGTACCGGGATCTTGATTTTATGGATTAGACCGATCCATTTGATTGATACTGCCAAAAACTTTGGTTGAGTTAGATGTTATTGCCCTGTTCAATCCGGGTGAAACTTGATGAACAATTAATCCTCATGCTTTTGTACCTTTTGTAAGCTGGAGTTAGACATTGTTGCTCTTTTCAACTAGGGTTTACCCATATTTTCTTTCATATTGGGCGTCTGTGTTCGTATAGGTACTACCTCTGTCATGGTTTATTGGCCCCCTTCATATTTTGTAGTACCAAACTTTGACCTTAGATTTAAATATAAATATATTAATGCATGTCATCGAAAATAATAATGTTGGACGGCTATTCCCGGCTATGTTCATCTGCTATATGCAATAATTATGCATGTGCTTGCTCGTCATTTAGGCGGCCGCGGCGCGCTCTACTCGCGTGCCTCCGTGCGCTCTACTCGCCGTTTAGGCGCCCTCGGGTCGCGTCCCTCTGCGCGCTCTGCTTGCCGTTTAGGCGCCAAGGCTCACATGGGTCGCCTCCCTCCGCGTGCGCTCTCCTAGCGGTTGGGGCCGGCGCACGATCACGTTGGGGAAGTTTTAGTTATTTGATGTTAGATTATGTTAATTAATTATACCTCTAGAGCCAGAATCATCTGGCTCTGGAGGTATAATTAATTAACCTAAACTATGATCTCCGGCGCCTGTTTGTGATAGCCTGGTTTTTTCCCTCTTCTCTTTGCCTGATTTTTAGTTGGTTTGGATTTGAATTTGAAATTTTTTGAATCACTTCAGATGGACTTAAACACTTGGGTACCCCCTTGACTTTCACCCAAGTGACTTATTTCTCTCCCTAAGCCATCATTTCTTCTCTGACCCATCTCAAAATAACATTATGAATATTTTTCTAATGAAAAATATTCATTTTCTCTCTAAAAGCCTAACTAGCCCCTTGTGTTCCAAAGCAACCCCAATTTTTCTTACCCAAAAAAATCTGAGAACATTCCCAAATATTATTTGAACCCTAGGGCACCTTCCTGAGCAAAAATATTTCATCACTTTTTGGAATATTTTTTCTACATAAAATGTTTTCTGTTCTGGATAGAAATGGTAGTTTCTACATCAACTACCATTTTACTTGCTCATTTGTGGATGAATTTTCTTGTGCATCATCACCTTAGTAGATGATTGCTAAACTCCAAAGCCCAGCTCCCAACTCTCAGTATTTTGACCACAGTAAGATCTCAAAGTTACTGTCTAGAAACTTACCAGGAAGTTGAAATCCATGTTACTGCGCCTGAGCTCAAACCAAAGTGTGGTAACCTCTCAATCTACCACAGACTACACGCCAGACATGAAGTTTAGGCTTAGCTCGGCTTGAGGTCAGAGTTCACGTGGTGACCGCGTTCATCCAGGCGTGCTGGCATACGACCAACGTGTTCTGCATCGCGCCCGCGCCTTTGTTGCTCGCGTGATCGCTTCCCCGCCTGCCAGACCTTGCCAAACTTTGCCCCGATCATTGTCCCGACCCTCATAACTCTTTCCTGGCGCTCGCTGACGCCGGAGCTCGCCGCAGCAAGCACGGGCGCGGTCCGGCCAACCCAACAGTGCGCTGCGCACTGTGTTCGTCACCACCCCCTCGCTCATGTGCTCGTCTCCGCTCGCCCACAGTGCCCATGTGAGTTGCGTCGCCTTCCCCCTCGCTCACTGATGCCGTTCATCATTGGGCGCCGTGTCCAGGTGTCCTCCGACGGAGCCCTAGCCTCCTCGAGCATCATCCACTCCTCACACACACTCCACAAACTCATAGAAAGTCGTAGCCCGGCCGGGCAGGCCACGGGCCGCCATCCTTGAGCTCGAGCTCGCCGGCGATCCCCTCGGGTCATCTCTGCAGCTCCAGCCCCTCCCAGGCTCGGGCCTCTGCCGTGCCTCGGTGGTGCCGTTCCGCCTGGTTGTAGCCCCTGGTGCTGCCTCTAGTCGCCGTCGTCGCCAACTCCGGCGACATCTGCTTTCTATTGCCGCTGGAGAGGCCGTTTCCGACGCCGTCTGACCACCCCTAGCTAAACTACAGGTACGGGTAGGTGTGACTCCATCTCCTCTTTCGATCCCTCCCTCCAGTTCTGGCCAAGGAGCCCTCCTTGCTGGCGTGTGCTCCGGCGGAGCCTCATGGCCCTCTGTTTCCCTCTCCCCTCCTCTCACCTGATTAGCGGGGCCCGCTAGTTAGCAACTCTGTATGCGCCCGAAGCGGTACGAGTGGTGGCGCCCACGAGGTTTACGCCTTCGACGTCACCCCCCAGTTCTGTTTATTTAAATTCAAAATTCAATATTATCCAGAGAGCTTCAAACAGCACAAAAAATTAACCATAAGTCCAAATGAATTGATTCTTTTTGCATTGTGTTCTTTATGAAGAACTCTAGCAGCTCACAAAAAATGAGACTTTTCTCTGCTGTCTAGATTTTCTGGTGAATTTCAGAAGGGTTCTTGATGTTTTATTTTTGTGTTTATAATTGTTTTCAGAAAGTGAAGCTTGTCTTGAGGATCACCAGGAGGATTATGAACCTCATCTGCACTAAGGCAAGCCACAACAACATTTTCATGGTGCCATTACAATATTTATGATTTTTTCAACTTGAATTAATGGTTTAATCCATGCATTTAAATCACTAGAATAATATTTATGTTCTATGGGTTGCTTGTTTGAGTTAATATGCTTAGTTTACAGAAGTTTGAAGCTAATTTGGTTGGTTAAGTAACTAGAAGTAATATTTGTTAGGAAGAAGTAACATGGTTATGGATATAAGTAATTATTTTTGGGTTATTTTCTTAAATGAGATAAATGATAAATTTGCTAAGTAAAGATTCTATCTAAAGTGATGATAAATCATAACCAGATGGGTGTTATGAGCTGTTGATATCTATGCTTAGTGTGGATATGGTTGACCCCGTTATTTCCGTTTATATATGATGCATATGTTTGTGACGCATTTTCATGCCATATCATGACACCGGTTATTTTCACCTTAAGTTGAACCTGATAATAACTCAACTTAAACATATCGTTGATCGGGTCATGGTCCCACTGAATCGAGTTTTTCCCAGTGCAACCACATTTTCCTTTATGGGAAGGCCTTTATTCGGTCCGTTGTCATGCGTCTGGTCGGTGCCTCCAAGGAGGGAAGCTTATGGGCGTGCCGTACCCTGGCCCGGTAAGCAGACATAACCTTGTGTGCCCGTTGTTGTTGTTATGGTACCTTGTCCCCGCTTGGGACCGTTTATGTTTGGCCATGACGGTGGCCGTTGGTGTCTTTGGTAAACACGAGGCCATCCAGGACTAGCCCAATGGGGAGAGAGTCGGAGTGGCCGGGACAGTGTCATGGCAATGGAGGGGTTTCGTCGGAACACCGTTGGTCCACCCGAATGGGAGTGCGAGGCCATGGGTTCCGTGGTGTGGGTATAGTGCGCTACCTTTGCAGAGTGTATTAAATCTATCGATAGCCGAGTCCACGGTTACAGACACGCTCGAAAGTAGGTCACACCATGGGTCAACGTTTAAATTAATTTTGAAAACTAAGATATGAACTTTGCACCGTTGAGAAGATGATGTTTGGGAAAACATTGTGTTGATGGAGACCAAGTTGTTGGTCCGTTTGTGATCTCGGTAAGATCACCGTTTGGTTACGAGGTAACCCGATCAAAGACCACGAGGTTGGTCCGTTAGTGATTCGAGAGCGATCACCATTTGGTAAGCAAGTCCGAGGGACTTATATCACAAGATCATGATCACTGCATGTATGATATGATGTTGCATTAGTAAAGCAATTGGATAAATATCATGATATTGCTTGAAATTATGTTTATGTTTGTTGTGAGCTTGCAAGTACATTCAGTGTACTGACATGGGGTGTCATGCCATCTTTTAGGAAAGTCTCGTTGGAAAGGAGTGTTGTCTGAGTCTAGATCGTGTCCACATCGGTGTCCCTGTGCTATGGGTTCCGCTATGACGCCGTTCCGCTGCTGTGTAGTTGTTATGATCGAGGCCCCATTTATGTTCACTAAGTAATGGACATATTGTTCAGCCGCACCGTCTGTGCCGCTTGGCCTCGCCACCTGTTGTAATTTGAACTATGATCCCTAGCATCAATAAAGCGGTTGTTTTCTGTACTAAGATGTTGTGTGTTGCCAGAAGACATGGTCTCTAGGCTGGCAATGCATGGTAAACTGGTTGCTCTAAGCCGGGGTGCCACAATGTTTGGTATCAGAGCCGCGCTGACTATAGGCCACGCTAGACTACGACGTGTTAACTAGATGTTAGTTACGAGTTTAAGTTGAGTGCCGATAGCATTTGTAGCTGGTTGTTGCATTGTATGCACTCATTTTATTTTTATGCTAACCTACTAATGGTCGTGAGTGTAGATGGCTCTGGTTCCGTATCCGTGCCAGTTGCAGCTGATGTCGTACACGTTGCCACATCTCCTTCGTAACGTGTGGCGTCGGCTGTACCCCCTCGGTGACGACCCAGTCTATCGTGTGTATCAGGAGCGTCTAGCAGACTCAGTGTATGAGTATCACACAGTGGTTATTCTGCGCACCAGTTCCGATTCCAGCACTTGCACTCGTACCTCTCGGAGCGGTTTTGCTTCTACCGCTTCCCAGGCCGTCCAGTTTACTGCATTCGAGGTCCTTGTCGAGCTTCGTTATAACGAGGTCCGGATGCAGAATCACCTAGGTTTCCACTACTATCGCTCCCTGCATGACAATGGTCGTGTCCATTTTCCTATCATTTATCCGGAGTCTGATAGTGTTGCTAGCCACCTTTCTCGTTATATCACTACTAGCTACCTTATGATCCACGAGCCGGCTCGAGAGCTGACTCATGCTCATACTGCTTTAGCCACTACTAGATCTTTCACTACTCCATCCTCTTCGAGATTTACTCCTTATATTCCATGCAGTTCTAGTTCACCTATTTCACTGGTTACTCCTCCGAGTATCTCGGCCACCTCGACCGTGAATCCTCTTAGTGCTCCTGCTGAGTGGGTTTCCCTTCTCACTACTCCCGTAGGCCCGATGCTTCACCCTGCACCTGCCCCGGAGGGAGATCCCTCGAGGCAGCGTCATCGTGTTACCTTTAACCTGGAGGTTTCAGTTAACGTCGTCAGTTCAGGATCCGAGTCTGCTTCAGGAGAGGACCCCGCAGCACCAGCAGAGCAGTAGAGTGTTTGAGTATTCGCAGTTGTCAGGATGATGTACGGATGTATTCGTACGAGTCATGATGCTCCGTTTCATGTATGAGACTAGTTGAACTTGGCATGTTGTTTATCTTTCATGTATGAGTCTATGTATAATTATGTTGGAACTCTATTTTATTCGTCGTAGTTTCTTCATTATTTCGCTTTCTCTTGGGCTTTGTTGCTGGCTTTTCCCCAATTTATTTTGGATGTTTCTCATCTCGGTTGCGTTGTCTTGGAAAAAATCCACAATAGGATGACACGGGGAGGCAGCAGTAGCGACGCTCATCAGGATGCTCCTGTTCGTCTTTCCGCGCAACATTGAACAACATCATTGAACAATCAAAAATTATAGATACGTTGAAGATGTATCAGCATCCCGAAGCTTAACTCCTACTCGTCCTTGAGTAGGGAAGTGATAAAAATAGAATTGTTGATGTGGAATGCTGCGTAACATGTCATATCATATTCTTTTCTTTATAGCATGGACATTTGGAATTTTATATTGTTCAAAGCAATAGTCTAGTTTTGACATTATAATTTAAATACTCAAGCATATGAGCAAGCAACCATGTCTTTCAAAATATCAATGCTAAAATAAGTTATCCCTCGCCCATCATGCTCAACCATTGATCCATTCATGAAACACACTCGCATATTAGCTACACCCAATACTCAAGTACGAACATATTACCTCCTAGTTGGTGCTTTTATAAGAGAAGATGGAGACTCAAATTCAAAAAAAAATTACAAAAAGTAAAAGAAAGGTCCTTCGCAGAGGGACGTAGGGATTTGTAGAGGTGCTAGAGCTCAAAGCAAAAAACTTAGAGGTAAAAAAAAATTGGGAGGTGTATCCATCCCACGAACGAAAATGACAGAGTTCCCAACACTTTCCATGCTAGATATATCATAGGCAGTTCCCAAACAGAAAATAAAGTTTATTCCTTTTTCCATCATACTTTCACTTTCCATGGCTAACCGTATCCACGGGTGCCCTCCATACCAAAACTTTCCGTGGAATTTATTATTTGACAACATAAAGTACATTCGTTTTTTTCATTTCGGGACTGGGCATCCCTAATACCTTTGCCTTACTCTCGTGCAATGATAAGTGAATAAACACTCATCGAGAGAATAACACATCTAGCATGGAAAATATTAGCCACCCCACACGGCTCCGTGAGAGAAACGAACGCACAAAAGAGAAGTTTATTTTGAAAATTAGAGATGGCACATGCAAATTTGCTTAGAACGGTAAAAGAATACCGCATATATGTAGATATAGTGGACTCATGTGGCAAAACTGGGTTAAAGGTTTTTGGTTGCACAAGTACTGATCATACTTAGTGCAAAATGAAGGCTAGCAAAAGATTGAGAAGCGACCAACCAAGAAACGAGTAATCTCATAAGCGAGCATTAAGCATAACTAACACCGAATAATGCACCACAAGTAGGATATAATTTCATTGCATAATTATTGACTTTTGTACTCGCATAGGGGATCACAAACCTTAACACCAATATTCTTACTAAAGCATAATTACTCACCAACATAACTCATATATCACATCATCATATCTCAAAAGTATTACTAAGAATCAAGTTTATTGTGTCCAATGATCTTCATGAAAGTTTTTATTATATCCTTCTTGGATATCTATCACTTTGGGACTAATTTTCATGTGTTGCTTTTCACAAGCTCAAACAAATATAAGTGAAGATCACGAGCATAAAATTTCTTTCTTTCTCTCAAATTAATTTAAGTGAAGCAAGATATAATTTCTTGAAAATTTTACTAACTCTCGAATAAATCTAAGTGAAGCAAGAGAGCATTTCTTCAAAAATACTAAGCACACTGTGCTAAAAAAGATATAAGTGAAGCACTAGAGCAAGTCCATTGCTCATAGAAAATTTAAGTGAAGCAAAAGAGCAATTCTAACAAGTCATGACATAATTTTGGCTCTCTCAAATAGGTGTGTCCAGCAAAGAATCAATACTTAAAACACAAGATAAAACAAGCAAAGACTCATATCATACAAGACGCTCCAAGAAAAACACATAGTATGTGACGAATAAAAATATAGCTTTGAGTAAAATACCGATGGTTGTTAGAAGAAAGAGGGGATGCCACTCGGGGGCATCCCCAAGCTTAGTTGGTTTCTCTTTTTTGGATAATAGCTTGGGATGCTGGGGCATCCCCAAGCTTAAGCTCTTCTACTCCTCATTCCTTCATCCATCGTAAGATAACCCAAAACTTGAAAACTTCAATCACACAAAACTCAACAAAACCATCGTGAGTTCCGTTAGTATAAGAAAGTAAATCACTACTATAAGTGATGTATCAAACCAATTCATATTTTGTTCTTGAATTATATCTACTATATTCCAACTTTTTTATGGCAAAAACTCATTAAAGAAAACCATAGAGCCATCAGAATAAGCACACAACACAAAGAAAACAGAATCTGTCAAAACACAATAGTCTATAGCAATCTGACTATTTCGAATACTTATGTAACTCCAAAAATTCTTAAACATTAGGAAGACCTGAGAAATTTGTATATTTATCTACCGCAAGTGGAATTTTAGCACTCTCTGGTAAAAAATGAAAATTATTTTCGCGAGCGCAAAAGTTTCTGTTTTTTCAGCAAGATCAAAGAACTATCACCCAAGAAGATCATAAAGGCTTTACTTGGCACAAAAACTAATTAAAACATAAAAAACACAATCATAATAGTAGCATAATTGTGTTAACACTTAAAAACAGAAAGCAAAAAGCAAAAATAAATTTTATTCATTGGGTTGCTTCCCAACAAGCGCTACAGTTTTATGCCCTTAGTTAGGCATAAAGCAAGGATCTAAGTTTTGTCATCTTTGGTTCGAGATCCATAAGATGCTCTCATGATTGATTCCTATGGTGGCCTAATTCTTGTTCTAGGAAAGTGTTCCATACCCTTTCTCAAAGGAAATTGGAACTTAATATTGCCTACTTTCATATCAATCACAGCCCAAATAGTGCGTAAAAACGGTCTACCAAGAATAATTGGACAAGACGGATTGCAATGAATA